>NC_082706.1:71343562-71665784 GCF_030144855.1 Hypanus sabinus
TTATCTGTCTCCTGAGGCCCCAGTGTGACTACTTGCCCATAGCTCCTGTCTATCACCCCCTTACTTTCCCTGACCAGATGAAGTCTGCTTCTCCAGTCCCTAACCCGGTCCCTAAGGAGCTGCAGCTTGACGCACCTGGAGCAGATGTGGCCATCTAGAAGGCTGGGAGTCTCCAGGACTTCCCAATCTGACAAGCAGCACAGAACACCAGCCTCACACATGCACTTTCTGTCTTCTACATTGGGGACCTACCTCGCCTCAACCCATTATCGCCTAAGCCCCATTGAGCTAAAGCCCTTCTACTCTGTCTCCCTCTACTCTGTCGCCCGCTCCTCTGATGCCTGCTTTATAAAGCTGTCTCCTTGTAAACTCTTCTCGCTGTTCTACCTGGCTGATGTCCATGTGCTTGTGCAGTCGTGCCTCGATCAAACTGCTGAAGAAATAACTGTCTGCTTTTAAACGCTTCTCACTGCTCTAACTGGCTGACATTCACACACTTGTGCAGTCGTGCCTTGATCAATAAATTTGTGTGAAATTCTACTACACAGCTCTTAAATTGCACCTTGTCTTATTTCTCTATTGATGAGATTCATGTGATTATGGAGCCATACATTCAGAGGATAAGGAAACAGACACTTTGCCAACCCCTTCTGTCCTTTCCAAGTCTGCATGACCATTGAGCACCCACCTACAGTACTCTAATCCCATCTTTCCCTCCTCATTTACTCCTCTGGGATTCACCCACACACAATGGGTAATACACAGTGGCCAGTTAACTGACCACCCTGCACCCATTTGGGGTGAATGTTGGAAATTGGAGCATGTTCATAGGGAGAATGGGCAAACTTTATGGACAGCACTAGAGGTCAGGAATAACCAGAATAGCTGAAACCTTGCAGCCTGAATCCCTTGATCTTAAATTTTTCATCCTTGTATTGTAATCTGATAAGTATTTCACAGTTGGTACATTAATACCTTCCTCCAATCCTACAAACATTTAGGAACTCAAAACTTTGGTTCCAATTCTTGCTTCAATTTGTCACCCATTCACTGGTGGACAAGCCTTCAAAAAATCCAAGTGCTGAGTTTGGAATTGAGTTTTTAAACTACTGTTGCTTCTTCTTCAAGACCATTCAAAAAACCTTCATAATTTCTTAGGGATCAGTGTAATTAATCTCATTAATCTCCTGCAACAAATTTTAAAGTAGAATTTAGTAAGATATACATAAATTTACTTTGAACTTTGAAGTAAAGCTTCTTGTGACTTTAACTGTAAATGTGTGATTATGACTTAAAGATTTCAATGTTTTATTATTTGTGATACTTATCTGAGTTATATGAGGAAACATGATTTGGTTTATATTTTCCTTTTAGGAGAGGAGTAGCGATAATGTTGACCCTCAATATCCTCTTTATAATTTCATGGACTACTTTGGGACTTAGTTCATCACTGGCTAATGTGAAACAGCTTCATTATGAATTACCTGGTGTGAGTACAATGAATTTGTTTCAATTCTCTTCAGCATTAAAATATCTAGTAGTGTTGTGAGTCACTGTGTATCACCAGCATCATCTTGAAGCCTTCATCTATCAAGCTCCTGAACCAATGTGGATAGATAATTGCACTCCTCACAACATTGAACTGACCCCATAACATATGGACTCACTTTCAAGGACTCTACAGCATATGTTCTCAGTATTATTTATCAACTTTTTATTATAATTTTATTTGTTTTTTGTATTCACATAGTTTGCCTTCTTTTGCACATTAGTTGTCAGTCTTTGTGTGTAGCTTTCATTGATTCTATTGTATTTCTTTGTTCTACAGTGAATGCCTGAAAGAAAATGAATCTCAGGGGAGTATATGGTGACATATACTGTATGTTCTTTGATAATAAACTTACTTTGAACTTTTAATATGCATGAAAGAATCTATAATTGACTTGACAGTGGGATGAGGGCTTTGGGGATTTTGCCCATTGTCCTTGCTTGAAGGATCCCGGGATCAACCCTTAATTTCACTTTTGTCACAAAGTTGCCAATGCAGTTCGGGCATAGCTGCAGACCATCTGGGAAGCAAATTTCAGTTGTTTTGATATAGAGCCATGCAAAAATGTTACTTTTAAGATGGGAGAGAGGAGATATTCTCAATGATGAGGCAATGGGAGGGAATCTGGTTGACCACTTTCATGGTGGTGTCATCAGATGCAATAATGCTCTGAAAAATCACAAAATAAGATATTTTACTTGTGTACTTGATCTCACAGTTTCGACTATATAGGATATAGTGGAATGGGGGTGGCATCTAAAATTCACAGTCATTTCAATGACTCTTTAGAATGACAGTGGGGATCAGTTAAAAAATTACAATGACCAGATTAGAGCTCAGCTCCAATGGGAGTGAGAAAGTAAGCATTCTGTTTTAGATAGACTTGAAACTCTCCCTTACCATCACTGAACTGCACAAGGTGAGACATCTTAATAATTATCTGGTTTCACAACTGCAACCTTGTCATAGGGATTGGAGGTTTGCATGTCTCAATGACCCGGAGACCTAAGTTTGCTGGAGTCAGGACTTTATACTTTGGCTTTTGGTAGGGTCACCTATGCCAAACAGGTCAAAGGGTAGAGGTTAGACTTAGAGTGGTCCATTAGTCCTCCAGGTTCAGCTCAGGGCTAACAACCCTGACTGGTCAAAAAAAGAAATATTATGGAGATGGTAATGAAGAACCCTTCTATATCTGTGACTGACAGTACAGACAAGCAGAGAATGAGGACCTTCATTGCTGCTCTAAATGCCAGTGTCTTGGTGAAATGGGCTAAATAAAGAGCAACTATGGTTTATTCCAAATGAATGTGAGTTGATGCATTTTGGGAGTACTAATGAAGCTAAGACATACAGTATGAATGGTAGGGTCTTAGGGAGTAATAGGAATGGAAGGGCATTAAAGTATATTTTCATAGATCCTTGATGGTAGACATATAGGATACTGATTTTCTTTAGTCATGGTGCTGAATACAGAAACAGGGAGAGTTTGCTTCAAATCTACAAAACCTTGGTCAGACCTCAGCTGGAGTATTGTGTGTGGTATAGGAGTGATGAGATAGCACTAGAGTGTGTTCAGACAAGACTCAGCAGGATGATGCCTGAGACGGAGCAATTCAGTTGGAGACATTTAGAGGGAATATGAGTGTAGAGTCCAGGAAATAATGAAAGATCAAAACCTCTACCATCCACAATGGCCAAGATACAAATCTTTACAAGTAATTCCTTTTACATATTTTGTTGTTGAAAAGTAATTCCAAATATCTTGTGCAACTCTTGGTCAGTTTGATTAGCCGAGGTCCAGTGACCACCCAATGTATATTTGACATTGGCACCTGATCACATATTGTATATCTTAATAATGAATGATTTTGTAACTGTAAAAGACTTGGATTGGAACACACAGAGAGTTTTAGGAACCCAGAATGTATTGTCTGAGAGTGGCTGAATAGAGATCACTGACAGTATTTAATGTCTAGTTGAGTGCTTGAATCACTTCAGCATATGGGACTATGGACAAAGTGATGGGCATGGTAGTGTACTCACCTGTCAGCATCAATAAGTTGGGCCAAATGGCCTGTTTCTATGCAATACATTACCGTATAATTTACTTTGTTACATAGGGCAATAGAAAGCATTAATAATACAGCCTGGAATGTGTATTCCATTTAATCTGTATTTCTTAAAACCACAAAAACGAAGAATGAAAAATTGGCTGTGAAATAAAATAATTATTAGTTACTTTCTTTTGAAAATATCTACAGGACTGGTGGAGAGTTTTAATTGCCTCTGTTGCCATTGCACTTACTGCCTATCAGATTGTGGAGGAATTCGTAGAAATCCACTCTTCACAAACAAAGTTTATTCGTTGGAAGGAATGGAGGACCCAGGAAATAATGAAAGATCTAAACCTATGCCACCCACGATGGCCAGAGGTACAAAAGTTGTTTCCATTTTTCAACTGGAAATTAAGTCTTAAATCTTTGAAAAACATTTACAAGTAATTCATTTTAAATAATTTATGGTCAAAAGGTTAATTCCAAAAAACTTGTTCAGTTCTTGGTCAGTTTGTTCTCCTCCCACATTCCAAAAATGAAAGGTTAGGGTTAGTCAGTTGTGGGCATGCTATGCTGATGCTAGAAGTGTGGCAACACTTACAGGCTGCCCAGCACATTCTTTACTGATTTGATTTGATGTAAACAGTATATTTTGATGTATGTGTGTTAAACATCATCATTATCTGCTGCGTCATATGATGTGCAAGATCAAGGTCCATGACCATGATCAGGGTCCATGACCATGAATGTTCTTGGCAATTATTTCTACAGGAGTGGTTTGCTGTTGACTTCTTCTGAGCAGTGTCTTTACAAGATGAGTGAACCCAGCCATTATCAATGCTCTTTGGAGATTGTATCCCTGGTGTCAGTGGTTGCACTACCAGGGCTTGTGATATGCACTAGCTGTTCATATGACCATCCACCACCTGCTTCCATGGCTCCATGTGACCCTGAATGGGGGAGGGAGCTAAGCAGGTGCTACACCTTGCCCAAGGATGACCTGCAGGCTAGCAGAGGGAAGGAATACCTTACACCTCCTTTGATTGAGGCTCATCTCCACCCCACCACCCACAAATACATTTAAAATTTATCTTTATCTCAATACTGATTTTGCTTGACGTTGTAACTTTCTTTACACTGTAAACGACTTGGTTCAGAACACTGTCCTTAAGTATAATGAAATCAAATGAAATCAGGATTGATATGGATAAATATGTTTCAAAGAAATATTAATTTAAATATTATATCTAGCATGTCTGCAGATACTCCCAGTGGCCATTATTTTAGCAGTTTTTTAACCTTTCTGCTCCTAATTTCACTTTTAAAACATCATCACTTACTAATTTCATCCTTACTTCTAGAATTGGATAGATCTGTTCATTGATACTAATTATCTTTTGTTGCTTTCTATGTACTGACAGGAGGAGGCATATCTTAAGAAGCAGCTGAGTGCACTGGATGACATGCATCCACACTATTTCAACGATTTTTGGTAAAGAGATTGACTCAAGCTCTTCCTTCTGGTTTGGATTTGTCATTAATACACATCTTCAGTCAGTTTTGATTTATTTGAAGACTCACTACTGTTATGACAGGCAAAGCACCCTGTAAATGACAGCAGATGGCTATTATTACACCTGTCCTTCCCATTGACCTTCCTCGAGGTACTTATCCCTGCAAGCAGGGCAAGTGCTATACCTGCACTTCCTGCTTCAGCAGCATTCAGGGCTCCAAATTCTAGGTGAGGTGACACTTCACCTGTGAGTCTGTTGGGGTCATTTATTGTGCTCTTGGTGCCTGTCTACATCAAGGAGACCTGACGTAGATTGAGAAACTGCTTCACCGTGCACTTTTGCACTGCCTGTCATAAAAGGCAGGATCTCCTGGTGGTCACCCATTTCAATTCTACTTCATGTTCCCATTTTGATATGTCAGTCCATGGCCTCCACTACTGCTATGATGAGGCCACACTCTGGCTGGAGGAACATATCTTATATTCTATCTAACCCAATGGCATGAACATTGATTTCTCTAAATTCCAGGAATTTCTCCCTTTTTCTCCTCTCTTTTCCATTCCCCATTCTGGCTCCCCTCTTACCGCTTCTCTTTTCCTTACCTCCCTCCAGTTCCTCTCCTCCTTCCCTTTCTCTCATGGTCCATTCTCCTCTCCTACCAGATTTCTTCTCAGCCCTTCACCAATTATGTCCCACCTTCCCTGACAAATCTGTTTCAAATCTTTGAGGAAATAGCAAGCAGGATAGACAAAGGAGAGTCAGTGGATGTTGTTTACTTGGATTTTCAGAAGGCCTTTGACAAGGTGCTGCACGTGAAGCTGCTTAACAAGATAAGAGCCCATGGTGTTACAGGAAGGATACTAGAATGGATAGGTTATTGGCTGATTGGCAGGAGACAGTGGGAATAAAGGGGATCTTTTCTGATTGGCTGCTGGTAATTAGTGGTATTCTGCAGGGGTCAGCGTTGGGACTATTTCTTTCCATGGGTTATTTCAATGACTTGGATGACAAAATTGGTTGTTTTGTGGCCAAATTTTCAGATGATAGAAGATTGGTTGAGGGGCGAGTAGCACTAAACAAGCATGGATTCTGCAGAAGGACTTACACAGATTAGGAGAATGGACAAAGAAGTGGCAGATGGAATATAGTGTAGGGAAGTGTATGATCATGCACTTTCATAGAAGGAATAAAGGCCTAGACCATTTGCTAAACAGGAAGAAAATTCAAAAATCAGATGAGGAGGGACTTTGTCCTGGTGCAGGATTCCCTAAAGGTTAATTTGAAGGTTGAGTTGGTGGTAAGGAAGGCAAGTGTAATGTTCACATTCATTTTGAGAGTACTAGAATATAAAAGCAAGGATGTAATGCTAAGGTTTTATGAGACATTAGTCAGACCACACATGGAGTATTGAGCTGTTTTGGGCCCCTTCTCTAAGAAAAGATGTGCTGGCATTGGAGAGGATCCAGAGGAGGTTTGATAGAATTATTCTGGGAATGAAAGGGTTAAAGCTTGAGAAGCATTTGATGGCTCTAGGCCTATTCTCACAGATATTTAGAAGAATGGGAGGGGTGGTGAAGAAAGAGGAAGAAAGAGGGAATACTTCTTACAGAGAGGAAGTCTCAGACAGAGGGCACAGCCTTATTATAGAGGTACTGTCATAAGGTGGGCATTGAGAACAGACCCAAATGCAAGACACAGGCACTGAAGTACTAGGGACAGGACTAGGTGTGTCAAGAAAGCAAGGGAAGTGGGGAAGAAATGATGCTGGACAAGACACAGGCCCTGGACGAGACTACGGTACAGGGTCTGGGCTAGGACTAGACTAGGAAAGCGGGATCTGGATGAGGAACTTGAAACCTGGACAAGGATCTGGAAGCTGGGTCTTGACCTGGGCTCAGACTCCGGATCTAGGCGAGGTCAAGACATGGCAAGGCAACAGGACTGGACTTGGGGGCTAGATGTGGGACTCCTGGGCTGGATGAGGTCAAGAGGCTCAGATTTGTATGAGGGCATGAGGCTCAGACTTGGTCTTGGGAGACAAGAACACAGAGCCAGGAACCCTCCTTGGGAACAGGACGTAGGGCTGGGACTCATACACAGAAAGCTGAACACGACAAGACATTTCCCAGCACTAGGTAGCGGCAGACAACCAGACCTACCTAGCAAAGGTGAGGACACGAAGACAGTTCCAAACAACAAAAGACAATTCCTTTTCTGGACACAGCAAGACTCTGGTTTTGCTTCGGCAGTAAAACTTGACCGCAAGGCTCCAGGCGAAAGGTAGCAGGCAAGGCTTCAGCCAAGGGCTACAGAAAGAAGGGGAAGGGAACAGTTCAGCCTCAGGGTAACAGCAAAGGCAGCCTGGCTTACCACACAGAAGCAAGGACGGGGTACTGACAAGACATACCAGCACCAAATACTTCAAGTTTTTATGGTAGTCGGCATCCACACTGTTGCATTTCTGCCATCTTCAGGATTTACTATCCCTCGTCCATTCACTTGACTGCCTAAAGTCGTCTTTCCAGTCCCATCGCCATTAAAAAACTAAACAACCATTTCCTCCCCTGATCAATCTCCCCACATTCCAATAAACCTTTAACACTTCTCTACCAGTCCTGTTTTGTGTAATTGTTGTAGCATTTGTTATCTTTCATGTGCAGATTTCCTGTATGAAATAAGGATATGCTCTACTGTTTCAGTCTCCTGACATAGATCGCAAAAACCTATCGGATGCTTATTTATGATGGCCATGGTACCATTAAGGTTGCTGTGCCCAATTATCAGTCTACTTATAATTACTTGCTCCTTCTGCTTTACTCCCCTACTCCTCCCCATATCTACTCTGTTCTGAATTGAATGTAAATGTCTTCCTTTTATTGCTCTATCCCATTGCTGCTGCCACTGTTGATTTATCCTTCTCCACACTATGCTCTTCCCCTCTGATTTTGATACTTTAATATTGACCTCTACCCATCCTTTTTTGACTGCTGCTTTTGCCAGCTTATCTGCTGTCTCATTTCTCATAATACACGAATGTGCTGGAACCCACATGAATGCAATATTTTTGCCTTGTCTAGCTAGTCTTGAATTTGCAAACAGTATTTCATAAAGCAGATCCTAGTGTCCTCTAGCTGTACCCGCCTTAATGCTTGCAAGGGCCGATACAGAATTGCTACATATCACAATATTATTACAATCAACCTGCTCACTCCATTCTAGTGCTAACAAGGTGGCAAACAGTTCAACTGCATAAACACTCAAGCAATCAGGCGTTCTCTTGCTAATTTCCACTTGATAACTTGGCACAATAATTGCAGACCCTGTTGCACCCATTTCTGGATCCTTTGATCCATCTGTAAAAATCTGTACATCTTTATGTTTACATACCCTATACCTATGATATTCACTGAGTATATCAGCCTTTTTAATACTGCATTTAATCTTAAGCAATTCCAAATCTACAGAGGGATTTTCTATACCCAGAAAGGTCTGACAGGCCACACCACACTTGGACAAAACTCTATCATATACACCCATATCTTTTGCTGTTTGGTCTCCTGTCCAGCCAAAACTTTCTTTGTGTCCTTTCCTTCTCCCAGCATGTCTCCAACACCCTTTATGTAGGATGGCTATCACCATGCCCCCTTAAGTTAATCCAGTAATTGGCCTCCAGCTATTTACATCGCAGTCCCAGTGGCATTTCATTTGCTTCAACTTGGAGTGCACACACTGGGGAAGTTCTAACCGCTCCCAAGCACACTCTTAGAGCCCGAGCTTGCATGATATCCAGTTCTGCTAACACAGATTTTGTTGCTGACCCGTATACAATACTTCCATAATCTACTCTTGATCTTATTAATGCTACATAAATATACTTCAGTGATGCAAAATCAACACCCCATACCAAACCAGCAAGACACCTCATGACATTTATCACATTTTTAAATTTAGCAACTACATATCTAACATGTTCTCTCCATGTTAATCTCAAGTCAAAGTGCACTCCCAAAAACTGAAGACTTTCAACTCTCTCCAGGTTGTTTCCGTACAGAGTCAGATTAAGTCCCCTGAGCTTTTTCCTTGTAAAGAACACATTGTTTTCTCCACTGAAAATTTAACACCCCACTTTGTCCCCCACTCCAACTTGATTAATTCTATCATGCATTTTCATAACTGTATGTTCAATATTTCTCCCTCTTTTCCACAAAGCCCCGTCATCTGCAAACAATGACTTCCCCACTTCTGTTGGTACATTTATCATTTATCAAAATGGAAAATAAAGTTGGACTCACTACACTCCCCTGAGGCGTCCTGTTTTCTACAACATAGCTCTGATCCTATCTTCACCTGAATAATTCTCCCATTTAAAAAGTCCTTAACCCAATTGAACATTGCCCAATTTCCACTCTCTCATTGCCACTCTCTCCTGTCCCCTCCCATCCTTTTCATCATCCCCCACACCTCTTCTACTTGGGTTGTGTCTCCGATTGAATCACAATGCTATTTCCAGAGCATCCTTTTATCATGTCTTATTGTCCTCCTTACTACTGCCTGAGCTTGTTTGTACTGAATCATATGTTGGAAGTTATGAGTTCTTTTAACCAATTTAAAAGCATTATTTCTATTTCTCACTGCTTCCTTACAATTATCATCCCACCATGGAATTACTCTCTTCTTTGTTTCTCCTTTACATTTAGGAATGGATTCTAATGCAGCTGATATTATACTTTGTTTTAATATGCTGTCAAGTGTTTCTATGTCCTTCTCATCACTCACCTGACTTAGATAGCAATCACTTTTTTTCCAGAAACTTCTCCCAATTGGCTTTCTCAAGGATCCATTTCCCACCTATATTCTCTGTGACCAATGAGGCAGAAATATTTATCTTGCACCAGACTGGGTAATGATCACTCCCTGCAGTTCCTTCTTGGTACACTAACCACTTACATACTGATGCAGTAGAGTTTGATACTAATGTAAGATCAAGCACAGATTCTTGACCTGTATTAACATCAATTCTAGTACTACTGCCATCATTTAGGCACACTAAATACTTCTCATCTAGCAACTCCTCTATTGCTTGACCATTCATGTATGTTCTGTCACTCCCTCATAATACATTATGTCCATTAAAATCACCACACCAAACAATATTACTCCTATTTGACCCGTCTATCTCCTCAAGCTTGTTTAACTCTAGCCTTTTGCATGGATTATAATAATTCACAAACACCAACTCTTTCCTTTCAGCCCATACTTTTACCACCACATATTCTTGTTCACTTCCTATACCTAGTATTCTATAAGGAATAGCTTACTTTACACAAGTTGTACATTCTCCTCCTCCCCTCTTTCTCCTGTCTCGCCTTACTGCCTCAACCATATAAAACAAAATCTAAATTAGGTTTTAACCAGGTCTCCTGGATACACACAACATCTGGCTTTTCTCCCCTGCTAGCTATAAACTGCTTGAAATCTTGTCCATTACTAATCAGGCTTCTTGCATTCCATTGAAGTAGTAGCATTATTAGTAATATCAACCTACACATGCTGTCTCTTGTCTTGACTGTACCCTGAGTTCATCATTTACTTCTTTCCATTTTAATCCTATCATACCCAAATGGTGCTCTGCAGCTTTCACAATAATCTGAATCCTTTCAGTTTTAGATTTGATCTCATAAGTTGCATTTACCACTCCTGCTATAAAGGTCACCAATTTCTTCTTCTCTATCCATACATTCTTCTTATCTTGCCTTTCTTTAGCTGCCACTTGCATATGTCCTGCCAACTTGACTGCCTCAGCATATGAGACTTTTTCCTTCACCCTTATCTTCTGCACCTCCACCTCTTTTTTCACCCCTTCACATCCCCAGTACGCTACACTATGGTTACCTCCACAATTACAGCACTTTGGTCCCACTCCCTCTCCACATTTTCCATATTCATGTTCCCCACCACACCTTCTCTTTCCTTTGCACACTTTGGCCACATGCCCAAACTCATGGTAATTGAAACACCTCATAGGTTTTGGTATATATTCTCTTACATTGTATCACAGAAATCTAAAATATAACTCCTTTGGAGGCACCTTATCCTCAAATTCTACCAGAACAGTTTCAGTCTCCCTTTTCTCTGTTCCCCTTGTCATTCCTTTCACTCTTCATTGAACTATTCCTCACCCTTAAGTTCACCACTAGCTCCTTCATATTAACACTGAGGGGACCCCCAGAGATCACCCCTTGCAACCATTGACCCTTTGTGCTCCAACTCTTACAACCCTGGACACTTTGACTTTCCCAACATTAGTCACCTTCATTGCCTTCTGCATCTGCTCTTTAGTTTTACATCCTATCAGCAGGTTTCAATCTCCTAAAATTCTCAAATGGCTCACTTCCCCTACTTGCCCTCTGATGATTTTTGTTAGATTAAGTGGACTGAATTTTTTTACTCCCCCTTCCCCCTCAAATCTTACCACTACATTTAGCAATTTTGCCCTCGGGCCCTTCTCCTCAACTTCCCTCATTTTCCAATCCACCTACACTAGACCCACCTCTTTCTTTCTCTTCTGACCCATCACCTTCCTATTCTTATTCCCTCTCCCCACCTCTTCTCACTCAAACTCCATGCTGCTGCTGTCACTATCAGTCTCCCTCCGTGCCATCCTATCAGAGTTTGCAAGGAACCGTGGGCGAATATTGTTCCAGACCTATACAGGGTGTCTGTCAATATTCCCACAGAATGTCCCCCACAACACCCCAGCAGTTCCTCAGCCCTAAGTCCAGCCTGCTGCCACTCACTTCAACTCCTCAGATGTTCATCACCACTGACTATCTGGTCCTTGAGACCACCTGCCAGCCTTTCAGGTCCCAATCCAGCCACCCAAGCCAAGGGACCAGCAGCCAGCCAGCACCTAATGCTCAAACCCAGGGCCACTTTCATTCCCAGCCCCAAGATGAGAATCAGGTGCCTATGATTAAGCCCAAATGAAACAAGGAACAGCCAGAAGACCCGGAGTCCGGAGTCCGCGGACCAGACCGTGAACTGGAACGCAGACTTCACAGACAGGACCATGACAGGGAAGTCCATTTAGAACAGAGATGAGGAAGAATTTCTTTAGCGAGAGCATAGAGAATCTGTGGAGTTCTTTGACACAGATGGCTGTGGTCTTTGGGTATATTTAAAACAGAGGTTCTTGCTTAGCCAAGGCCCCAAAGGTTACAGGGAGTGGCAGGAGCATGGGGTTAAGAGGGATAATAAATCAGCCAAACTTACAGGACTAAATGGCTTAATGCTGCTCCTATGTCTTACAGTGTTATGGTGTAAAATCTGTTGACAGTGTTGGCATTAAAAGAAAAATCTAAAAGTAGGGAAAGAAACAGAAACAGAAATTTGCATTCAAATAGTGTATGATTTGCCTGCACCTGGAGGTACTTGCTTTTAATAGGGGCATGATGGTGAAGCTACGGATTCTGGTCCCAACTGACATGTTTATTTAATATTCTCTTCCAAAGATGTTTCTAACAATATGATTGGGAAACCTGGAGGAAAGACAGTGGGGGAGCTCTTGAAGCAAATAAGAAATGGAGAGCAGCTGACTGAAGTTATCAGGCTGGAAGTGATAGGTCAGATCCTCCATCCTGCATGAGCTAGAGAACTGGAGTGGGATTTCTAATTATACACTCATACAAGAACTGATAGAGATAAGAATTATAAATGGGTGTTGAATGAAATAGGTATGTATTCCTAAGGTAGTCTACAGGAATAGTAAGAGCAAGAGGGTAGTTAGGGAAGAAGTTCATCTTTTTAGCAACCAAAGGGATAATCTAAGTGTGAAAGAAGGGTATGTTAATGAATGCTACTCATCTGTAAACACCAGTGGAATGGACAAGGAGGACAGTCAATTCAGGGAGGGATGTTAAATAATGCATCAAGCAGGCTTGATGGATCAAGAGACTCACTTCTTCTTGTGAGTCAGATGTTTATTGATTGCATGAATCAAAAACCAAACAGAAATCTGGCTTGACAGTTTGATTGGCTCTCATATGGACATGTATTTAACATTACTGACACGAACATTGTCAATTTTTTTCCAGGAATTTGTTTGATTGGATGGTCTACCTAATGCTCTTTGCTCTGATTGGAACTTACATAGCTGATCTGTCAATGACAAGTGAAAGCATTCACACAACCCACATTCGAATCTGTGCAGTGACCATCATATTCCTTTGGTTACGGGTCATGAAGCACGTACGAGCAATCAGGTGTGGAACCTCCTTGTTTTTCTTTTTGTTTTCACTTGAATGCCAAAGCACCTAAATCTGCCAATGTTTCCTCCTTTCCCTTAGTTTTGCAATGATCATTTGAAGGTGCAAGTTGTAAAGTGGGTGAATTTTATTCATCACTCCATTCATCTTGTTAAAATCTCAACACAGCTTTATGGCTCAGTTGCTCAAATTTAAGTCTGACACTTGCCTAGTTAAATTTTTAACAATTATTCTGTATAAAAGTTGTTTGGCATTAATTCATAGATTAATATAAAAACATAGAAAATCTACATTACAGTACAGGCCCTTCAGCCCACAAAGTTGTGCCGAACAGTCCCTACCTTAGAAATTATTAGGCTTACCTATAGCCTTCTATTTTACTAGGCTCCATGTACTTATCTAAAAGCCTCATAAAAGACCCTATTGTATCCGCCTCCACCTCTGTTGCCGGCAGCCCATTCCACGTACTCACTAAGTAAAATACTTACCCCTGACATCTCCTCTGTACCTACTCCCCAACACCTTAAACCTGTTTCCTCTTGTGGCAACCATTTCAGCCCTGGAAAAAAGGCTCTGACTATCCACACGATCAATGTGATCTTGTACACCTCTCATCATCTTGTACACCTTTATCAGGTCACCTCTCATCCTCCTTCACTCCAAGGAGAAAAGGCTGAGTTCACTTAACCTATTCTCATAAGGCATGCTCCCCAATCCAGGCAACATCCTCATAAATCTCTTCTGCACCCTTTCTATGGCTTCCACATCCTTCCTGTAATGAGGCAACCAGAACTGAGCACAGTACTCCAAGTGGTGCTGGTATGAGGAAGATTGCCCAATCTCTGCTGAATTTTACTCCAGCTATCCCCTCAGGTATCTGTCCTGGTTTAGAAATGTGGGGACATGTGTAAGTATTCTTTCTGTGAAAAAAAGAACAGTCTTTATACACAGTTTACCTCCAATCATGCTCAGTAAAATTGTGGCTGAATGAATGACAATAATGCAAACAAGATAATGAAGCATTATCAACCTACAAGAGAAGAGGCTGTACTTATCTGGTATTGGGAAATGAACCTGGTCAGTTATCAGGTCTCTCATTGGGAGAGCATTTTGTAGATGGTGATCACAATTCTATCTCTTTTACCATAGTATTGGAGAGGGATAAGAACAGATAAGTTAGGGAAACATTTAATTGGAGTAAGGGGAAATATAAGTCTATCAGGCAGGAACTTGGAAGCATAAATTGGAAACAGGTGTTCTCAGGGAAACATATAGAAGAAATGTGGCAAATGTTCAGGGGATATTTGTGTGGGGTTCTAAGCAGGTATGTTCCAATGAGACATGGAAAGGATGGTAGGGTACAAGAGCCATGATACATAAAGGCTGTTGTAAATCTAGTCAAGAAAAGAAGAGTTACTAAAGTTTCAAAAAACTAGGTAATGATAGGAATCTAGAAGATTATAAGCCTAGCAGAAAGGAGCTTAAGAATGAAATTAGAAGAACCAGGAGGGGCCATGAGAAGACCTTGGCGGATGGGCTTAAGGAAAACCCCAAGACATTCTGTAAGTATATGAAAAGCAAGAGGATAAGACGTGAGAGAATAGGACCATTCAAGTATGAAAGTGGAAAAGTGTGTATGGAACTAGAAGAGATAGTGGTGGTACTTAGTAAATACTTTGCTTCAGTATTCACTACAGAAAAGGATCTTAGCGATTGTAGGGATGACTTGCAGTGGACTGAAATGCTTGAGTATGTAGAAATTAAAGAAGAGAATGAGCTGGAGCTTTTGGAAAGCATCAAGTTGGATAAGTCATCGGAACCAGATGGGATGTACCCCACGCTACTGTGGGAAGCAAGGGAGGAAATTGCTGAGCCTCTGGCAATGATCTTTGCATCATCAATGAGGAATGGAGAGGTTCAGGGAGGATTGGAGGGTTGTGGATGTTGTTCCCTTATTCAAGAAAGGGAGTAAGGATAGCTCATGAAATTATAGGTCAGTGAGTCTTACTTCGGTGGTTGATAAGTTGGTGGAGAAGATCCTGAGAGGCAGGATTTACGAACATTTGGAAAGGCATAATGTGACTAGGAATAGTCAGCATGGCTTAGTCAAAGGCAGGTTATGCCTTACGAGCCTGTCAGGATTTTCTGAGGATGTGACTAAACGCATTGATGAAGGTAGAGCCGTAGATGTAGTGTATCTGGATTTTAGCAAACCATTTGATAAGGTACTCCATGCAAGGCTTATTCAGATTCAGATTCAGATTCAGTTTATTGTCATTTAGAAACCACAAATGGAATGCAATTAAAAAATGAGACAACGTTCCTCCAGAATTATATCACAAAAGCATATGACAAAACAGACTACACTAGAAAATCCACATAATGTTTGGCAATCCCCAGAGTCCAGAGAGGCTGCTGTGTATTAATATCGCGCTACCGTCTTAGCACGTTCCACAGAAAGGAGCTCCAAATCCACCAGACAAACAAGACCAAAAACTAAAGCTACAAGACCTGCACAAAACATATAGTTACAACAGTGCAAACAATAGCATAACTGATAAAAAACAGACTATGGGCACAGTAAAAATAGTCCAAAGATGTTAAAGGACTATAAGTTCAAAAGAAATCACCACACAGTTTCCACAAGTCCCCAGGGTCCCGATAGACTCGCCATCCCACGCCGGTGGCAGAAGGAAATACCCCCGCTATGGATTTCCACGGCGCTGCCCGACTCAGCCTCATAGATGCAGCACACAACAAAAGCTCCATCGAACCCAGCTTCGCAGACGCAGCACACACCGAAAGTGACCTGACCGCAGTGGACTCTGAGTCCGTCAAACCTCTGAGCCGATGACCATCCCCTCCGGCACAGCTTCCCCAAGCACCATCCTCTGCCGAGCGTATTGAGACAGCCCCGCCAACGGCCAATGGCAACGCGACCCTGAGGATTGGGGGCCTGTTCTTCCCAGCAGAGTCCCGGATCTCACAGCAGCAGCAGCAATGAAGAAGGTCTTCTTGAAGATTTCCCGATGTTCCTCCGTGCTCCCACGTTTTCAATTGCCCCACTTCACAAATTATTAATCTTCTTATTATTGAGGAAGTAAGGAGGCATGGGATCCAAGGGGACATTGCTTTGTGGATCCAGAACTGGCTTGTCCATACAAGGTAATGTGTGTTTGTAGACGGGTCATATTCTGCATGGAGGCAGGTGACCAGTGGTGTGCCTCAGGGATCTGTTCTGGGACCCCTACTCTTGGTGATTTTTATAAATGACCTGAATGAGAAAGTGGAGGATGGATTTAGTAAATTTGTGATAAGTGTGAGGTGGTTCATTTTGGTAGGTCAAATTTGATGACAGAATATAGCATTAATGGTAAGACTCTTGGCAGTGTGGAGGATCAGAGGAATCTTGGAGTCCGAGTCCATAGGACACTCAAAGCTGCTACGCAGATTGACTCTGTGGTTAAGAAGGGATATGGTGCATTGGCCTTCATCAGTCATGGGATTGAGTTTTAAGAGCCGAGAGGTAATGTTGCAGCTATACAGGACCCTGGTCAGACTCCATTTGGAGTACTGTGCTCAATTCTGGTAGCCCCACTACTGGAAGGACATGGAAACCATAGAAAGGGTGCAGAGGAGATTTACAAGGATTTTGCCTTGATTGGGGAGCATGCCTTATGAGAATAGGTTGAGTGAACTCGGCCTTTTCTCCTTGGAGCAATGGAGAATGAGAGGTGACCTGATAGAAATGTTCAAGATAATGAAAGGCATTGATCGTGTGGGTAATCAGAGGCTTTTCCCCAGGGCTGAAATGGCTAACACGAGAGGGCATAGTTTTAAGATGCTTGGAAGTAGGTACAGAGGAGATGTCAGGGGTAAGTTTTTTAAGCAGAGAGTGGTGAGTGCGTGGAATGGTCTGCCGGCAGTGGTGGTGGAGGCTGATGTGATAGGGTCTTTTAAGAGACTCCTGGATGGCAACATGGAGCTTAGAAGAATAGAGGGATATGGGTAAAGCCTAGGTAGTTCTCAGGTAGGGACATGTTCGGCACAGCTTTGTGGGCAGAAGGGCCTGTATTGTGCTATAGGTTTTGTATGTTTCTATATGATTTGCCTCACTATATGTGACTGCACTTGGGTGAGGAAAAAATTATTCTATGCTACACCCTGTTACTTCCAACATAAAACAGATCTTGTACTTGTTCATCAGCTGAAAGTTAGGAGATAATAACCACTGAAGAAGCTGAGAAGCATCCTGGTCGAAGCACCCTACTCAGTTCACGGGTGCTGTACATGGTTTTAAATACAGAGGTATATGGTTGATATTATTTTTATTTCTGTTGTTATTTCATTTCAAACACCTTAAGTGTTTCTGAGGCAACATGAGTGAATCTGCAGATGCTGGAAATAAATAAAAACCACAAAATGCTGGCAGAACTCAGCAGGCCAGACAGCATCTATGGGAGGAGGTAATAACGACGTTTCAGGCTGAAACCCTTGATCAGGAGTGAAGTAACATGGGATGGTTGAGGGGGGATAAGAAGTGGGGGGAGGGAAGAAGTAGAGAGCTGGGAAGTGATAGGCTGGAGGGAAATGGGCTAGGGGGAAGGTGGAGAATTATGGGAAATAAACAAGAAAGAAAGGTAAGGCTGGGAGGAGAGATTATAGTGAGGGGGGAAAAGAGAGAAAGAGAACCAGACTAAAATAATAGATAGGGATGGGGGTTAGGATGGGGGGCAGGGGTATCAACAGAGGTCAGTGAGTTGGATGTTCATGCCGACAGGAAGGAGGCTACCTAGGCGGGAGATAAGGTATTGCTCCATCGACCTGCGTGTGGCCTCATCTTGACGGTAGAGGAGGTCTGTGGCCACACACTTCAATTCCACAGACCACTCCCACTCCGACATGTCTGTCCATGGTTCTCTTTCTCTCTTCCCCCCCTCACTATAATCTCTCGCCCCAGCCCTACCTTTCTTTCTCTTTTATTTCCCATAATTCTCCACCTTCCCCCTAGCCCACTTCCCTCCAGCCTATCACTTCCCAGCTCTCTACTTCATCTCTCCCCCCACTTCTTATCCCCCCTCAACCATCCCATGTTACTCCACACCTGATCAAGGGTTTCGGCCCAAAACGTCATTATTACCTCCTCCCATAGATGCTGTCTGGCCTGCTGAGTTCTGCCAGCATTTTGTGTTTTTTAAGTGCTTCTGATTTTATTTTTTAACGTCTCTGATTGTAAGCATGCCAAGGTGACAAAAAGAATCTGAATGAATGATCTCAGCCTGAAGTGTTGAGTTTATTCCCCTCCATAGTTGCTGCATAGCCTGCTAAGTTCCTCCAGCAATTTGTGTGTGCTGCTTAAGATATCCAGCATTTGCTGAATTTCTTGTGCCTTGTTTCTCTTTTATTAATTCATTTCTTGGGATCTGGCAAAGCCATTGTTTTTTTGCCTATCCTTAATTGCCTGTGTGAAAGTGGCAGAGAGCTACAACCTTGAACTCTATTCTGATTTTGCACATTTTAATATTCTTGCAAAATGCTACCTATTAAAAAAACACAATGATTTCTCTCTTCCCTGTGCTAAAAATGTCTTGGTATTAGGCTTCTGAAGAGTGGCTCTAAAGCTTCATGTGCTGATGACCTGTGCCACTTTCTTTGAACAATGCACTCCTTCACTTTACTCTCAACAATTTCTCACTGTTCACCAAGCAATCAAAATGTTTGCTAATGGGAAATCTTTCCAAGCTTAATCTTTGAACCCTCATGAACTTGTTGCTATGCAACTGTCAGCTGCACCTGCAGACACACGCGTTCACATTTCCCACCATGCAGTGAAAATGTAATAACAAAGATGGCATTTAATAATTCTACACCAACAGTGGGAGGCTGGAGAAAGAAAACAGGAGATAATGAGAAAGGAAGACCACTTTTATCATAGCTGAATCAGCATTCACATTTTTATAAACACATAAGATTAGCATCCCTCTCCTTTCTCTCTTTCTCCATTCCCTATTCTGGCTCCGTTCTTACCTTTTCTTTCCTGTCTATTACCTCCCTCTGGGTCCTCTCCTCCTTCTCTTTCTCTCATGGTCCGTTCTCCTATCCAATCTGATTCTCTCTTCTTCAACCCTTTATTCCTTCCATTTATCTTCTCTCACCTTCATCCCCACTTACCCACTACCTTCTGCCTCAGCTGGTCTCACTTATCATCTGCGATCTTATTATCTCATACCCCTCTCCCCCTCCCAACCCACCTTCTCCCTCTCCTGGCCTTATCTATCACCTGCCAGCTTGTACTCCTTCCCCTTCACTGCTTCTTATTCTGGCTTCATTCCCCTTTATTTCCTATCCTGATGAAGGATCTTGACACAAAACATTGGCTCTTTATTCCTTTCCATAGATGCCCCCAGCCTACTGAGTTTAACAGTACATCGCAGGAACAGATACTTCGGCCACAATAAGTTCTTCCAGCATTTCTAGCATCATTAGAATCTCTTGTATTTTAAATGTTTATAAGTGCTGTTCTAGTGACCAAAAAGATAAAGAGACCAATGTGGTGAGATGGATACAAGATACTGGCATGCAGTAACTGTAAGCTACTGTTGGGGATGGGACAAGAAATCTGTAGCACACTGTTTAAGAGCCTGTTCCACTGGTCATCTTGTTAATATCTGTGCTCAATAGCTATTTTCTACATCATCCTTTGATTTCCTTTATATCCATAGATCCATTCATCTCTATTTTGAATTAACTCAGTCACTGTGTTCATTGACTCAGTGAATTCCAAAGATTCAACACCCACTATCTGAAGAAATTTCTCTTTACCTCGGTCCTAAATTCATAGTGAATGTATTTCAAGACATAACTTCTGGTGCAGAGTCTGTTCAGCACTATGTAAGTTCTGTAACCCCAAAATTGATAGAAAAATATGGGGATCGCAGGGATAAATGTATGTACGCACTTTGTTTTTACTTTTAGTGAGATGCACACTTATGATCTGGTATGCCATTCACATACTTTTACATATAACCCATAATGAATTTTGTAAACACCAAAAAATACTAAATCAAACAATATATTTACAACATTACTCAAACATTACTGCAATATTAACTACAGATTACTTTGCTTGGCAGCAGGGACTTATGGCTGTGAAACAATCTCAGGTTCTAGGGCCTCCTCTGTGGTGGTTGTAGGAGTTGACTCTGGGACTGTAGGGAATGGTTCTGACAGCTCTGGAGTTGACTCTGGGACTGTAGGGAATGGTTCTGACAGCTCTGGAGTTGACTCTGGGACTGTAGAGAATGGTTCTGACAGCTCTGGAGTTGACTCTGGGACTGTAGGGAGTGGTTCTGACAGCTCTGGAGTTGACTCTGGGACTATAGGGAGTGGTTCTGACAGCTCTGGAGTTGACTCTGGGACTGTAGGGAGTGGTCCTGACAGCTCGGGACACCTTTCATCTCTAACAGTTGACACTGCTCTCCTCAACTGATTGATGTGTCATCTCCAGATGATATCACATGCAGACTTCACTGTGTAGGAGAGTGGGTCCAGTTATGCCCTTAACCTTACCAAGTGCTCACTTTAGATCACCTGTGTAGTCCCTCACCAGAACTGCTTGTCCAGGAGTGAGACATTGAACCTCCTTGTTTGAGGGACCTTTAATTTGTCTCCACTGTTTGTCCTGCATACTCCTTCTGAGATTGAGTTTGAAAAGATCCAAGCGTGAATGCGAGGGATGACCAAGAAACAGCATAGCTGGTGAGTTGTTGGTTATGGAGTGTGCTGCACTGTGATATACAAGGAGGAAATTGGTGATCTTCTAATTCAGTGTCAGTGTAATGTGTCCTGATATTGCTCACAGTGTATTCTTTAGACTTGGGACAAACCTTTCTGCCAAGCCAGTTGTAGCTGAGTCATGCGATACAGATGTAATATGCCTTATTCCATTCACTTTCAGGAATAACCATATAACAATTACAGCACAGAAACTGGCCATCTTGGCCCTTCTAGTTGGTGCCGAATGCTTACTCTCACCTAATCCCACAGACCCGCACACACCCCATAACCCTCCATTCCTTTCCTGTCCATATACCTATCCAATTTTGCTTTAAATGACAATACCAAACCTGCCTCTACCACTTCTACTGGAAGCTCATTCCACACAGCTACCACTCTCTGAGTAAAGAAATTCCCCCTCATTTTACCCTTAAACTAAGTCTCAACTCGTCCTCTTGTTTGAATCTCCCCTACTCTCAATAGAAAAAGCCTGTCCACGTCAACTCTATCTATCCCCCTCAAAATCTTAAATACCTCTATCAAGTCCCCCCTCAACCTTCTACGCTCCAAAGAATAAAGACCTAACTTGTTCAATCTTTCCCTGTAACTTAGGTGCTGAAACCCAGGTAACATTCTAGTAAATCTTCTCTGTACTCTCTCTATTTTGTTGACATCTTTCCTATAATTCGGTGACCAGAACTGTACACAATACTCCAAATTTGGCCTTACCAATGCCTTGTACAATTTTAACATTACATCCCAACTTCTATACTCAGTGCTCTGATTTATAAAGGCCAACATACCAAAAGCTTTCTGCATCACCCTATCCACATGAGATTCCACCTTCAGGGAACTATGCACCATTATTCCTAGATCACTCTGTTCTATTGCATTCTTCAATGCCCCGCCATTTACCATGTATGTCCTATTTGGATTATTCCTACCAAAATGTAGCACCTCACACTTATCAGCATTAAACTCCATCTGCCATCGTTCAGCCCACTCTTCTAACTGGCCTAAATCTCTCTGCAAGCTTTGAAAACCTACTTCATTATCCATGCCACCTACCTTAGTATCATCTGCATACTTACTAATCCAATTTACCACCCCATCATCCAGATCATTAATGTATATGACAAACAACATTGGACCCAGTACAGATACCTGAGGCACACCACTAGTCACCGGCCTCCAACCTGACAAACAGTTATCCACCACTACTCTCTGGCATCTCCCATCCAGCCACTGTTGAATCCATTTTACTACTTCAATATTGATACCTAACGATTCAACCTTCCTAACTAACCTTCCATGTGGAACCTTGTCAATGGTCTTACTGAAATCCATATAGACAACATACACTGCTTTACCCTCGTCAACTTTCATAGTAACCTCTTAAAAAAATTCAATAAGATTTGTCAAACATGACCTTCCACGCACAAATCCATGTTAACTGTTCCTAATCAGACCCTGTTTATCCAGATAATTATATATACCATCTCTAAGAATACTTTCCATTAATTTACCCACCACTGACATCAAACTGACAGGCCTATAATTGCTAGGTTTACTCTTGGAACTCTTTTTAATTAATGGAACCACATGAGCAATACGCCAATCCTCTGGCACCATCGCCGTTTCTAATGACACTTGAAATATTTCTGTCAGAGCCCCTGCTATTTCTACACTAACTTCCCTCAAGATCCTAGGGAATATCCTGCCAGGAGCCAGAGATTTATCCACTTTTATATTCCTTAAAATAATATTCCTTATTACTTCCTCCTCTTTAATCATCATAGTTTCCATAACTTCCCTACTTGTTTCCCTTACCTTACACAATTCAATATCCTTCTCCTTAGTGAATACCGAAGAAAAGAAATTGTTCAAAATCTCCCCCATCTTTTTCAGCTCCACACATTGCTGTCCACTCTGATTCTCTATGGGACCAATTTTATCCCTCACTATCCTTTTGCTATTAATATAACTGTAGAAACCCTTTGGATTTATTTTCACCTTACTTGCCAAAGCAACCTCGTATCTTCTTTTAGCTTTTCTAATTTCTTTCTTAAGATTCTTTTTACATTCTTTATATTCCTCGAGAACCTCATTTACTCCATGCTGCCTATATTTATTGTGGATCTCTCTCTTTTTCCTAACCAAGTTTCCAATATCCCTTGAAAACCATGGCTCTCTCAAACTTTTAACCTTTCCTTTCAACCTAACAGGAACATAAAGATTCTGTACCCTCAAAATTTCACCGTTAAATGACCGCCATTTCTCTATCACATCCTTTCCATAAAACAAATTGTCCCAATCCACTCCTTCTAAATCCTTTTGCATCGCCTGAAAGTTAGCCTTTCTCCAATCAAAAATCTCAACCCTGGGTCCAGTCCTATCCTTCTCCATAATTATATTGAAACTAATGGCATTGTGATCACTGGACCTGAAGTGCTCCCCAACACACACCTCCGTCACCTGACCTATTTCATTCCCTAAAAGAAGATCCAACACTGCCCCTTCTCTAGATGCTACCACTATGTATTGCTGCAAAAAACTACCCTGCACACACTTTACAAACTCCAAACCATCCATCCCTTTTACAGTATGGGCTTCCCAGTCTATGTGTGGAAAATTTATATCTCCCACAATCACAACCCTGTGCTTACTACAAGTATCTCCTATCTGCTTGCAAATTTGCTCCTCCAATTCTCGCTCCCCATTAGGTGGTCTATAATATACCCCTATAAGTGTTACTACACCTTTCCCATTTTTCAATTCCACCCAAGAAGTCTCCCTAGATGAGCACTCTAATCTATCCTGCCAGAGCACCGCTGTAATATTTTCTCTAACAAGCAACGGAACACCTCCCTCTCTTATCCCTCCAATTCTATCACACCTGAAGCAACTAAATCCAGGAATATTTAGTTGCCAATCAACCCCTCCTGCAACCATGTTTCACTGATAGCTACAACTTCATATTTTCAGGTATCAATCCATGCTCTCAGCTCATCCACCTTTCTTACAATGCTCCTGGCATTAAAATAAATGCCTTTAAGAAATTCTCCACCTCTTCCTCTCTGTTTACCTCTAACAGTACAAAGAACTTTTCTGTCTTCTTTTTCTTCCTTCTCCCATACAACTGTTCCTACACTCTAGTTCCCCTCCCCCCCCCCCCCCCCCCATATCTAGTTTAAATCCACTGGAGCCTCTCTAGCAAACCTACGTGCAAGAATATTTGTCCCGCTCCAGTTCAGATGTAAACTGTCCCGCTGGAACAGGTCCCACCTTCCCTGGAAAACTGCCCAATTATCTATAAATCTGAAGACCTCCTTCCTGCACCATGTCTTCAGCCATGTGTTGATCTGTGCTATCTTACTATTTCTAAACCCACCTGCACGTGGCACTCCTGAGATTGCTATCCAGGAGGTCCTGTCCTTTAACTTGGCACCTAGCTCCCTAAACTCACCTTTCAGGACCTCCTCACTCTTCCTACCCACGTCATTGACTGAATGACTGATTCATTCTGAATCATTGACCAGAATGACTGATACTGGTGCGAAACTGTGGTCCATTGTCACTGACTAAGTGTTCTGTAACACCAATCCTTGAGAAGAGGCTTCTCAGTACATCAACTGTGTGTGAGGCTGCAGTGGAGGCTACTGGGAACACTTCTAGCCACTTTGTAGCTGTATTCGTACCACCAAGAAATTTGTGCCTATGAACAGTTCGGCAAAATCCACATGAATCCTCTGCCAGGTCAATGCTGGCTGGTCCTTGTGGAAAGAGAAACGCTGCTTTTGGCATCTTCTGGATGTGTTGGCATCCCAAGCAGCAAGCTACTCAATCTGCTGATTTGTCACAGGCCACCAGACAAGGCTTCAAGCATTTTGATCACACCTACATGTAGCTCCTCTGACACTTTAGCTCTCAGTTTAGGTGGTAAAATAACTTTCAATTCCACATAAGACAACACCCATCAAGGATAAGTTTATCCTAGCACTGGTGGAAATGATGCATCTATTTTGGGTTGCCATGTTTACCTGAGACAGTGTGGGATCTTTTCTCATTTCCCTTTGGATCATCTCAGCTGTAATAGGGAAACTTTTGATTTGCATTACTGAGAATGCGACAAGAGAAGTGTCCTCTTTTGTAAGTTATCAGGTATTTCCCTTTCCAAGGGCTAATGGGACAATCCATCGGCATTTTTATGATTAGTTGTCCCCTTGAATTCAATCTTGTACTTGTGTCCTCCAGCGTGTCTCTGCATTCACGCTGCTGCTGTTTGTGGACCATCCTTCTGTGGATTGAAAATAGACAGTAGTTGTTGATGATCAGGAATGAGGGTAAGCTCTCTCCCATACAGGTACTGGTTAAAATGTTTTATACCCCAAATCAGACTCAAGGTTTCTCTGTCAATCTGTCCGTTATTTTTCTCTGCAGCAGTAAGGAAAGATGATGCAAAGGCTATGGTGCGGTCACTTCTATAACATGTGACATAACACCTCATACCATAAGGTGAGGTGCCACAGGCAAGCTTCACTGGTCATGTGGATCATAATGTGTGGTTACAGTGTCTGATGTCACCACATCCTTTGTCTTTTGGAAAGACACCTTTGTCTATTGCCATTTCTTCCCAAACTCCACCCCTTAATGAGTTCAAAGGGTGGAGAACAGTAGCTCGGTTTGACAGGAACCGGTTATATTAATTGACAAATCTTAAAAAGGACCACAACTGTGATGCATCCTTTGGGGCATCCAGCAATGCTTGAATTTCCTCAGCACGTTTGTGTAATCCTTGTACATCAATAGTGTAACCACAGTAAGTGAGGCATATTTTAACAAACTGTTGCATTGTGCTCTGAGCCTATATTCCTCTAGTGTTTCTAACACCATTTGAGATTTTGGAGATGTTCCTTCTCATCCTTATCAGTAACACTGAGTGCCAGGACAGCTTTGCAGCACCTGGTCCATAGCTTTCCACCAAAGTATCTTCTCCAAAAATAAGCACATTATAGTGATAAAGCTCTTTGTGAGTGTTTATGGTGAGAAACACCTTGGACTCTTCTGCCATCTCCATCTGTAGGTAGGCCTCAGCTAAGTCCACTTTGCTGAAGTGTTTTCTTCCAGAAAGGCTTGCAAAGATGTCCTCTATACTGGGCAGGGGTTATTGATCTACTTTCAGTACTGGATTGATAGTGACCTTAAAGTCACCATAAATCCTAACCATTCCATCCTTCTTAGCTACTGGGACCACTGACATTGCCAATGGGCTCCACCCAACCTTGGGAAAGAATTCCTTTGGCTTTCGTGCAATCTAACTCACTGATTACTCTATCACAGATGGTACAAGGAATCGGCAGTGCTTTGTAAAACTTGGGTCTGGCATTTCCACTTAACTCTATTTTACCCTTGATATGTTTGAGTTTTCCAATACCTTCTGTAGTGTTCTTGCACAGGTGTAAAAGAACTCTGAACTAAACACCAAGCATAAACCAATCAATGAGGCGGTCCCAGTAAGATTAACCATTTACTGTTCACTCTTCCACATTAATGTATGGTGAAAACTGTTGATAAAACAATACAAAATATATACAGTATTTGTTTCCTTCTTGACATCACATTTACATCATAAATACTTGCAAAAGTAAAACTACAACAACTATATTACATTAAAGTGCAACATAGAGTCAGAATCTACCTACACCATCGACTGGCTTTAAACTCACTTCAACACAAACTATCCGCAACTCTTTAAATAACAAAAAACATAAACTTTATCAACCGTCATTACTTTTAACAGAATCAGCGTTAACTTTTTTTAAATTAGTTTTTTTATACATTTTCTACATAGCTACAGATAAAAAAAAACCCAGATCAAAATGAAGAACATTGACAAAGTGCAAAAATAAACATACAATAATAATATGATACAAAGAAAGATAATTGAGAAAGCACCCAAACGGAAGACATGTAAAATTAGTATCCTCCCCAAGCCCCGCAACAAAAAAAAACAAAATCCAGACCAACCATAACACAATATAGAGAATATAAATCAGGACAATCAAACCCCCAAAACTGTAAATACACTTAGCAACAGAAGATATTAATGCCTACTACCAAAAAAAAGGAGCTGAAAGCAAGGGACCGAAAAAAACCTTAGTTAAGAGGAAGGTTATGAAAGTACTCAATAAAAGGTCCCCAGACCTTATGGAACTTTAAATCTGAATTAAGAACTGAATAATGAATTTTTTCAAGGTCTAAGCAGGCCATAATATCGTTAAGCCATTGAGCATGCGTGGGCGGGGCAACATCTCTCCATCTAAGGAGGATTAAACGTCTAGCCAGGAGAGAGGCAAAAGATAATATTCGACACTTAGTTGAAATCAGACGTAAATCTGTCTCACCCCAGAAATCGAACAAGGCAATTAAAGGGTTAGGTTCTAGGTGGTGATTCAGAATATACGATAACGTTATGAAGACATCTTTCCAAAATTTCTCCAAGCTAGGACAAAACCAGTACATATGAATGAGAGAGGCCTCGCCCCTTTTGCATTTATCACAAAGCGGGCTAATGTTAGGATAAAATCGAGATAATTTAAATTTAGACATATGGGCTCTATGAACAACCTTAAACTGTAAAAGGCAATGGCGAGCACAAAGAGAGGTTGAATTAACCGATTTGAGAATCGAGTCCCAAGTCTCATCAGATAAGGAGGTATTTAAATCATGCTCCCATGCCATTTTAATTTTATCCACAGGGGCACGTTGTAAGGCTGCTAATTTATCACGAATAAATGATATTAAACCTTTACCTTGTGGATTAATAGAAAGAAATAAGTCCATAACATTTTTCTCAGGCATTTCAGGGAAGTTAGGAACTAAAGGAATAATTAAGTGTCTAATTTGGAGATATCTAAAAAAATGAGCATTGGGCAGATTGAACTTAGCAGAGAGCTGTTGAAAAGAAGCGAAGCAATTATCAATAAAAAAGATCTTCAAAATGTCTAATGTCCTTCCTATACCAATCATGGAATGCTGAGTCATACGTAATAGGTAAAAAAAGGTGATTATGTAAGATAGGGCTAGAAAAGGAAAAACCATGGAAACCATAAAATTTCCTAAACTGAGCCCATATATGCAAAGTGTGTCTAACAAGAGGATTAACTATTAATCTGGACAAACTACTAGGGAGTACAGAGCCAAGAAATGCAGAGATAGATAATTCTTTAGTGGAGTTCAACTCCATTGCCACCCAATTAGGGGCGTTAACATTTTTAATTCAACATATCGATTATCTCATGAACTTACGGCGTTGCTTCACTAATGTTTCTAGTGCGTAGAAAGAAAACTCTTCTCGCGCTGATCCTGCACACACACATAAGCCCCCTCCTTCCGGTTTCTCCAAACCGGTATTTTCCCACAAGACGCGGTGAAACCAGGTGTGATGTCATCACATGCCGCAATATATCACAGACAATGAATTTACTTTAAACAATCTTAACTTTAACTAGAAAACAATAACAAACGAATTACTAAAGTGAAAATATAATAAACTAAACAAATGCCTTAAAAGCAACATACCCCCTGTGAACACTGCTGTGGCATCATCCAGTATCTTTCTTAATTTGCTTTCAGTTGACCCAATTGTAGGGGATGTGGCATGCAGATAGTGGATAAATCTCAGTATCTTTGAATTCAAACTAATTTTGTCGAATGACTGAAACAGCCGAGCCAGTGTCCATTCCATTTTAATTAATTTACCTTTCAATTCTGATGTTAGCCATATTGCTTGCCTCTTGTTAGTTTTCACTTTGTAAATTTTAAGGCTACTCAGTCCTGTATCTCTCTAATTATTGTATATTTTTATCAACAGCATGCGGATTAGCATTCTTTTTGAAACTGAAACTTGACTTTGTATCTTTTTCTCTTCCCTGTGCAGTCCATTTACTTTTGATTGCCCAACATGCTCTTTCTATGTATCCTATTTTGTTGCATTTTCTGCAAGCTTTTCCTTTGAACTTGCATTAGTCTGGTATACGTGTGCCCCTGCCACAATGGTAACACAGTTTGTTCAACCAGGCCGATTTCTGTTTGGACATTGCAATTTTGTTCATGTTCACTTTCATTCCTGACTATAACTCACTTGCATTTCTGTATGCCTTTTCCATTGATACAGCAATTTCAACAGCTTGTGTAAATGCCAGTTAGGAGCTGTTTTAGAATGCTTTCTCGTAAGATTCCACAAAATTAAACAATCTGTCAGTGCATCATTGAGGCCATCACTGAAATGACAATGCTTAATCTCTTCCATTCAGCCACGTAAGTTGAAATGGACTCCTCTTCCTTTTGATTCCACTTATGAAACGTAAGGTGTTCTACAATCCACAATGGTTTCCATTCTAAATGTTCCTGCATTACTTTCATGATTTTGGCAAAGCTCATTTCTGCTGATCTGGTTGAAGCAGCCAACCTTCTAAGCAAACTGTATGTTTTTCCAGCCAGTGCATTCAGCAAAAGTGGCACTTGCATTTCATTGGTTACTTTATTTGCTTCAAAATACTGTTCAATTTGTTCAGTATACATCATCCAGTTATCTGTTGTGCAATCAAAAGCACCTGTCTTTCTGATGTAGCCAGCCATTTCTGCATTTTTATAATTTATTATTAATATCACACAGTACTGACTTTATGAACCTGTGAACTTCATCCATTTCCTGACTTGCTTTTAACTTGATCATCTCCCTCTTATGAAGAAAAAAGATGTGCTGTGTGTTTTAAACTCGAACATCTCACAGCACTTCAACGGGTAGGTAGTATTCTTGGGTTTGTTTTAAAATTTGCTCGTTGCCACAGTTATGTTTTGTAACTCCAAAACTAATAGAATGAAAAATGTAGGGAGCCTGAGGATAAATGTGTGTACTTTGTTTTTACTGTTGGCAAGTTGTGCACTACTGACATGGTGGCCAAATCACATATGTTAGTCATGGATTTTTACATATAACCTGTAATGGACTGTGTAAATAACAAAGAATGCTTAATCAAACAATATATTTACAACATTACTCAAATATTACTGAAATATTAAATGCACAAGACCTTGTAAAAATATTTAGGTTTCAGTGAGATCACTCTCAACCTTCAGAACTTGAGAACCTATCTTCCCAATCTCTCTTCACTCAGCAAGCACACTGTCCTGGAACCAATAGACTTGAACTTTGTTGCACTTAACTTGTATCCTTCTTTCTGTTGGGAGACCCAAATGGTACTCACTATGCCAGTTGTAGTTTTACCAAGTCTCCTTGTAATTATAAATAAAATCAGAATTTGTTGGAAAAACTCAGCAAGGCAAACAGCATCTGTGGAATGAGAAAATCTGCAGTTTCATATCTGGGATCTGTCACAATAACTTTCTTTTTTGCATCTTTATCCCTTACTCAAATCATCTCACAATGAAAACCATCCTACCATCTGCATTTGAGGTTGCTTGCTGAGAGTAAGGATCTGATGTGGGGAATCTGTGGAAAAAGCAGATGCCACTGAAGGAGGAATGGAACCGCGAAGAAACTATGAATAAATGTTTCCAGTATAAGATACCCTGTGCTTTATAGGGCATGAGAGAGGCAATTCTCTGCCATTGTTACAGAGAAATGGGCCCATATTATAAAGTATTACATTTTGTGACTCACAGAAGAGCCACTGTATACATTTCAAATAGATATGACTTTTTTTAAATACTTTTCAGAATCTGTGTTTAATGGCCTTTATTAATCAGAGCATTGAGTATAGGAGTTGAGATGTAATGTTAAAACTGTACAAGGCATTGGTAAGGCCGAATTTGGAGTATTGTGTACAGTCCTGATCACTGAATTATAGGAAAGATGTCAACAAATAGAGAGAGTACAGAGAAGATTTACTAGAATGTTACCTGGGTTTCAGCACCTAAGTTACAGGGAAAGGTTGAACAAGTTAGGTCTTTATTCATTGGAGTGTAGAAGGTTGAGTGGGGACTTGATAGAGGTATTTAAAATTATGAGGGGGATAGATAGAGTTGATGTGGATAGGCTTTTTCCATTGAGAGTAGGGGAGATTCAAACAAGAGGACATGAGTTGAGAGTTAGGGGGCAAAATTTTAAGGGTAACACGAGGGGGAATTTTTTTACTCAGAAAGTGGTAGCTGTGTGAAATGAGCTTCCTGTAGATGTGGAAGAGGCAGGTTTGGTATTGTCATTTTAAGTAAAATTGGATAGGTAGATGGATAGGAAAGGAATGGAGGATTATGGGCTGAGTGCGGGCCAGTGGGACTAGGTGAGAGTAAGCATTCGGCATGGACTAGAAGGGCCAAAATGGCCTGTTTCCGTGCTGTAATTGTTATATGGTTATATGTTAAAGAGTTGGTATTTTAAAAACTCCTTTATCTTCCTCATAATAAATTATCTACATTTATATGATGTCCCCGCAATGTTTTACCAAGTATTAATGCTTCTTCTCACACCTTTTTATCTGCTGTATCTCTATCACAAACACACAAGTAAATGGAAGCACGAGTAGGCCACTCAATTCTTCAATTCTGTCTTGCCATTCAATACAATCATGGCCCATCTGTCACAGAACACAATTTCTCTTCTCTGAAAATTCCACATATTCCTCAATACCTCCGTAATTCAGCTTCTCTACCTCTTCTTTAAATACCCCCAGCGATCTAGAGAAAACTTGACCACTGAAATAGAGAATTCCAGTGATTCATCAAACTCCTATGCTCCTGAGTTTCAAATGATAACCCACAGATGGAAATATCTTTGTTTTGCTCCTTTAGTATCTTGTGTATTTCAATAAGATAACCCTTTATTCTTTTAAATTCCAAATAATTCCGTTGAACTGCTCATAACAGGACAACATACTCATCCCAGAAATTAGCCTAGTGAATCTCTTCTGGACTACCCTCAATACTTGTAACCCTTTCCTAAATAAAGGTACCAAATCTGTACACAAGAAATGTAAATTTCCCATCTCTCGTATGTGTTAATTTAGATTCCTTTCATATGTCAGTTACTCATTGTGTTAATAAGCTGGAATTCTCATCCATCTTGAAGCACAAATAATTTGTTGGAGACTAATTTGTTCATGTGGTAACCAGCATTAGACAGCATATCTGTCTGTCTAGGTACCATATCCGATGCGGACATTGGTGGCCATGGTTTTCCATACAAATATATCCCTTGTTCTTTGGATGACTTCCATTTCCTCGATGTGTAGCCACCTGGCTAGGCTTTTGATGTACATAAGTCGAGGTCTTCCTCTAGGTTTGCTCCCCTCAATCTTTCCAGAGAGTATGAGGTTTTCTAATTCATCATTTCCACATGATGTGTCCTAGGAATCTGAGTTGTCTTTCTCTTATTGTTGGCATGAGTGATCTAACTGCTTGGGCCCTTCTGAGAACTTCTTCATTTGATGTGTGTGTGGTCCATGATATTTTTAACATTCTCCTGTAGAATCAAAATCCAGCTGCTTCTGGTCTTTTTTCCATTGCTGGGGAAATGGTCCAGCATTCACTTCCGTCAGTCAGGATAGAATAAATGTAGCACTGCAGTATTCTGTTTTTAGTGTACATGCTCATCTTTCTGTCTGTTAATATGGTCTTCATTTTCTGGAAAGCTTCTTTCGCCATTGCTATTCTGTATTTGATACCTGTGTCGCACCTGCCATCACTTGTTATTTGGCTGCCAAGATTTCTGAATTTGTTGACTTGTTTGATGTTTGTATTTCCAATCTTGATCACACATTGTGGGATGTTTGTCTTTCTGGAGATGACCATGCTTTCTGACTTCTTGGTGTTGATTGAGAGGCCTCTGTGATTACTTTCTGCTGCCACTATAGTGAGTAGTTCTTGAAGTTTTGTTTAGTCAGCTATTAGTATGATGTCATCAGCATATCTGATGTTATTTATATTATTGCCTTCGATTGTGAGTCCTTTAATGTCTTTGATACTTCTCAAGAAATTTTCACTGTACAAGTTGAATAAGTTGGGTGAAAAGGTACAATCTTGCCTGACTCCTCTCATGATATTCACATACTCACTCACTTCTCCTTCTATTCTGATGGTTGCTGTCTGGTCCCAGTATAAATTTCTTAAGAAATGCATATCTTTCCCATCTATGTCAAGATCTTGAAGCACTTCCAGAAGATCTTGGTGTCTGACAGTGTCAAAAGCTTTTGTATACTCGATGAAACAAAGGTAGATGTCTTTTTGTACCTAGAAGGCTCGTTCACAGATCATCCGTAGCATGAAAGTTTCATTTCTGGTTCCAGTGTTTTCCACAAAGCCGCATTGTTCTTTACTGATTTCTGGTTTTATACAGTGTCTTGCTCTCATCATGATTACTCTGAGAATAATTTTTGCCACGTGGCTCATCAGGCTTATTGTATGATGTAACTCACATTCTGTTGCTCCCTCTTTCTTTGGAAGTGTGAAGAACACTGATTTACTCAAATCATCAGGTATCTCCCCATGATCATAGGTTTCATTTGCTATTTCTGTTATTTTCTCTGTTCCAACATCTCCTAATGCCAGGATAATTTCAACAGTGATGTTGTCTGGACCAGTTGCTCTGTTATGTTTTGTTTTGTTTTATTTATGGCTGTTCAAATTTCTGATTTTAGAATGTTAGGTCCTTCAAGATACTTCTTTATGTTTTTCTCCTCTTTGGTCTTCAAAAAGTTCTTTTATACATTCTGTCCATCTGCTTAGGATTTCCTCTTTGTTCATAATTAAGTTGCCATCTTTTGCCTTGATGCATCCACTTGCTAGGCAAGGTAATTTCCCCATTTGTTCTTTAATCTTACTGCGTATCATCTTTGTTCCAGAGATATGGGTTTGTAGCATTTCTGATATATAACCTTTATATACCTGTCTATTTTAAAATATCAGGCAACCCAATGCCTCCCCATTCTTGAGAGAAAATCCTGTCCAGATTTCTCTGTTTGCTCTGTTCTTTTGGTTCTCATATGATCCTGCTTTTGTATCTTTTTCAGTGCCTTTATACCCTATTGATATTTCAGCACCAGGGCAGACCTGGTACAACTTAGTTCCAAACCAAATTTTGTGTGTTTAATGATATTTTCAATTCTATTCTTCTAGAAATATTTCTTTATACTCTGTTCACTAGTGCTGCTTTTGAATGCTATACGTATGTTTATCAAAGATCTCTTTGCTATTCCAAGCAGCATGTGATCTACAAAGCTAACACCTGCAGCTTTTTTGTGCAACTTTGTTAATATTCCGATGCAGGTCCCTGGGACCCTTTATTGTGATGCTTGGGAAAATCATTGTGGACCTCCTGAAGTTCCTTTTTCTTTATGGAGAATTTTACATTCCCTTTGCGTGTTCGTTCTGGATCATTTTTGGTGGTAAGTTGAGTGTTTGCCTTCTGATTAATTGATGGAAGTGATGATCTGTTGCAACTTGTGAGGGAAAAGTCTCTTCTAACAAACTGTATGCATTTCTGGGAATCGTCTGGGGTTCAGATGGAGTTAATGAAGGGTGTGAGTGTAAAACATAGCTTTCCATTGAATCATTAACATGTATTTCCCTTTCCTTGTTAAAAGGGAATTTCAAACCTATTATCTGAGCATTGAGAGCTTCACAGGTATTACAGAACTGTGATTAAACTGTAAGTCTTTACTTAATTCAAAAAATCACCCTGCTGATTCTGGAATGGAATCAAAGTGAATGCCCCAGTGTTGTGTCCAAACGGGAACAAAACACCTCCCCAGTTGTGTTAATGACTCACTGTCAGGAACCATGATTTGGTTAGCAGCTTTCACCTTGGGATCAGTGATACATGCCAATGGAGTAGGGCATGAGAACTGAATTCAAAATAAATAACCATGAATAACTGGTGACAACATTTGCTCACTTGTAAGCTTTCCCTGTTATTTTCTTGCTTACAGGTCTTGTTCCAAGTATGTCAACCATACCCCAGATGCTTTTTACTGTCTTTCGCATTACACTGGTTGATGACTATGGATTTGAAGAGATGTATGCAAAAGACCCAGTAATGGCATATTTACTCTGTGGAACCTTTCTGGGAGTGTCAAGCATACTTTGTATCAACCTCCTCATAGCATTACTTTCAGATACCTTCCAAAGGTACATAACAAAAAATATCATAGCATTTCTTGGTAGTTTAGTGGGTAAGCACATAGTCAGAATCAGAATCAGGTTTATTGTCACCAGCTTGTGTCGTGAACTTAGCAGCAGCAGTTCAATGCAATACATAATATAGAAGAAGAAAAAATAATAATAAATAAGTAAATCAGTATATGTATATTGAACAGATTAAAAATTGTGCAAAAAACAGAAATGCTATATATTAAAAAAAGTGAGGTAGTGTCCAAGGGTTCAAAGTCAATGTCCATTTTGGAATCAGATGGCAGAGGGGAAGAAGCTGCTTCTGAATCACTGAGTGTGTGCCTTCAGGCTTCTGTACCTCCTACCTATAGTGAGAAAAGGGCATGCCCTGGGTGCAGGAGGTCCTCAACAATGGATGCTGCCTTTCTGAGACACTGCTCCTTAAAGTTGCCCTGGGTACTTTGTAGGCTAGTACCCAAGATGGAGCGGACTAAATTTACAACCCTCTGCAGCTTCTTTTAGTCCTGTGCAGTAGCCTCTCCATACCAGACAGTGATGCAGCCTGTCAGAATGCTCTCCATGGTACACCTATAGAAATTTTTGAGTGTTTTTTGTGGACATACCAAATTTCTTCAAACTCCTAATGAAGTATAGCCACTGTCTTGCCTTCTTTTTAACTGCATCAATATGTTGGGACCAGGTTAGATCATCAGAGATCTTGACACCCAGAAACCTAATGCTGTTTACTCTCTCCCCTTCTGATCCCTCTGTGAAGATTGGTATGTATTCCTCCGTCTTACCCTTCCAGAAGTCCACAATCAGCTATTCCGTCAGGTTGTTGCTGTGACACCACTCCAGTAGTTGGCATATCTCACTCCTGTATCCTCACCATCTGAGATTCTATCAACAATGGTTGTATCATCAAGGTAGAGATATAAAACGGAGGTGCTATGGTTGTGACACAACAGGACTCAATTTGTGGGGTAGAAGAGGTAGTCTTCCAGTCCAAATTAATAGGGTACTGTTGAATATTTACAGAAGAACAAGAAACAACAGATTGTCATGTCAAAGCACATCACAACAGATCATACCAAGTATGCAAACTGCTGTCAGCACAGTTAGTTATAAGTAATTCCAGGGAGTTCACTGAGCGAAATTGAGAAAAAAATGTAGTGGGTGAAATTAATTCTTGCTAGAGGTAGCCCAAAAGGAAGAATCATTAAGGGCACCATGGTAACATAGGCATTAGCACGGTGCTATTATAGCCTGAGGCATTCTGGAGTTCGGAGTTCAATTCCAACGCCATAAGGGTTTGTACCTTACACCATGAACTGCGTAGGTTTTCTCTGGACGTTCCGGTTTCCTTCCACAGTCCAAAGGCATATCGGTCAGTAGGTTAATTAGTCTTTATAAATTGTCCTGTGATTAGGCTAGAGTTTATTTGGTAGGTTGCTGAGCTGTGCAGCTTTTTGGGCCAAAAGAACCTATTCCACACAGTATCTCTAAATAAATAAACAACCATCTGAATATCTTGGCTATGTATTATGTACAATAAGCAGCCATCATGATGGGCCTGGCGTTATTTTTTGGCTTTGCCCATCAACTGTTATATCTGAACAGCGAGGTTAGGGTAGAAAAACCGGAGAGACAAATGGAACAATAGGATATCACCATTTTAGTTACATTTCCATAACTGTCTACAGAAGATCCTAAAAATATGATGGGAAATGGGGAACAAAGGTCAAATATAATTTTCTTAGAATATTATGACTGAGGACTTTTGATCCTGACTTCCTAATCATTGGCACCAGATTTGACAGTCTGGTGTGCTGTTTGGAGGGAATCCTGTAAAAGAGTATTAAACCACAAGGATAATGCCCTAGATAAACTTCTGAGAAGTTCATTTTCAACATGGCAAGATGGATAAAGGAACCTTTATTGAGGATATATTCTCCCTTTTCCACAAGGTTTTATAAGATAAGATTAGTTTTACTTGTCAAAGATATATCAAAACATGCAATGAAATGCATCATTTACATCAACAACATCCCAAGGATGTGCTGGAGACATTCTGCAAGTGTTGCTATGCTTCCAATGCCAACAAGGCATGCCTCCAACCTACTAACCCTAACTCTAACGTATTGGAATGCAGGAGAAAACCAGGTACCTGCAAGAAACCCATGGGGTCACAGGGAGAATGTACAAATTCCTTACAGACAGCAGCAATAACTGAACCCTGATATTCAAATTCAATCAAGAATTGAGATGTAGGGAGCAGTCAAACTTATCTTGAAAATTAGAGTGCCAATTATCTTCCAACTACCAGCCAATGCATTTAGAAAAAGCATTCCTTCTGTGACAATTGACTCTCTCAGAAAATATATGGAAAGCTATTTTGGAGAAGTTGAAGATTATAAGGGTAAGTGGTTGAATTTTGGGAGAATATAGCTTTTTCTGTGTTTACTGAGATTTTACAATAAAGACATAATTAGAAATGCAAGTCATCAGAAGGCAAGATTGAAAAGTGGTGGAAGAAAATATATTTTCTATATTACACTTGATTAGAGGAAGAGAAAGAAGAAAACCCTTAACTCCGAGTGGAGTCATCGGGGTGCCGTCGTGACTGCTTTTTTTAGCAGGCTTTCTTGTTTTTACAAGGCCAAGTTGCTAGTTCGACCCTCAACCCAGCAAGGATTGAAAGCATGCAATGGAGCTGGCTGGATTCAAACTTGGGCGCCTTCGCTCCAAAGTCTGGCACTGATGCCACTACGCCACCAGCCACCTGGCACTTGATTACCTTTAGGGAATATAGAGCACTATTGAGTTTAAGGGTATGAATCAGCAGGTCGCATAGAGTTCAAGCTACGGTAGATTATATATTTTGGTTTGGAAGAATGAGGAAACCTGTCTGATGCTTTCTTGTAACTATCGCTGATATTCTGGATGTGCATCTAAAGATTGTTCCTGGTTCTTATTTTAGAGTATATGACAATGCAAATGCCAATGCAGCCATGCAACAGGCTAGCATTGTTCTGTATGTTGAAGACCATCTGAATGAGAAGAGAAAGAAAGAATTTCAAGAATATATCCACACATCCTGTGCACCTTTGGAAATATTTTTTGATGATGATATTACAATAGATCAAGAAGATGATCTCAAGAAAGTTACCATTCAAATAAAGGTAATGAGAATCTTTCATTATTATTATAGTTGGTCAAATCAAGTGCAGCATAATCTGAACCATAAAGTGGAATAGAGGAATGGGGTACTTTTGTGTCCTGTTGTGTTGGGTATTGTTAACAAGTAACAATCTCGGGTCCAGAACAAAGGGGTAAGGATCAGAAAGTATAGTTAAGTCAGAACAAATGAGGTACTTGAGTATAAGAAATGTAAGAAAACACTTAACAAGAAAATCAGGAGGGCTAAAACAAGGCAAAATTAAGGAGAATCCTAGTGGCTTCTATAGATACATTGAGCAAAAGCATAGCTAGGGACAAAATTAGTCCTCTGGAAGATCAGAGTGATCATCTGCAGTATGTGTGGAGTTGAAAGAGAAGGAGGAGATCTTAAAAGGATTTTTGCATTGTATTTACTTGGGAGGTGGACACAGAGTTTATAGAAATAAGGCAAAGCAATAGTGAGGCCATGGGCCCCATACAGATTACAGAGGAGGAGTTGTTTGATGTTTTGAGGCAAATTAAGATGGATAAGTCCCTAGGGCTTGATATGGTGTTCATTCAGACCCTGTAGGAGGACAGTGCAAAAATTGCAGCGGCCCTAGTAGAGATATTTAAAGCATCCTCAGCATATAAAGGGTCGAGTGCTGGGGGTTTAGAGGATAGCTAATGTAGTTCCATTGCTTAAGAAAAGTTCTAAGAATAAGCAGGAAAATTATAGGCTGATGAGCCAAATATCAGTTGCAGGAAAGTTATTGGAGGGTATTCTAAGGGACCAGATATATAAATATTTGGATAGACAGGGACTGATTAGGGATAGTCAGCATGGCTTTGTGTGTGTTAAGTCATATTTAACCAATCTTACAGAGTTTGTTGCGGAAGCTACCAGGAAAGTTGATGAAGGCAAGGCAGTGGACTTTAGCAAGGCCTTTAGCAAGGTTCTGCATGGGAGGTTGGTCAAGAAGATTCAGTCATTCAGCATTCAAGATAAGGTAGTACAAAGTAAATTGTATTAGATATTGGCTTCACTGAGAGTGGTTGTAGAGGGCTGCTTCTCTGACTGGAGGCCTGTGACTAATGGTGTGCCACAGTGATTGGTGTTGGGTCTGTTGTTGTTTGTCAATGATCTGGATGATAATGTGGTAAATTGCATCAGTAAATTTACAGATGTCACCAAGATTGGGGTGTAGTAGACAGCAAGGAAGACTATCAAAGGCTGCAGCAGGATCTGGACCAGCTATAAGAATGGGCTAAAAAATGGCAGATGGAATTCAATGCAGGGAAGTGTAAGGCATTGCACTTTAGGAGAGCTAATCAGGGTAGGTTTTACATGGTAAACGGTAGGGCATTGAAGGATAATGGATCTAGGAACATGCATTCATAATTCACTGGAAGCAGCTTCACAAGGAGATAGAGTCTGCATTGAGAAGTCAATGTATTGAGTACAGGAGATGGAGATGGGATAAAAACATAGAGGTTCTGTTAAAGTTGTATAAGACATTGGTGAGGCCTAATCTAGAGTACTGTGTGCAGTTTTGGTCACCTACCTACAGGAAAGATGTAAATAAGATTAGAGAGTGCAGAGAAAATTTACGAGGATATTGTCGGGACTTGATGACCTTAGTCATAGAGAAAGACTGAATAAGTTAGGACTTCATTCCTTAGAATGTAGAAGATTGTGAGGAGATTTAATGGAGGTTTACAAAATTATGAGGGATAGCAATAGGGTAAATAGAAGCAGGCTTTTTCTACTGTTAGGTGAGACCACAACCAGAGGTCATGAGTTAAGAGTAAAAAGTGATTTGTTAAGGGGGAACATGAGAGAGATCTTCATTCAGAGGGAGATGAGTCTGTGGAATGACCTGCTAGCATATGTGGTGGATCAGGGGTCAACTTTGACATTTAAAAGAAATTTGTATAGATACATGAATGAGTGGTGTATGGAGGGTTAAGGTGCAGGACAATGGGACTAGGCAGATTAATGGTTTGGCACAGATTGGATAAGACTTCAAGTTTGTATGAGGCTTGCAGACATTTCATATGAAGCATGATAACATAAATATTTGACTCCAGTGTGAAATTTAAAGCAGGTATTAATATGCAATGCTATCAAATGCTGTAAACATCCATCTGTTTACTGGTGTCCCATGGACATAGAAAAATGTATTACGGAGTCATAACTAATGGAGTAACAGAGTGGTTTTGGTGTCCATGTCTAGTGATCCCAGATAGTTGCCACACAAGTTGAAAGGGTTGTTAAGAAGGTATATGTTGTCTTGGCCTTCCTTAGTAGGGGAATTGAGTTTAAGAGCCATGAGGTAATGTTGCAGCTCTATAAAACACTGGTTAGACCACATTTGGAATATTGTGTTCATTTCTTTGGCCTCATTATATATAGGATGGATGTAGAAGCTTTAGAGTGAGTACAAAAGGGATTCACCAGGATGCTGCCTGGATTGGAGAGCATGGCTTTTGAAGACAGGTTGAGTGAGCTCAGGCTTTTCTCTTTGCAGTGAAAGAGGATGAGAGGTGATTTGATAGAAATGTACAAAATGATAGGTAGAGTGGATAGCCAGAGACCTTTTTCCAGGGCAGAAATGGCTAATATGAAGGAGCATAATTTTAAGGTGATAGGAGCAAAGTATAAGGGAAATAAAGCAGAAGTCTGCCATGCAAATTCCTAAAATTTGGCACTATATTGACAATCATACTGGCATGGTACTGCAGTGGCTAGTGCAGTGCTTTACAGCACCAGCTGATTCCCTCCACAGTCTGTAAGGAGTTTGTACGAACTCCTCATGACTGTGTAGGTTTCCTCTGTGTCTTCCTGGTTCCTCTCACTTTCCAAAAGACATATGGGTTAGTAAGTTGTGGATATTCTATGTTGGCACTGGAAACATGGTGACACAAGTGGGCTGCTGAACAGAATTTGATATAACACAAACAATGCATTTCACTGTATGTTTCAATGTACATGTGACAAATGAAGCTAATCTCTCTTTATAAAACTAAAGAACAGCTGGAATCAGATAAAAATATACTTATCAGTCCAGTTGGAGATATTTTTAACTTGCATTACTGGGACAATGCAGAGAGAACAAATGGCGAACAGAGCTTGACATGATCTGCAGTAAATGATAACAAAATTAAGGTTATTTGGGAATAGGAACTTTAGCCCACACTCTTCTATATGGGCTTCAGTGAGAACAGAAATCAAGCAAAACGGATAGGAAGCTATTCATCTGCTTTTAACTATTCTGCATTACCAACAAAGTCAAAATTTAGCCCCTGTGTGATCAGCATCTTGGGGTATGGTGATGCTCCAGAACGAATTCATTCCTGTGTAGCTTAACCATTATAAGACTCTTGGCAGTGTGGAGGATCAGAGGGACCTTGGGGTCTGAGTCCATAGGGTGCTCAAAGCAGACATGCAGCTTGACTCTGTGATTGAGAAGGTGTACGGTAAATCGTGGAACTGAATTTAGGAGCCAAGAGGTAATGTTACAGTTATATAGGATCCTGGTCAGACCCCACTTGGAGTACTATATAACCATATAACAATTACAGCACTGAAACAGGCCATCTTGGCCCTTCTTGTCCATGCTGAACACTTACTCTCACCTAGTCCCACTGACCTGCACTCAGCCCATAACCCTCCATTCCTTTCCTGTCCATTTACCTGTCCAATTTTACTTTAAATGACAATACGGAAACTGCCTCTACCACTTCCACTGGAAGCTCGTTCCATACAGCTACCACTCTCTGAGTAAAGAAATTCCCCCTCGTGTTACCCGTAAACTTTTGCCCCCTCAACCTTCTACACTCCAAAGAATAAAGACCTAACTTGTTCAACCTTTCTCTGTAACTTAGGTGCTGAAACCCAGGTAACATTCTAGTAAATCTTCCCTGTACTCTCACTACTTCGTTGACATCTTTCCTATAATTCGGTGACCAGAACTGTACACAATATTCCAAATTCAGCCTTACCAATGCCTTGTACAATTTTAACATTGAGTACTGTGCTCAGTTCTGGTCGTCTCACTACAGGAAGGATGCAGAGGAGATTTACGGAGGAGGATGCAGAAGGATGCTATAGAAAGGGTGCAGAGGAGATTTACAAGGATGTTGCCTGGATTAGGGAGCATGCCTTACGAGAATAGGTTGAGTGAACTCAGCCTTTTCTCCTTGGAACGATGGAGGATAAGGGGTGACCTGAGAGAGGTGTATAAGATGATGAGAGGAATTGATCGTGTGGATAGTCAGAGGCTTTTTCCCAGGGCTGAAATGGTTGCCACAAGAGGACACAGATTTAAGGTGCTGGGGAATAGGTACAGAGGACATGTCAGGGGTAAGTTTTTTACTCAGAGAGTGGTGTGTGGAACGGGCTGCTGGCAACAGTGGTGAAGGCGGATATGACAGGGTCTTTTAGGAGACTCTTGGATAGGTACATGGTCCTTAGAATAGAGGGCTATGGGTAAGCTTAGTCATTTCTAAGGTTGGGACATGTTCGGCTCAACTTTGTGGGCTGAAGGACCTGTATTGTGCTGTAGGTTTTCTATGTTTCTATTCAAACAATTCCAGAATTACACAGAGTGACTTCCTGCTTCAACAATAATCTTTCGTTGCATCCTCAGAGGAGGATACTTTCTCCTTTATTCTGTCTGCCACAAATAGCAGGATTTCCCAGTGGTCGCCTTTTTCAATTCTGTTTTCATTTCATGTCCTGCTCTACTGCCACAATGAGGCCCGACTCAGGTTGGAGGAGCAACACCTTATATTCTGTCTGGGTAGCCTCCAAACTCATGAACCTCAATTTCTTCAATTTCTGGTCATTACTGCCTCCTCCCCCCCCCCCCCCGATTCACCATTCCCTATTTCTGTTTCCCTCTCACACCTTCACTTCATACCTGCCCATCATATCCCTCTGGTGGTGCTCCCCCTTTCTTTTCTTCCATGGTCTTCCACCCTCCCCTATCAGATTTTTCCTTCTTTAGCCCTTTATCTCTTCCTCGAATCAACTTCCCAGTTCTTTACTTCACCCCTCCCCCCAGTTTTATCTATCACCTGCCATCTTGTACTTCTTCCTCCGCTCCTCCCACCTTCTTATTCTGATTTCTTCCCCATTCTTTTCCAGTGTTAATGAAGGGTCTCATCCTGAAATGTTAACTGTTTACTCTTCTCCATAGATGCTGCCTGACCTGTTGAGCTCCTCCAGCACATTGTGTGTATTGCTCAAGATTTCTAGCTTCTGCAGAACCTCTTATTTTTACTTCTTTTTCTGAACTGCTTAGTTAGCATTGAATTTAATGTACAAGCACAGGTGCATTCACCATCTACTTAACCAATTGTGTCTTTAAATAAGGGATCAAATTAAGCTCAGCCTCAATCTTCATCATTCACAATCTGTACTAATTCCAACCCATCTCTCTGTTCAGGAAGATATTGATAATCTTACCAATTTAATGCAAATGGAAGAATGGGAAAAGGCTGACTACGAACAGAGTCCAGGACCTAGACGAGGCAAGATGTTTTTTGGCAGAAGCCAAAGCCAAAATCAAGATGAAGAGTAAGTTCACTTAAGTATTCCCCAATCTCTAAATTTTACAACCCACAAACTCATTTAGACAAATAAAGCTAATCTCTCTTTATAAAACTAAAGAATAGCTGGTGTAAGATAAAGCATATACTGTAAGACATCAGTCCAGTTGGAGATATTATTGCCTAATAGCTTGAAACCGATCATTCATGAATAACAGCATATGTGTGAGTTCTGTCATAAATTAGGGGACCATTCGTCGAGCAGCTCCATTCCATCCATTACAAGCAGGACTTCCGGGTGGCAAAACTTTTTAATTCCCATTCCCATTCTCATTCCAAAATGTCACCCCCTTCCTTACTCTATTCCTCACTCTGACCTTTTAGCTCTTCTCACTTGCCTATCACATCCCACTGGGTCCACTCTATCAGATTCCTTCTATCCAGCCCTTGACTTTTCCCACCCACTTGGCTTCAGCTTTCACCTTCCAGCTGGCATTCTTTACCCTCCACGCAACTTTTTTATTCTGGCATTTTCCCCCTTCCTTCTCAGTCCTGAAGAAGGGACTCGGCCCAAAAGATCAACTGTCTACTAATTTCCATAGATGCTGCCTGACTTGTTGAGTTCATCTGGCATTTTATGTGTATTGGTTTGGATTTCCAGCATTTGCAGACTTGCTTCTGACAGTTTTAAATCTTTGACTTTATTCACCAATAGCTGTTGACATCTCTATTTTGCAAACTGCAGAGGAAGTTTCTTGGCAAGGAGCCATACCAGGTGAGACAAAAAGGAAGAAATGAGCATGCCTTGGGCCTTAAGAACTAGATTACTGGTTCTGTTTGCTACAAGGTACCAGTGAGCATCTGTGAACATACTTTGCACAGCATGATCTAAAACTGGCAAAAAGCAAGTAAAGCAGATGCCAGAAACCTTGTGGAAATACTCAACAGGCCAGGAAACATAAGAAATTAAACAAGGTCGTTGACCTAAAACATTTAACACTGTTTATCTCCCTGACCCAAATATTGCCACTGTTTTCTGCATTTATGTAACATTGCTTATTGTATGATAACATTACCCTGGAAAAATCACAGAGCTTCAGATTGTCCATCTGTGTGTTGTGATGTTCAGTGAACAAGTAAAACAACAGTTTATCTAGTTAACTAGTATGTTGAAAAATAGATCTGTGATTTTAGATTCATTCCTGTCCTTGTTCCTGTGTGTGTGTGTGTGTGTGTGTGTGTGAGATTTTGTCCAGTTCAAAGGTATCAGCATTCATCCAATTCTGGTTTCTTGCAAAATCCTAACTTAAGGTGACATGGTAGTGTAGTGGTTAGTGCCACACTTTACAGTGCTGGTTGTAAGATCGGGCTTTGATTTGCACTGATGTAAAAGGAATTTTTTACGTTCTCCCTGTGGCCTTGTGGGTTTCTTTTATGTGATCGAGTTTCCTCCCACATTCCAAAGATACATGGGTTAGGAGAAGTGAGTTTTGGGCACGATATGTTGGCAACAAAAAGCATGACAACTCTTGATGGTTGTCAGCACATCTTCACTGATTTGATTTGACACAAATGCCTCAATTCACTGTATGTATCAATGTGCAGGTGACAAATAAAGCTAATCTTTATTCTTATCGTTATTCTGTCCTTGGTCCTGCATTCTCTGCTTAGTGAGGTGGTTAGCTCTGGTGCTCCTTGCTAAACTGTTGACTCCCTCTTTCTCTCACCATCTTTAAGTTGCTACTTAATTTTACATAGAAACATAGAAAACCTACAACACAATATAGGCCCTTTGGCCTCCATCCTAAATGATCAACATCATCAATTGTCCAGTGGAGCAGCCCTTGAAGACTTGTTGCTATGTAAGCTTAGCTTGTTGTGTCTCTGACATCCAAGCTGTCCTAGTACTGCTCCTCACAACTCAGTCCAGATAGCCTCAGAATGAATCGTTGACTGTTTATTCCCTTCCACAGATACTGCCTGACCTGCTGAGTTCTTCCAGCATTTTGTGTGTGTTATTCCGGATTTCCAGCATCTGCAGAATCTCTTGTGTTTATTGTGTATTGTTTATATCCTCAAGCCATTTCCTTCAGCCCAGCATCTCTTGGAACAGGACTCTGAGAGCAACAGATCAAAATTATCATTAATTTGATGCACCTATATCTCATCTTAAAAAGCAATACGATTTCCAGTTGATCAATGGCCTGTTAAAAGTTTCCTACAGTTTAAAAAAAGAATATCTTCTCTTTGTACTCCTCCTCTTCACCCCACTCCTACCTTTTATAGAAACCATGTTCCCATCCTATACCCTGATATCTCCTCTGTACCTACTCCCCAGCACCTTAAACCTGTGTCCTCTTGTGGCAACCATTTCAGCCCTGGGAAAAAGCCTCTGACTATTCACATGATCAATGCCTCTCATCATCTTATATACCTCTATCAAGTCACCTCTCATCCTCCGTTGCTCCAAGGAGAACAGGCCAAGTTCACTCAAATATTCTCAAAAGGCATGCTCCCCAATCCAGGCAATATCCTTGTAAATCTCCTCTGCACCCCTTCAATGGCTTCCATATCCTTCCTTTGGTGAGATTGACCAGAACTGAGCACAGTACTCCAAGTGTGGTCTAACTAGGATCCTATATAGCTGCAACATTACCTCTCGGCTCCTAAACTTAATTCCATGATGGATGAAGGACAATACTCCATACGCCTTCTTAACCACAGAGTCAACCTGTGCAGCTACTTTGACTGTCCTATGGACTCGGACCCCAAGATCCCTCTGATCCTCCACACTGCCAATAGTCTTACCATTAATACTATATTCTGCCATCATATTTGACCTACCAAAATGAACCACTTCACACTTATCTGGTTGAACTCCATCTGCCATTTCTCAGCCCAGTTTTGCATCCTATCAATGAGGATGTAACCTCTGACAGCCCTCCACATTATCCACAACACCTCCAACCTTTGCGTCATCAGCAAATTTACTAATCCATCCCTCCACGTCCTCATCCAGGTCATTCATAAAAATCATGAAGAGTAAGGGTCCCTGAACAGATCTCTGAGGTACCCCATTGGTGACCGACCTCCATGCAGAATATGACCCATCTACAACTACTCTTTGCCTTTTGTGGGAAAGCCAGTTCTGGATCCACAAAGCAATGTCCTCTTGGATCCCATGCCTCCTTACTTTTTCAATAAGCCTTGCATGGGGTTCCTTATCAAATGCCTTGCTCAAATCCATATACACTATATCTACTGCTCTTCCTTCATCAATGTGTTTAGTCACATCCTCAAAAAATTCAGTCAGGCTTGTAAGGCCCTTGATAAAGCCGTGCTGACTATTCCTAATCATATTATACCTCTCCAAATGTTCATAAATCCTGCCTCTCAGGATCTTCTCCATCAACTTACCAACCACTGAGGTAAGACTCACTGGCCTATAATTTTCTGGGCTATCTCGACTCCTTTTCTTCAATAAAGGAAAAACATCTGCAACCCTCCAATTCCAAACCCTCTCCTGTCCCCATTGATGACGCAAAGATCATCACCAGAGGCTCAGCAATCTCCTCCCTCGCCTCCCACAGTAGTCTGGGGAGGTTTTTATGCCAAGGTCCTGGTTTGGGAACTGCTGCTATATAGAATTGTGGATGTGATGTAATTTGGGAAGAGATTCCTATGTCAGGGCTACACTACTGGGCACAGTTTCAAAAAAGGGCTGAGCTTTGATAAAGTGGGTGCACATTCCACTCAAAATTTTGACTTTCTAAAGCAAATTTCTCAAATTTTTTTGCTCACACTCAAGCTTAAAACTGTCCAGAACTTGGGATGTAATAATTTATTCTTTGAGCCTATTAACAAATGTTCCTGATGTTTCTCAGAGCAGGAACATGGTGCAGATTTATGGAGGCAGCTGAAAATGGGTTTAATCCCAAACATAAAGACTACTAGTCTTTCAGCAGGAGAAGAATTAGGTCATTCAGCCCACTGAGTCTTCTCCATCATGGCTGATTTATAATCCCCTTCAACCCCATTCTTCTACTGTTTTCCCCCTAATCCCCTAATCTTTGACACCCTTACCAATCAAGAACCTATCAATCTGTTTTAAATATACCCAATGACTTGGCCTTCACAGCTGTCTGTAGTGATGAACCACCATCCTGTGGCTAAAGAAATTCCTCCTCATCTGCAATCTAAAGGGGCATCCTTGTATTCTGAGGCTGTACCCTTTGATGTAAGACTTCCCCACTTAAAGAACATGCGCATTCCAATATTCATTCAGTTTCAATAAGATCTCCTTATTCTTCTAAACTCTAGCAAGTGTAGGCCCAGAGCCATCAAAACTTGTTTCACTCCCCTGATTTTCAAGAACTGAGAATAGCTTTAATAATAATTAAACAGACCATTTGGTTTCATTGGTGTACAGTAAATAATAACCTTAGTAAGTAAGTTTTTGTGTGGAAAGGCTAAAAGGGGAGTGTTGGTGGCCATGACCCTAAACATATTTAAGGACTATTTATCCACCACTTAATTTTATCCAGAGTTGTGACTAATTTTGTGCATGCCCAGCATGGAGCTCAGTACTCAATTGAGCAGCTCAAGGGCATCTTGAAACAAATTGCCCTGGATGACCTTTGTATTTGGAGTTCCTCAATTTGTATTTGTAGTTGGTCAACATTATGCAAGTTTTGTTTGGCAGGGATGTAAGTACAATTACTATAAACTCTACTTCATCAGTTTATTTCATCTATTTCAATCTATTGCAATCTATTTCATCAGTTCACAATTTAGCAGCTTAAAGAAAGAGAAAAAAGATCACTTCTGTGGCACTTAATGTCAGTAAAATGCCCTGGAAGAAGAACTGTGGAAAACCTGGCAGATACTTTGAGCATGTATTACAATATAACCAGTTAATTGTTCAAGTGAGATTGATTATAGAAACATAGAAAGCCTACAGCACAGTACAGTCCCTTTGGCCCACAAAGCGGCACCGAACATGTCCTTACCTTAGAAATTACCCAGGGCTACCCAAAGCCCTCTGTTTTACTGAGCTCCAAGTACCTATCCCAGAGTCTCTTAAAACACCCTATCGTATCTGCCTCCACCACTGTCGTCAGCAGCCATTCCACGCACTCACCAGCCCCTGCAGAAAAAAATTACCCCTGACATCTCCTCTGTACCTACTTTCAAGCACCTTAAAACTGTGCCCTCTCATGTTAGCCATTTCAGCCCTGGAAAAAGGCCTCTGACTATCCACACAATCAATACCTCTCATCATCTTATACACCTCTAACAGGTCACCTCTCATCCTCTGTTGCTCCAAGGAAAAAAGGCCAAGTTAACTCAACCTATTCTCATAAGGCATGCTCCCTAATCCAGGCGACATCCTTGTAAATCTCCTCTGCACCCTTTCTATGGTTTCCACATTCTTCCTATAGTGAGGTGACCAGAATTGAGCACAGTGGGGTCTGACCGGGATCCTATATAGCAACATTACCTCTCAGATCCTAAATTCAATCCCACGATTGATGAAAACTAGTCGGAGCGGCTGTAACAGGCAGCATGCATGGCTGGCGCATGCACGCCTCTCTCTAACCTCTGGTTAGGCACAGGAGTATGTTTAGCCAGAGACTCACTGAGCATCATAGGAAGTCATTCCTGCCTGTGGCCATCAAACTTTACAACTCCTCCCTCAGAGTGTCAGACACCCTGAGCCAATAGGCTGGTCCTGGACTTATTTCCACTTGGAATAATTTATTTATTATTATTTAATTATTTATGGTTTTATATTACTATATTTCTACACTATTCTTGGTTGGTGTGACTGTAACGAAACCCAATTTCCCTCGGGATCAATAAAGTATGTCTGTCTGTCTGTCTGATGAAGGTCAATGCACCGTGTGCTTTCTTAACCACAGAGTCAACCTGCACAGCAACTTTGAGTGTCCTATGGACTCGGACCCCAAGATCCCGCTGATCCTCCACACTGCCATGAGTCTCGCCATTAATGCTGTATTCTGACATCATATTTGACCTACCAAAATGAACCACTTCACACTTACCCGGGTTGTACTCCATCTGCCACTTCTCAGCCCAGTTTTGCATCCTGTCAATGTCCCGTTGTAACCTCTGACAGCCCTCCACACTATCCACAATACCTCCCATCTTTGTGTCATCAGCAAGCTTACTAAACCATCTAGGTCTTTTATAAAAATCACAAAGGGTAAGGGTCCCAGAACAGATCCCTGAGGCACACCACTGGTAACTGACCTCCATGCAGAATATGACCCGTCTACAAGCACTCTTTGCCTTCTGTGGGAAAGCCAGTTCTGGATCCACAAAGCAATGTCCCCTTGGATCCCATGCCTCCTTAAGCCTCGCATGGGATACCTTGTCAAATGCCTTGCTGAAATCCATATACACTATAGGTTATAGTTATAGGTTAAATGTCAGTAAAGGGAAAGTACTAGTTCTTTGAAATTGTGTCATTCGATTGTTTCTGTCCACATATCAGGAAAGAGGGAACCCTCAGAATTACATTGAGAGTAAAAGCAGAAAACGCTGCAGAAACTCAGCAGGTCAGAGGTCATGTGGTCATGTTTCAACTCCCAAGACCCATCATCACTTCTCAACCCGCTGAGGTTTTCAAGGACTAATCTGTTTCTTGTTAGGATTTCCAGCATCTGCAGTCATTTTAAATTGCATTGTGCATATCAGTTCAGATATTTTTTTAAGAATCTGGAACGTGATTTGAAACTACAACCTCTAACTCTGAGGCAAGAGCCATCAGCTGAACCATAGTGATATCATACTGAATCAGAACTAGTTTCCTCTGCTCTAATCTAATCTGCTTTCAGACTGTGGAGTATAAATTTTGGTTTCATTACAAGCACTTTAATTCCTTTTCTAAATGTCAAGCATAAACTGTTATAATTTTGTTTTATATTTTAATAACTGATTCAACCAATTTACCTCTTGTATTACTGACTAAATGTAATGTATCTAACATCAACAGAATGTTATCCAAATGTTAAAATGTTATAAGCATAATATTCCACTCAAATATCTTAGTCTAAAAGGTTTAAACCATTAATTTGTGCCATCTTGCTGCTCAATTACTCTTCATTAGATTAAAATTCTAATAAAAAACAGCAAACTGACCAGTTTTAGTTCTGTATATCTTACACATGGATATGATGTCTCCAAGAAGAGAAACTGTAATCACCTCCACTTGACAATCAAATAATGTGGCCATCACAATCAACTTTCTGGACACTGTTTTTGCTTTCCATAGCTTACACCATGATCACCACTCTCCAATAATCTCAACCATATACACGGAGCATCCATCCCAAAGCAGCATCCACCACCATCCAGCCCATGGTCTCTTCTCGCTACTGCCATTGAGAAGGAGGTACAGGAGCCTTTGGTCCCACACCACCAAGTCATGGTTGACCATGGGTACCACGCCTCAGGTAGTCACTGGTTTGTCGAGCAGCGTCAACTGTGGCTATTGAGGCCAATCCTGGAACGGCAGGCTCTGCCACAGTTGCTGCACGTGTAGGGCGTCGTGGAATTGTTGTCCACTGTGTGCTGTGCTCTCCGTTTAGCTCTCTGCTCCACAAACTGACTCAGTTTTTACTCTACAACCATCAGTCTTCTGAACCAGAGTGAATAACTTCACTCACCACAACTCTGAAATTGGTTCTGCAATGTATGGATTCACTTTCAAGAACCCTACAGCTCATGTTCTCAGTTGTATTTATTACTTCTATTTGTTTTTGTTATTTGCACTATTTGTCTTCTTTTTGCATATTAGTTGTTTGTTTTTGTGTGTAGTTTTTCATTGCTTATATTGTATTTCTTTGTTCTGCTGTGAATGATTGCAAGAATATGAATCTTGGGGTAGTATATGGTGACATATACAGTATGTGCTTTGATGATAAAATTTACTTTGAACTTTGAAACAAGACCATAACTGACTACCTTTTGGATCTTTTGAATGCCATTAAAGGGTCTCGACTCAAAATGTGGGCTGTTCATTTTCCTGCCTGACTTGCTGACTTCCTTCAGCATCATGTGTGTTGCTATAGGTTCCAGCTTCTGTAGTCTCTTGTGATTTGAGGTCTTCAATGTGGAGGGGAGCCCTCCTACATTTTTCCATCCGCAAGGAATCATGAAACTTTTTTAAATTCGTGGAACCAGAGTCTTCCATCTTCGTTTCATTGCTGGGTTTTTAGATGTTTAGAACATGTGTACGTTAGCAAATTTTAATCAGATTCTAAATGATTTTTTTTAACCAAGTGTAATATAAATTTATGGAACAACCTACCCCGGGAGGGCTTTGGATATTCAGGGAGTGGGTATGTTCAAACCATGATGACATATTTTTGGACACATGAAGATTGTTGGTTGGATATGGGGATCAGCACTCCCCGCTGACAATCGACACTGGTGCACCTCAGGGGAGTGCGCTTAGCCCACTATATATATACATATGACTGTGTGTCTAGGCCCAGCACAAATATCATCTATAAATTTGCTGATGATACAATCATTGTTGGCAGAGTCTCAGGTGGTAATGAGAGGGCATACAGGAGTGAGATATACTGACTAGTGGAGTGGTGCCACAGCAAAAATCTGGCACTCAACATCAGCAAGACGAAAGAGTTGAATGTGGACATCAGGAAGGGTAAGACGAACGAACACATACCAATCCAGCAGCTATACTTCATGAGGAGTTTTGAGAGATTTGGCATGTCAACAAATACACTCAAAAACTTCTATAGTTGTACCGTAGAGAGCATTCTGACAGGCTGCATCACTGTCTGGTATGGGGGGGGGGGGGGTGAGGGCTACTGCACAGGAAGCTGCAGAAGGTTGTAAATCTAGTCAGCTCCATCTTGGGTACTAGCCTACAAAGTACCCAGGACATCTTCAGGGAGCATTGTCTCAGAAAGGCAGCGTCCATTACTAAGTATCTCCAGCACCCAGGGCGTGCCCTTTTCTCACTGTTATCATCAGGTAGGAGGTACAGAAGCCTGAAGGCACACACTCATCGATTCAGGAACAGCTTCTTCCCCTCTGCCATCTGATTCCTAAATGGATATTGAACCCTTGGACGCTACCTCACCTTTTTTTTGAATATACATTATTTCTGATTTTTGCACATTTTTAGATCTATTCAATATATGTATACTGCAATTAATTTACTTATTATTCTGATTTTATTTTTTCTCTTCTATATCATGTAATGCATTGAACTGCTGCTGCTAAGTTATCAAATTTCACGTCACATGCCGGTGATAATAAACCCGATTCTGAGAAGAAATCAGGTTTTACAGGATAAGCCGGGATCTTAATGAATGGGCCAAGCTTGCTGAGACTTGTTATTTACTCCTGTTTCATCCTGTTTCATTTAAGTTGTCCTTTGACAATATAACATGTTAATTATCTTGCTTCATGTGATCAATGAGCAAACAGCAGATAAGACCAAAAGATACAGGAGCAAAATGAGGGCATTTGGTCTATGGGTCTGCTCTGCTATTTCATTATTGCTGATCCATTTTCCTGGTCCACCCCGTTTTCCTGCATTCTCCCCATAATCCTTTGTGCCCAGACTAATCAAGAATCTATCTCTACCCAATATACTCAATAACTTGGGTCCACAGCTGCCTCTGGCAATGAATTCTACCACTCTCTGGCTAAAGAAATTCCTCCTCATCTCTGTTCTAAAAGGACACCCCTCTATTCTGAGGCTGTGTTCTCTGGTTTTAGACACCCAAGGCATGGGAAACATCCTCTTCAAATCCATTCTTATCAAAGCCTTTCACCATTTGATAGGTTTCAATATAGAATAAAATGTACCGAATATACCAAATTATATAAATGTAATCATCATCAAGTAATCCTATACAAAGGCCAAATTTTAAAAAGTAATTTTTAGAAGTGTTTTGAAACATTCCACGCTACTAGCCTGGGGTATCTCAGCTGGTAGAGTATTTCTAAGATTCACACTTTATTCATTGTTACCAATAACCAAACTTCCTGCTTTTCTTCCCCCTTATTTAGTTTAAGGAACTTCAAACTAATCTATTCTCTAATGCTAGTAAGATACCAGGGTCACCAGACATGATTCTATGTCGATTAATATTGTGCAATCTTATTTGCACCCAGCAACAATTCACCCCATCTCATTTAGATTATAATGCTTTAAGGCATCTTAATTTATATCCACTTCCTCATTTACTTTTACCACTCTCTCTACATCTCACTACTAAGGTGTTTTATTTACGGTACTTTGCAACTTAACATATAAAGCTTCATTTACATTATTATGCGGCTGGAAAACAGGTTTGTTGACTGTAGCACCAGAGACACTGCATCTATTTTCTTTTCTTTTCAGAAGCATTTCATCAGGTGCAGAAATACAGGAGGAGATTGAAAAGCTACGGTTGAAGGTTTCAGACATTTATCACCAGCAGGAAAACACAACTTTGACACTGACAAATGAAATACGGAGAACACAAGATTTGATCAATGAAATACTCAAGCATTTTGGATCTGGTAATAAGTTGACACAATTAGCAAAAATGTTTTGCAAGTAAGGTGCTTTTCAGTTATTAGCTGGGATAGTGAGCTGTGAGGAGGATGCAAGAAGTTTGCAGAAGGATATAGTTGGGCTAACTGAGTGGTCAGGAATGTGGAAAAGAGAATATAAAGTAAAGACTGTAAAGTTATTCACATAGCTGAGAAGAACAGAAAATAGTATCTTTTAAATCAACCGCAAGGACAGCATTGTTGTTTCCTCTGGCTTGGCTTGGGGTCTTGGCCTCCAGTTAAAGTGTTGTAAAATCTATCAATTCATGGCTCTGCAGTTGGTAAATGACACACTTTGCAGCCACTGTGGTGTAGACAGAGGTAAATGTTTTGGGCGGTAAAAAGATCACCAATCAAACAGGTGTTTCCTGGATGGTGTCTGGGATGAGGGTATGGTAGGAGGAAAGAATAAAAAAAACCAGATCTGGCATTTGAGGGCATTAGTAATGATCTAATTGAAGCATAAAAGATTTTGAAGTGGAGGATAGATGGTTTTTCTAACTGGATTGATTTGGCCTGGGGAGTCAGTTGTCTAGGTAAATGGTCAGCATGTAGAGCTGACTTCCAGAGGAATATTTTTAATCTCAAGAGTCGGGAATCTCTGGAATTCTTTCTCATCCTGACAGCTTAGGATACTTAATCATTTGTGTGGATTCAAGGTGGATAATACAGTTTTTGACTCCAGGGGATTTGAGGGATAGGGAGATCAGGTGAATTTTAGAGAGTTTGGACTTGACAGAAAGCAGGCTTGGAATTCCACATCCTCCTCCTCTTATTTCTCCCTATTTTTCATGTTCCTAATCAGAGTCAAAGGACTATTTTTTCCATATCAGAATATCTCCAAGCCTCATTTTCCGCACTTACTTAACACTGAACACAAGGTCCCAGGAAGTGCAGTCTAGTAAGACAATGGGTAATGCATTGAGGAGAGGGACGATGAAGACTCACTTAATTTTACACTGGCAGAGAAATTGGCATTATGCATATCTTAGGTATGATATGTGTGAGAGACTGGACTCTGAAGTATATAGCAGGCAAAGTAGGGGGCAGGGGTAGCAGTTCATGAGAAGGCAATTGCAGCCAAATTCTTCTGCAGAGGACCCTGCTGAAAACTTGATAGGATCAGCGTTGGTTACACGTTGTACTTTGGTGGATTAGGAGCTGGTCATTCTACTATTGAAACCCAGAACCAGCCATGCATTTGGCTTTTTACAGGGACTATCAAGCATGGGGTTGTCAATTCATCAGATCTCTTGTAAAGTCTGCCACAATTCAGCAAACAATAAAAAAAACAGATGACAAATCAGGCAGTATGTGGAAAGAGAAAGAGATTTAATGTTTCAGGGCTGAGCTACCTTGGCAGAACTGAGAAAGAGAGATGACAAGTTGGTTTTAATTTGCAGAGAAAGAGGGAAGGGATGGAGAAAGCAAAGGGAGTATCTATGATAGGATGAAACTAAATGGTTTAATGTGACAGAATCTGTTTATGCTTCTTTATGTTATGAGTTAAGTGTTGCTAATAGCAAGGCAATGCTGTAAGCTCAGCAGGCCAGAATGTACTAATGGAGGGTAAAAAACCGAGCCATACAGATGGATGATGAGTAGAAAAAGTCAGGTCAGACATAAAGTGAACTAATGAGTGAATTATCTAAAGCTGGAGAATTCAATCATTGGCAGCACTCAAAGCACAGCAGGGACTAAGCAATTGATATTTTGGGTTGAGACCCTTTATGTGGACTAGGTACATCCAGTAGTCCAGATGAAGGATGCCGACTTCAAACATGGACTGTCCATTTCCTTCCAGAGGTGCTGCTTGACCTGCTGACTTCCTCCAGTAATTGGTGTGCTGCTCCAGATCCCATCATGTGCAGATTCTCCTGTGAATTTAACACTGAATCTGGAGGCTGTAATGTGCCCTGGTTGAAGATGAGATATTATTCCTTGAGTTTGTGTAGAGCCTCACTGAGGTCCACACAGAGAACACAAACACACAGGCTGGAGTATGAGTGAGATAAAGAATTAAAGTAGCAAACCCCCTTTCATTACAGCAGTGACCCTAAGCTTCCAGCCTGCTGACACCTTCTGCTCGTCACCATCTGTGATATTTGCTTTAGTGCTAGTCTCTTTCTGTTACCTTAGCCAGGCCTGCTAAGCATGTTTTACTGAGCTACCAGGTAACACAGACAAAGAACACAATATGGTTCAAACTACTACATCATCTCAGTTGAGCTCACTCTATCTGAGATAATCCCATTGTTCTATTTACCCTTCTTCCACCTTCTCTCCTACTGGTTATCTCTTTCACTTTCTGACAGACCCGAAACATTAACTGTTTCTCTTTCTATGGAAGCTGCCCAATCTGCTGACTGTTTCCTGCATTTTCTGATTAGTTCCTACTGCTACACAATAGCTTTCACAAAATGTCTACTTGCTGCAGTAGAAGTAGAGAAGTTGTGTAAGCTCATAGAAACAGAAAATGCTGGAGATAATCAGCAGATCAGGTCAGGCAGCATTCTGTGGACAGAGTAATATCAGGTCAACGACCGCTGAGCAAAACAGGAGAAGTGAGAAAAGAAGCACTTTCTGCTTCTGGAAGATTAAGCGATTTGCAACATGACTCATATAATTGGTGTTCAATTGATGTTCACTAGCATTGCTAAGTTAACATCTCTTGGAATTGACAGAGGCTATATAGAACGAGACACAAAGGAGGATAGCATTCACATCAACAAGTTAAAGTCAGTGTGGTCTAGATTTGAGTTGGGGTGGGGGAGGGAGTAGTGGTTTAGTCTAATGCACCTTCAGATGGTTCTGCAGCAGAAATGATAATGAAATATGCCAGTGAAATCACAACCATTGACAGTCCTGACTAATAATTCCACTCCTGCAGTGGATGCCAGGATTTCTATTGGGCTCCCCTTTCTTGTATACTCTTTTTCCATATTTCATCCTCTGTTAACACAGATTGATTACCTGACACGGGACTGCTACTGTAGTGTAGTGGTTAGCACAATTATGTACAATACAGGGGACCTGGGAATCACTTCCCACTGCTGCCTGTATAGAGTCTGTATGTTCTCCTAGTGGCTGTGTGGGTTCCCTCAAGGTACTGTGGTTTCCTTCCACAGTTTGGTTGGTAAGATAATTGGTCATTGTAAATTGTCCCGTTCTTAGACTAGGGCTAAATCGGGTGTTGCTAGGCAGTACAGCTCGAAGGGCTAGAAGGGCCTATTCCATGCTGTACCGCAATAAAACAATTATCAGGGCTTTACACAGCTAAGGTTTCCCAGTGGAGGCAGAAGACTGTAAGGTTCTTTTTTTCCTCAAATATCCGTAATGACATCCAAAATAGGATCTGTCTTCCACAGAGGTTTCTATTGGATCTTGGCTTTGATTTTTCATTGGTTTGACCTTCTCCCCTTTGACTAGCCTTCACGTTAACTCCTCCTGTGACATTATCAGTTTCTTCTTTGGCACTGGTAAACTCCACCTTTTGAGCTAGAATCCCTCTAGGAATGCACTAAGCAATCAATGGACCCTCATTACCTCACCACAGGAAATTCCCATTCTGTTCACTTATACAATGCTGTCTATTCAACAGTAGCTCTCATTACACAAACTGGTCCCTCTCTCTCTCTTTAAACATCGATTTCTCAAACTTCTAGTAATTGCAACCTCCCTTCACCATTTCCATTCTCGTTTCCTCTATCACCTTATCTCCTTACCTGTCCATCACTTCCCTCTGGTGCTCCTCCCCCTTTACTTTCTTCAGTGATCTTCTACCCTTTCCTCTAGACACTAGACACCAGAATACTACAGCACAGTGTCGTGCTGACCCATATATTCCTAAAAAAAATTATTCCCTTTTCTCCAGCCCTTTATCTCTTTCACCTATCAGTTTCACAGCTCTTTAATTCATCCCTCCCCATCTTCCCGTTTCACCTTTCACCTACCACCTTGTACTTTTTCCTCCCCTATCCCTAGCTTCTGCCTTAGTCTCATCTTTTTTCCCAGTCCTTATGAAGAATCTTTGCCTGTAATGTCAACTATACTCTTTTCCATAGATGCTGCCTGGCCTGCTGAGTTCCTCCAGTAGTTTGTGTATGTCCCCCTCTTTCTCTCTTGCTCTATTTTCAGGAACAGCTTTCTATACAGAGTGCTTTCAATTTATTGACTAGCATCCTCATTACACATTTTCCTTGGTTTTTGTCTGCTCACCAACAAATATATTTACTGCATATTAATGTGGCTGTCCTTCGTAACCTTTGACAGGTCACTGGCAGTTACTTGAGGCAATGAATAAGTTCAAGTTTAGTTATCTTTCAACCATACATGAACAAACATGAATACTGTACAGTTGAACAAAGCAGCGTTCCCATGCCAAGATACAAAACACAGTACCAACAGTCATACACAGCAGAAGGCACATATAAGATAGTAGTAAACACACAGTCACACAGGACAATATGTATAGCCCAAATGTCTGAGTGGCATGTCCTGTATGTTGATGGTGCATGGGTGTTAGCAGTAAAAACAGGCAGTTTTCTGCAGTCCACAGATGAATGCATGCACGCACGCAATCCAGCTTGTCATTTCACTGATTAAACATTGGAGGGCTGCATCGAAGGGAAGGGCTAGCCCACAAGGGCATGGGTGCCGTGCTGCACCACCTCCGGAGTCTCCCTTCCTGAATTGCTGCAACAGGTGAGCCCACAGCTTGAGGCCAAGTGCCCACAATGACCAATACCACACAGCTCCCCCACCAAAAAACAACTCGCAGCATTTTATCAGTTTCCATCAAGGCCTTGTGATCACAAGAGAAACATCTAAGACAGTCACTCGCACACAACCTTCAGGAACTGACTCCAATGCCTTTCTGTAGCACAGTCCACACAAAGTCCAGCTCCTCTGCCAATGAGTAGCTCATTGGTGGCATAGACCTGCAGTACCTGAAGTTTTTGAAGTCCAGCATCATCCTGCGATTGAAAAAAAGAGAAAATACCTTTGGTTGGTCCCTGAGAGGCTACTCCGCCCTTATGCACCAACATCTTACCAGATATGCTAGAAATGAATAGCTGGAAGTGCCTATTTTTACTATTTTCCTTGGGCTCTAATTGCATCAATATATTACAACTGGAGACTGAAAAATGCTTCATAAATTTCTGCATTGCTTTTTTTAGGAGGTGCATTGACATTTCCCTGGGAGTTCTCCAATTCTCCATCATTTCTTTGGCAGTAAACCAGGAGAAAATTCTCAAAGTTACAGTGTAGATTGGGTAATCAACAAAACTACAAGCAGTTGTTGTATGTCCCTAACTTTCATCAGATGTTATACAAGTAATTACATCTTCTTTAAATTAAGTCACATCTTTAAACATCTTTGTGGTAGCTGGCACACTATAAAAATTCTGTTTGCATTTGGTATGGATAAAATAGGTATTTAAAACAGTATCAATCGCCTATAACATTTTGTAAAAGTTTTCAACAATTAATACACAACTTGTTTCTGTGCTTTCTCTCTTTTCTAATCACTTTTAGGTGGCAGTGGGTTCCAGTTGCCACCTGAGTCAACTGGAGATGCTCAGGAGAGCAGCCATGAATGGTAAGTTTTGTTAAGTGGTTTGTATTGTTGAGGGTTATATTAAGTCGTCAAAGAGTTCCTTCTGTCAATCAAACACAAGTCTTGTGCTGAAGATCACAGTTCCTTGCTCTCCAGTCCAAACATCATGATCTCATGTTTCCTGTATTTTCCAGGCACCAACAATGCTGATTGCCAATAAAACTATAATTAAATAGGGCTTTGGCAATCCCTAAAATACTAAATGATTTTTGAGTACTAAGCTCAAAAGGTTTCTGAAAAATCCCATAACAGAATTCATCTATCAAACAAAGTATCCAACTAGACCCATAAAAAGGTTAAAATTATAAACAATGTCATTTTTCTATAACGTTTAAATGATGTAGCATGTGTGTGATCAAATTGAAATATCATAATTCATTTCATTGTTCAAATTTGATTCCTACAAAAACCTAACATTATTAAATACAATCTGTAAAAATGACAATCTGCATGCAAAAACAACAGTCAGCCTTACAGAGCCAGAAAAAATATCATCACTATGTCCTAATGTACCATCAAAAACTTATTTTTACCGTAATAACAAAGCTTAATGTTGGATAATGCATGGTCATGCACTTTGGTAATAGAATAAATATGCAGAAATATCTTATGGTTTCTAAAAGGGGAGAAAATCCAGGAATCTGAAATGCAAAGGGACTTGGGAGTTAACTTGCAGGTTGAGTCAGTGGTGAGGAAGGCAAATGCCAGGTTATCATTCATTTCAAGAGGTCTAGAATACAAGAGCAAGGATGTGATGCTGAGGCTTTATAAAGTACTGGTGAGGCTTCACATTGAATATTGTGCACAGTTTTGGGCCCCTCATCTTAGAAAAGGTGCTGGCATTGGAGAAGGTCCAGAGGAGGTTTACAAGGATGATTCCAGGAATGAAAGGGTTATCATACAAGGAACATTTCATGGGTCTGGGTCTGTACTTGCTGGAATTCAGAAGGATGTGGGGGGGGGGGGGCAGGGATCTCATTGAAACCTTTGAATGTTGAAATGCCTAGACAGAGTAGATGTGGAAAGGATGTTTCCATGGAGGGTACAGCCTCAGGATAGGAGGGTGCCTTTTCAAAACAGAAATGCAGAGTAATTTCTTTAGCCAAAGGGTGGTGAATTTGTGAAATATGTTGCCACATGCAGTTATGAGGCCAGGTCATTTAAGGTAGAGATTGATAGGTTCTTGATTGGATATGGCATCAAGGGTTACCGGGTGAAGGCCAGGAACTAAGGTTGCGGAGGATCAGCCATGATTGAATGGCGGAGCAGACTCGAAGGGCCAGATGGCTTAATTCTGCTCCTGTGTCTTATGGTCTTAATATTTTGATGGTTGTTACTAAAGTCAGTTTTGTTTTTAGTTCTATAAAGAAAAATATAGAAGAGGTTGTCAGTTTACCAGTATTTTAATAATGCATTTTTGACAATAGTCATAGAGTATTACAGCACGGAAACAGGCCCTTCAGCCCATCTGGTTGGTGCTGAACTACAAACCCGCCTAGTCTTATCGACCTACACCCAGACCATAGCCCTCCATACCCCTCCCATCCATGTACCTATCCAAGTTTCTCTTAAATTTTATAATCAAACACATATCCTTCCATTGTGTTCCTCACTCTCACGACCCTCAGAATGAAGAAGATTCCCCCATGTTCCCCTTAAATATTTCACTTTCACCCTTAACCCATGATCTATAGTTCTAGTCTCACCCAACCTCAGTGAAAAATGCCTGCTTGCATTTACACTCTCCATACTCCTCATAATTTTGTAAGCTGCTAATAAATCTCCCAGCATTCTCCAAAGCTCCAAGGAATAGAGTCCTATCCTATTCAACCTTTGCCTATAATTCAGATCCTCATGTCCTGGCAATATGCTTGTGAATTTTGGTTCAGAGTATCTAGACCACTTTCACAAATAAGTTCAAGGTGGTATATATTATCCTGCAAGAATTCTTTCTTGCCTTGGAGTCAATGGGAAGTTCATGTTTAAAAGAAACTGCACCTCAAAATCTGTAGAACTCATTATTTTTTCATGACAGAAGGATCCACCCATTCCTTTGCCCCAACCCCATTCTGTCAATTTATTTTTATTGAATGCTAGAAAGAGAAAGTTATAACTACCTAAGTGAGGAACAGACATAAGAACAAAGCAATGGTGGGACATAAACATGTCCAAGCAACTAGACATGTCACTGGGGCAACAATAAAAATTAGGACCAGGTAGTTACAATTGTAAGGATGGCAAATTTGTCTGCTGTATTTCCTCCTACTTTTCTGTAAAATTTACAGTAGTTTGATCAATTAAAAAATAAATATAAAATATCAAATAACACTCTTTTCTGTTATTTTCAATTAAAGGCTTATTTACGAGAAAAGCTGGGACAAACAATGTTGATGCCAAAACCTAGTGAAATAGAAATATTAATTCAAAAAGGAAAAATTAAAAAAATTACATCTTGTATGTATAATTTGATTCAAAAACAGACAATTAAATCAGGAATTCATAATTCAAGACAAAAATGGGAATCTGTTTTGAATGTTAAAATTGATGGACAAAACTGGTCAAGATTATGTTCTGATAGTATGAGAAATACAATAAATGTTCGACTTAGATTAATACAATATAATTTTTTACATCAATTATATATAACACCACAGAAAATAAATAGATTAAATTCAAATATGTCTGACCAATGTTTTCGATGTAATCAAGAAATTGGTACTTTTTTACATTCTACTTGGTCTTGTTTTAAAATTCAACCATTTTGGACAAATCTAAGACTTTTATTGGAACAAATTACTGGAGTACAACTCCCACATAGTCCAGTATTATTTTTATTAGGAGACATTGAAGGGACAATACCTAAACTTAAATTGAATAAGTATCAGAAAAAATTTATAAAAATTGCATTGGCAGTAGCCAAAAAAGTTATCGCAGTTACTTGGAAATCTGATTTATATTTAACTATGGATTGTTGGAATAATGAAATACATAGTTGTATTCCACTTGAAAAAATTACATACAATCTAAGAAATGAATATGATATATTTTTGAAAATTTGGCTCCCATACTTACAAAAGATAGGATTAAATACATAGGTCCTTTGAAGAAAAAATTATAAAGTAATTGGGGAAAGTAAAAATAAATATTAAAATTATTTTGAACTCCATGGAGCATGTGGGGATCCTCCGATATCCAGGCAATCTTTCTCTCCCTTTTTTTTCTTTCTTTAGATAAGGGTTAAGGGGAGGGGGGAGGGTTAATATTATTTTTCTCACTATTTTATCATTACATTTATTCTTTGTAATTTTCTAAAATTTAATAAATAAATAAATAAATAAATAAATAAATAGATAATTTTACGGTGGCCACTGTGGGTTCACTTTAGCTTGTAATTCCACTTTGAAGAAAGCTAAGGCACAATCTGGAAACCCACATCAAATAGACAAGAGAATGTGCATATTATTTTAAGGATTGGATGCATTGTAGTGTCTGTGCAGAGTTACTGGTAGTACAGTATTATTAGAGATGCACATAATGTTATGCTACACTACAAAAGGGAATAATTTAGGCCATTTTCTCTCTTACACCCTTTTTGAAGCAATCAAATTATAATTTTTATTTGATTGTTTAATGCTTCGCTGTCTCCAATCACGTGCCAATTTTTGACCTAAGGTACCCTTCCATTTTTGTTTGACTGATTACATTTTCTTCTTTATCCTAGAGATTCTTCAGTGAGTAAGTAATTAATTACTCAAAATGACATGAAGTGAGCACAGTGGCTTCATAACTCAAAGTGGAAACCGAGTGAGAATGTTGATCTAAAAACAGCTGTAGAAGAAATGTCAACATCAATCAATTTTATACTGATATTTTACGAAAGTCATTCAAGTTAGAGGATAGCTGTAAATGTGGACAGTGGTGTCAAAAGTTTAGGACAAAAGATTTACAAACTGCAATATCATAATCTATTAAGCTAATTTTGTACTGTCATCTTGTCACATTTGCAATTATCAGTAGCCAAGGCCAAGGGACTTCGTTATCAAACTTTCAGATTAATTAGTTACATCTTTGCAAAGGAATTTCAGCTTTGAAAGAAATTGGCAGAGCTTCATGTGATAGTATTGAGCAGATCATCATCAACAATCTTGTCAAGGTTCTACTTTCATTTGCTTCAGGGTATAATTGGGATTGCTTGCAAAATTAAATTCAAAGAGGCTAAGGCAATAATGCATTATTAATGATAAAGCACTGCAGGTCTCAGGTTTAAGCCAGCAGAACAAATGGGAATTCCTTTCCTTCTACTAAACAATTGCAATATCAGTTAGAGAAGAACATGTTTTATCAGTTACCTGAGTATCACCTTCATTCAATCTAAATACAGTTTAGCTCAATTGATTCTCACTGAGCAGTCCAGCTGCTGTTTCAGAGTAGGATGCCTGTTATTCAGAGTTCCATAAACTTGATAAAACTGCTGGGAAAAGAAATGTCTCAACACCAGAATGTCTAATTATATCTGTGCATCAAACTTGTTTCTTCTGATTAAAGCACCATGGACAGTGTCTGCCATTCTGTGTATTGCTGCATCAATAAAGCTGTGTTTTTAAGTATCTTGAATTGAGTGTTTGATAATTCTGTAGCACCAGCCTAAAACTCATAGCAGGTTTTATAACAAGCTGGCAAGGGAATGAGAACACTGGGGTTACCTGGAAAATGTTTTCATTGAGCAGAGTTAAGGACATTGAAATGCCTTGAAGAGGCCTCCGAAATCTCAACTTACTCCAATGGTGAGAGGCGATCCTCAACAAAGGCAATATAGGTGCCATCTTTAGAATTAATGCTTTACCTTAAAAAAAGGAAGCTGAAAAAGCTTTCACTGGATTCTAAGTCATTTACTTTTGGTTGTGATCCTGTTACTATAAAATTTGTAACTATTACTATGGTGCCAATGATCTGTATTCCATGACCACTCATACACCTAACTAAACTGTTCCAATGTGGCTACAACTTTAAATCGAAGCAAGAGGTGGAGAGTGAAGAGATAAAGGCATCTCAGAGAGAAGCCTTTTTTTTAACTGATCGGGGAAAAGAGGCTCGACTGCGCAGATGCATGACGTAGCATGCCAAAGGTTTTAAAAAAAAGACCGCCATATACAGCGGCCATCATCGTAGTGGCCATCGTTGGAGTGGATTGAGTCAGAGTGGGATGGCCTTGGCCCAACAGGCTTCAGCATCAACAGGCTGAGGCGAGTGTAGGTTCCGGTAAGTTTTATTTTGTTTGTTTAGAGTAGAGAGAATGCCAGGCAGGATGTTGGAATGCTCCTCTTGCAGGATGTGGGAAGTCAGGGAGACCTCCAGTGTCCCTGACAATGACACCTGCAAGAAGTGCATCCAACTCCAGCTCCTAACAAACCGTGTTAGGGTACTGGAGCAGGAGCTGGATGACCTCCGGGTCATTCGGGAGAATGAGAAGTTTATAGATAGTAGCTGCAGGGAGGTTGTTACGCCAAAGGAGCAGCGCACAGGTAATTGGGTTACCGTCAGAACACATGGCTGAGGAACTGATGTACAGGGCAGGTTTTCAGATTTCAGGATTATTGAGACCTCTTCTGGGGCAGGTGGGACCTGTACAAGAGAGCTGGGTTACACCTGAACTACAGGTGAACTTCCTGAACTTGCAGGGAGGTTTGTTAGTGCTATTGGGGGGGAGGGGTTTAAACTAGATTAGCAGGGGGATGGGAACCAGAGTGCCAGAGTAGATAGTGGAGCAGGGGTGAAAATAAATGATGTTAAAGTTTCATGCAAAGTCACAAACAGAAGGGTTGTGTATGGTGGTAATAATCTTCTGAGGTGTGTCTATTTCAATGAGAGGAGTATTGTGGGGAAGGCTGACAAGCTGAGGGTGTAGATTGACATGTGGAATTATGACATTGTAGCTATCAGTGAAACTTGGCTACAGGAGGGGCAGGACTGGCAGCTTATTGTTCCAGGGTTCCAATGTTTCAGACGTGATAGAGGCAGAGGGATGAAGGGTGGGGGCCTGGCATTGCTAGTCAGGGAAAATGTTACAGCAGTGCTCAGGCAGGACAGATTAGAGGGCTTGTCTACCGAGGCCATATGGGTGGATCTGGGTAACAAGAAAGGTATGACTACATTAATGGGGTTGTATTATAGACCACCCAATAGCGAGAATTGAGGAGCAAATCTGCAGAGAGATAGCAGACAACTGCAGGAAACATAAAGTTGTGATAGTAGGGGATTTTAATTTTCCACATATTGATTGGGACTCCAATACTGTTAAAGGTCTAAACGGGTTAGAGTTTGTAAAATGTGTTCAGGATAGTTTTCTAAATCAATATATAGAGGTACCGACTAGAGAGGATGCAATATTAGATCTCCTATTAGGAAACGAGTTAGGACAGGTGACGGAAGTGTGTGTAGGGGAACACTTTGGTTCCAGTAATCATAACACCATTAGTTTCAACCTGATCATGGTTAAAGATAGATCTGGTCCTCGGGGGTTGAGGTTCTAAACTGGAAAAAGGCCAAATTTGAAGAAATGAGAAAGCATCTAAAAAGCGTGGATTGGGACAGGTTGTTCTCTGGCAAGGATGTGATTGGTAAGTGGGAGGCCTTCAAAGGAGAAATTTTGAGAGTGCAGAGTTTGTATGTTCCTGTCAGGATTAAAGGCAAAGTGAATAAGAATAAGGAACCTTGGTTCTCTAGGGATATTGGAACTCTGATAAAGAAGAAGAGAGAGATGTATGACATGTATAGGAAACAGGGACTTGAGTATAAAAGTGCAAAAAAATACTTAAGAAAGAAATCAGGAGGGCTAAAAGAAGACATGAGGTAGCTTTGGCAGTCAAGGTAAAGGATAATCCAAAGAGCTTCTACAGGTATATTAAGAGCAAAAGGATAGTAAGGGATAAAATTGGTCCTCTTGAAGATCAGAGTGGTCGGCTATGTATGGAACTGAAAGAACTGGGGGAGATCTTAAATGGGTTTTTTGCATCCGTATTTACTAAGGAAACTGGCATGGAGTCAATGGAAATAAGGCAAACAAGTAGTGAGGTCATGTAGCCTATACAGATTGAAGAGGAGGAGGTGCTTGCTATCTTAAGGCAAATCAGAGTGGAGAAATCCTCAGGACCTGACAGGGTATTCCTATATATTTAAAATGTTGATATCTTACGGTGAGGTGCCGGAAGATTGGAGGATAGATCATCTTGTTTCGTTGTTTTAAAAAGGCTCTAAAAGTAATCCGGGAAATTATAGGACAGTAAGTTTGACATCATTAGTAGGTAAATTATTGGAAGGAGTACTAAAAGATAGGATCTACAAGTTTTTAAATAAACAGGGACTTACTAGGGAGAGTCAACATGGCTTTGTGTGTGGTAGGTCATGTTTAACAAATCTATTAGAGTTTTTCAAGGAGGTTACAAGGAAAGTGGGTGAAGGGAAGGCAGTGGATGTTGTCTACATGGACTTCAGTAAGGCCTTTGACAAGGTCCCGCATGGAAGGATAGTTAGGAAGATTCAGTCGCTAGGTATACACGGTGAGGTAGTAAATTGGATTAGACATTGGCTCAATGGGAGAAGCCAGAGAGTGGTAGTGGAGGATTGCTTCTCTGAGTGGAGGACTGTGACTAGTGGTGTGCCACAGGGATCAGTGCTGGGTCCATTTTTATTTGTCATCTATATCAATGATCTGGATGATAATGTGGTAAATTGGATCAGCAAATTTGCTGATGATACAAAGATTGGAGGTGGCGTGGACAGTGAGGAAAGTTCTCAAAGCTTGCAGAGGGATCTGGACCAGCTGGAAAAATGGGCTGAAAAATGGCAGATGGAGTTTAATATAGATAAGTGTGAGTATTGCACTTTGGAAGGACAAACCAAGGTAGAACACACAAGGTAAATGGTAGGGCACTGAGGAGTGCAGAGATACAAAATTCCCTAAAAGTGGTGTTACAGGTAGATAGGGTAGTAAAGAGAGCTTTTGGTACATTGGCCTTTATAAATCAAAGTATTGAGTATAAGAGTTGGAATGTTATGGTGAGGATGTATAAGGCATTGGTGAGGCCGAATTTGGAGTATTGTTTTGGTCACAGAATTACAGGAAGGATATTAATAAGGTTGGAAGAGTGCAGAGAAGGTTTACAAGGATGTTGTCGGGACTTGAGAAACTGAGTTACAGAGAAAGGTTGAATAGGTCAGGACTTTATTTCCTGGAGTGTAGTAGAATGAGGGGAGATTTGATAGAGGTATATAAAATTATGATGGGTATAGATAGAGTGAATGCAAGCAGGCTTTTTCCAGTGAGGCTGGGGGAGAAAAAAAAACAGAGGACATGGGTTAAGGGTTAAGGGGGAAAAGTTTAAAGGGAACAATGGGGGAGCTTCTTCACACAGAGAATGGTGGGAGTGTGGAATGAGCTGCCAGATGAAGTGGTAAATGCGGCCTCACTTTTAACATTTAAGAAAAACTTGGACAGATACATGGGTGAGAGGTGTATGGAGGGATATGGGCCAGGTGCCGGTCAGTGGGACTAGGCAGAAAAATGGTTTGGCACAGCCAAGAAGGGCCAAAAGGCCTGTTTCCGTGCTGTGATATTCCATGGTTCTATCTTTGGCTACCATTTGACAAAATGAAACATCGTTACAGTTAACCTTGTCCTCAATATTACTTTGGATCATCAGCAAAATGATGATAGGGTTCATGAACAATGTAATGAGCTGAATTCTGACAGGCTCTCAAATCTTAATTCTAGCCACAACACAACTGAAGTATTGGCTTTCAGAGCTGAGGTCAGGGTAACTGCCATTTGTATCAGGGTTTAAATGAGTGTTGTATCAAGGATCTTAAGCAAAACTGACAAATGGAATCGAGAGGAGAAATTCAATACTGGGTGGATGAACATGGCTGTGATTGCTGCTGTTGAATTAATTCACTCCAATGCCCAGCCATCTTCAGACGTTTCAGCAATAACTGACCCTCTGTGGTAAAAGCTGAACTGCTGATAGAACAGTGTTCTGTATCATTTACTAAAGAGTCTATATAATGCCTGTAGAAAGATCAAAACATGTGGGCTAATAAGTATCATGTAGTGTTCATACTTCAGTATGCTTGATAAAGATCAGCTCCAGAAGAAACATAGGAGCAGAATGAGGCCATTCAGCCCATCAAGCCAGCTCCACCATTCCATTATGGCTGATTTATTATCCCTCTCTCAATCCCACTCTCTTGCTTTCTCCTCACAAACTTTGATGCCCCTACCAATCAAGAACCCATCAACCTCAACTTTAAACATAGCCAATGACTTGGCCTCTACAGCTGTTTGTGACAATGAATTTCACAGATTCACCACCCTTGGATTAAAAAGATTCCTCCTCATTTCTGTCCTAAACAGTCATCCTTTTATTCTGAGGCTGTGCCCTCTAATCGTGTATTCTTCCACTATTGGAAATACCCTCTCCACCTCCATTCTATCTAGGCCTTTCAATGTTTAATACATTTCTCTGAGATCTCCCCTTCTTCTAAAATCCAGCAAATACAGGTCCAGCCATCAAGTGCTCCTCCTTTGTTAACCCTTTAATTTCAGGGATCATTCTCTTGAACCTGCTCTGGACGCTCTTCAATGCCAGTACATCCTTTCTGTGGACACCCTGCTTTCTCAACACTGCCTGCCACAAACCTAGCCACAAGGCCATAAGTTCTGCCATTGTGAAAAGAAGTTGTCCTGAATGCCATCAAAAACTAGAAACGTTTTGGAGTCTGAAGAGAGACTGAGTGTTATCTAGAAACTTAACTTGACAAACCACAAATACTAGCAGAAAATGGGTATTTTGCAATGTGACCCACCTTGACACCACAAGGGCTTTCCACCATCTACATGGCGTAAGTGAGGACTGTAAGAAAATACTCTCTACTGGCCAAGATAATTGGAGCAGCAACAATAGTCAAGAAGCCCCCAACTACCCAAAAGTAAACAGCTCATTTAATTAGTACTCCATTCAACCTTTAAACATTTACTCCCACATCACAAGAACAGTGTGGCTCTAGTTTGTCAAAACAAGAAAAAGACAAAACCAAAAAGGAAGGAGCTTCCATACTCTATTGGCCTTATCCAATCAAACTGACTCTTCCACACTTTCCAATAATTTTGTTACAAAAATACTTAAAAATGTAAAAGGATTTTTAAAGGACAGTTCCACTATTTTGCCATTTGTTTATGTTGTGTTTCTGATAATAATCTCAAGCTCCTGAAGATTCCAGGCAGGGCTATCCTAGGGAGAGCTGAAAACCCTTCCCGTTTTCTGTTCTAGTATGATTTTTCCATTCTCAATTTCTTTGAACCTTCCCATCCTGTCTTCCCACTTATAGATAACTTGATCTTGCAATCAGATCAAGAGTCACTTTTGATCTGATGCAACACACAGAAAATGCTGGAGGATCTCAGCAGGTCCAGCAGCATCTATGGAAATGACTAGATAGTTCACATTTCTGGCTGAGACCCACATCAGGACTTCTTTTGTAGCATGAAATTATCTACATCTTTTTAGCATTATATGAATTAAACATACAACAAAGGTAAAGACAGAGAGGGATATATGTAAATTAGCAAATTTGTGGTACTACCAAGAGTTGGGAACTAAGTTAAGTGAAGCATGTTAAGTTAAGTGCATCCACTGCACCACCTAGTTCCCTTGGTTATATATAAACTTGATGTACATTTTGCAAAACTAAATACATGCTTCTTCAAAATTACTTATTTATGCATGCTCTACACTTTATTTGCTGAACTTAGTTTTTTTCCTGTGCACCCTCAACCCTAAAATATCCTATATAAAAATGTTTCCTTTTACTTCCCCTAAAGAACATTCTAGTAACATAGAGATGCTTATAATGTTCAAAAATTGTATCTGAACTTTGGAAACTACACGTCAACAACTATTCCATGGAAACTCACTCTCAATCTAGATCAACGTAGGTTGCAGTTCAGAATGTTGAGTTTATTGTAGTGCCTGCAATAGATGAATTAACTCAGCACATCCTAGGAGTTTCTCCAAAAAGACCATGACTTTGTTGTGGAGGCTTGCCTGCCTCAATGACCTGGAGAGCTATGTTGGCTGGAGTTAGGGCCATATGTTTTGGCTCTTGGTAGGTTGCCCATGGCAAACAGGCCAAACTAAGAGTGATCTACCAGTTCTCCAGGTTTGGGGGTTCAGCTGAGGGTTAACAACCCTGACTGGTTTAACAGAACTGTTAAGGAAACAGCAATGAAGAATCCTTCTACATCTGAGTGTGACAGTATTTCTGGATTTCCAACTGGAACTTACATTACTGATGGTAGTGAAAACTGAGCTACTGACATGATGAAGGAAGCCCTGAGCACCGTCAGAGATAAGGAACTTCACTTCTGCCTATATGCCAGCAGCGTAATTGGCAAAAGAGAGATCCTAGGAGTTGAAGCCAAGAATTTCCCAATCTACCTCAAAGCCACATATTATGATACATATATCCATCGGGCAATTGGGGAGAGCAAATATTTTGAAAATAATATGTTTTTCTGGTATATTTATTTTCCCTTTTCTTTCTTCCACTATTCTAAACATGAGACATATATCTTTCAAATTTAAAAGGATAAACTATTATCCTGCTTTGCCTTGTAGGGTATCATAATTCATAACCGCCAACATTGCGTTGGGGTTTCACTTTAAGTGGCCAGTCAGACATAATGTCTTCATAATGAAAACGGTTTTTATACCGCGCTCTTGTTGTGTAGGTTTTGGAATTATGGATTTCATGAAACACCTCACTTCATTTTATTTGTGAAAACCTACACTGGTGACCCCAATGCTCTAGGAAATTCCAGAACTATTGAACATGTCGGCTAACACAGTCACTTTGAAACTGCTGGAGTTTTGAGAGTAAAATGCCACTGCTAAGGCCCAGTTCGCTCTGTGAGAAATCACCACTGCTGACACCAAATTCTACTATGTGATAGTGTTGCTAGCAATTCCACAGCTGCAAGAGTAATGAGTTTGCTTGAACACCTGCCTGAACACAATAAATACCGATCATTGAAAACTCACCTTTTACAGCCTTTTGGACTGTCGGAGTCTGAACACACCAAACAATTGCTCTCCTGGCCTGGCCTCGGCAATGGTTCACCTTCAGAGCTGATGCACCACATGCTGTCCCTCCTGGAAAATCACCATCCTTGTTTTATTTTTAAAGAATTCTTCATGCAGCAAATGCCTAATGAAGTTCACATAGTCCTCACTCATGCTTCCATGATGGACTCTGTAGACTTAGATTTTCTTTTTGTTTATCTGATGACATACTTATCACCAGTGTGTCCAAATGTGAACAAGTATCTCATCTTGCACATTATTCAAGTACTTAAGCCAACATGGGTTGATTATTAACCCTGGTAAATCCAGTTTGGGTTGTCAACCATTGACTTTCTCAGCCATGGCATTTCTGCAATAGGTGCAAAACCCCTCCCATCAAAAGTAGCCACTATTATGGATTTCCCACCACCCAACACTACAAAAAATCTACAGGAGTTTGTAGGCATGGTAAATTTCTATCACTGCTTCACTGTGTGAGCTGCTGAACTTATGCTCCCCCTGCATAGTACACTTAAAGGCAATATCCCAAATCAAGAGCTTGACTGGTCACAGACATGACCAGGGCATTTAATGATACCAGATAAGCTCTTTTCAATGCGACGATACAGGCAGGCCCGCTCACCAACACACCCATAGCCATTGCTACTGACGCTTCAGGCTGTGCTGTGGGGGCTGTGCACGGACAGTTGGTCAGAGGTGTGTGGCAGCCGCTTGCCTTCTTCAGTCGGCAACTCCGGTGCCCCAAAAGGAAGTACAGCACATTTGACTGTGAGTTTTTTGGTTCCTATGTGGCGACCTGCTATTTTAATTTTCTTCGAGAGGGTCACCATTTCACAGTATTGGTTGACCATCGAACACGCGATGGCCAAAATATCAGACCATTGGCCTGCATAGCAGCAACACCACCTGGCCTGCATAGTTCACGAATGATATACACTATATCAAGGTGAAAAATAATGCTGTGGCTGATTGCCTTTCATGGCTAGCCATCAAGGCCATACACATCAGGGTTGACTATGGCAGTTGACCAAGCTACTGACTCAATGGTCCAGGCTTACTGAACAGCAGTCATGGGTCTGCGGTTGGCTGATATTAAATTTAGAAAAGTTGTGGTTTCTCTCCTGTGCAATGTCTCATCCAGTCTCCCTTACCCCATCATGCTCGCAAAGTGGAGACTGTTTTCGACTTTATAAGTGGCCTTTTGCACCTAGGCCAGAAGGTCTCACAGATACTTGCACTAAAGTTTGTTTGGCACAGCTTTTGAAAGGACATGTGTTATCAGACTGCAGCCTGTGTGGGGTGCTAGCAGGCAAAAGTTAACCATCATGCTCAGGAGCCACTGGCACCTTTTGAGGTCCCTGAGCGATGGTTTAACCATGCTAATGTGGAGCTTGTTGTTCTTCTTCCCCCTTCCGTGGTTTCACATACCTTCTTACCATGGTGGACCATACCATCAGCTGGCCAGAAGTTGTCCCTCTAGCATCAACAACGGCTGCAGACACATCTTGGGCATTCACCTGCACCTGTGTTGCTTGGTTTGGCACCTTGTCAGATGCGGTCCCCAATTCATATCAAACCTCTGTGCTGTGAATGCCCTGAACCTCAGCAGTATGCTACATCACAGCACAGTGCAATGGCCTATATGAGCAGTTTCGCTGCTCCTTAAAGACTGAGGGCTTCCCAGGGATATGACTGTCTCCCATGGATCTTCCTGGGGCTCAGAACTGCTCGGACCTGCAGTCGTCCGCAACTGAATTGGTATACGGGCAGACGTTACAAGTGCCAGGAGATTTCAATGCTGATATGACAATCACCTGGTTGGCCACTCAACTGTGTTCCACCCTCCTCAACAAATTGAATTCCTTTTCACCTATTCCAACCTCCCATTATGGAGTACACTCTCTTGGGTCCCGGTTGACTTATTGTTCTGGCATGATGCACACTAACATCCCCTTAAGACCCCTTACAACAGCTCATTCGGTATTTTGGAATGGAGAGAAAAGACTTTTATCATAGATAAGAGTGATAAAACTGAATGTATTTTGGTTGATCACTTTAAACCAGCCCACCAAGATTTGGAGTACTCCACTACCATGCCCCTAGCATCACAACATGACAATGAGTGTACCAACACACCTCTGGATGAGCCAGAGGCTCCTGCCATTCCTCCATTCATGGAACACAGGGCTTGAGCTGAGCAACTTGTCAGAGCTCCGGACTGGCTCACAATGCTGGTTTTAAGTGAATTCTAGGGGTGGCCTGTGTAAGGTAACATAATTAGGAGAAATGTATATAACTCACAACTACCAACATTGAGTTGAGGTTTCACTTTAAGAGACTGGTCTGACATGATGACATTGTTACATAAGGATTTTTAGCACGCTTTTGTGTTTAGGGTTTGGAGTTCAATAAAATGTGTTATGTGTTTCATTACACATAAAATGCCTCACCTTGTTTTATTTGCGAAAACCTACAGTCTCATCAACCATGGACCATAGCACTCCATACTACTCCCATTCATGTACCTATCCAAATGTCTACTGACAGCTCGCACCACACCCACATCACCCTCTGAGTGAAGAAGATCCCCTTACATGTTTGACCTTTCACCTTTAACCCAGGATCTCAATGAAAAATAACCGCTTACATTTACCTTACTCGAGGGAAAAGAAGTCCTAACCTATTTAACCTTTCCTTATAACTCAGGTCCTGAAGACCAGGCAACAGCATTATAAATTTTATCTGCACTCTTTCAATTTTTTTGATATGTTTTTTGTAGGTAGCTGACAAGAACTGCACATAATAGTCAAAATTAGACCTCACCAATGCCTTACCTTCCGATTTGGTGATCAGATCTCAGAAACGGAATCAGGTTTAATATCACCAATATATGTCATGAAATTTGTTGTCTTTGTGGCTTCAGTACAAGGCAATACAAAATAATCGAATAAAATAACATGAATTATAGTAATTATAGTATATATGAAATAGTTAAATTAAATAGGTAGCAGTAATAGCAGCAAAGAAAAATATCAACCAGCAAGATTTCCTCTTACACCATACCCCACCCATAGTCCTGAAATGTAAAATTAATTTAATCTACATTGTAGGTGGCTCCCTGATTTAGAAACATAGAAACATAGATAACCTACAGCACAATATAGCACCTACAGCACAATACAGCACAATACATGGTTCACAGTGCTCTGCTGAACATGTACTTACTTTAGAAATTACCTAGGGTTACCCATAGCCCTCTATTTTTCTAAGCTCCATAGATTTAAATGGTGAAGATGTCATGATAGTTTTGTATGTATTGTTCTTATTAACATCAGTTTCCTCCATATTCCTTCCCTCCTCCTTATCCAGCACAAACCTATAAATATCTGCATATTTTCTAAAATGGACACTTTTCATACTTGAACCTTGTTCATCAAACCTTCTCTATCTAAAAATGTTGCATGCTCCCTCACAATTCTCTTGTTCAACAAATCTCTGAGGAAAATTTAAATAAAAGTCAGAATTACATCAAACAACAATAACTTAGAAAAGAGGGAAGAATCTACCCACTAAAAATGGGCAAAATGGGCTTAACAGCTAAGAAAAACGAAAACAACAGTCGGGAGGTGGGTTCAATGTAAAACATAAGAAGAATGGTGTCAATGAAACCACACCAAACACAACCTTTCTCAACTTTTATTGTGCCATGGACCAATACAATTAACCAAGGGGTCAAGTCACTGGGGCCGGACTGTGGGAAGTGAGAGAAGAAATTGCTGAGCCTCTGGTAATGATCTTTGCATCATCAATGAGGACAGGAGAGATTCCAAGGATTGGAGGATTGTGGATGTTGTTCCCTTATTCAAGAAAGGGAGTAGGGATAGCCCAGGAAATTATAGGCCAGTGGTTGGTAAGTTAATGGAGAAGATCCTGAGAGGCATGAATTATGAACATTTGGAGAGGCATAATATGATTAGGAATAGTCAGCATGGCTTTGTCAAAGGTAGGTCGTGCCTCACGAGCCTGATTGAATGTTTTGAGGATGTGACTAAACACATTGATGACGGTAGAGCCGTAGATGTAGTGCATATGGATTTTAGAAAGGCATTTGATAAGGTACCCCATGCAAGGCTTATTGAGAAAATAAGGAGGCATGGGACCCAAGGGGACATTGCTTTGTGGATCCAGAACTGGCTTGAAGGCAAAGAACGGTTGTAGATGGGTCATATTCTGCATGGAGGTCGGTGATCTGTGGTGTGCCTCAGGGATCTGTTCTGGAACACCTATTCTTTGTGATTTTTATAAATGACCTGGATAAGAAAGTGGAAGGATGGGTTAGTAAATTTGCTGATGACACAAAGGTTGGAGGTGTTGTGGATAGTGTGGAGAGCTGTCAGTGGTTACAACGGGACATTGACAGGATGTAAAACTGGGCTGAGAAGTGGCAGATGGAGTTTAACCCAGTTAAGTGTGAGGTGGTTCATTTTGGTAGGTCAAATATGATGGCAGAATATAGCATTAATGGCAAGACTCTTGGCAGTGTGGAGGATCAGTGTGATCTTGTGGTCCAAGTCCATAGGACACTCAAAGCTGCTGCGCAGGTTGACTCTGTGGTTAAGAAAGCATATGGTGCATTGACTTTCATCAATCATGGGATTGAATTTAGGAGCTGAGAGGTAATGTTGCAGCTATATAGGACCCTGGTCAGACCCCACTTGGATAACTGTGCTCAATTCTGGTTGCCTCGCTACAGGAAGGACGTGTAAACCATAGAAAGGGTGCAGAGAAGATTTACAAGAATGTTGCCTGGATTGGGAGCATGCCTTATGAGAATAGGTTGAGTGAACTCGGCATTTTCTCCTTGGAGCGACAGAGGATGAGAAGTGACCTGATAGAGGTGTTCAAGATAATCAGAGGCATTGATCGTGTGGATAGTCAGAGGCTTTTCCCCAGGGCAGAAAAAGCTGGCACAAGAGGGTATAGCTTTAAGGTGCTTGGAAACAGGTACAGAAGAGATGTCGGGGTAAGATTTTTTTTAACGCAGAGAGTGGTGAGTGCATGGAATGGTCTGCCGGCGGCGGCAGTGGAGCTGGATACGATAGGGTCTTTTAAGAGACTCCTGGATGGCTACATGGAGCTTAGAAGAACAGAGGGTTATGGGTAAAGCCTAGGCAGCTCTAAGGTAGGGACATGTTCGGCACAGTTTTGTGGGCCAAAGGGCCTGTATTGTGTTGTAGGTTTTCTTTGTTTCTATATTCAGCTATATATAGCTGGCAAGAATGCAACATATAGTAACAAAAATGTGTTATCTGAGGTATTTTCTGTCAGTTTGACCTTGTCTATACTATGCAAGAACTATACTACAGAAAAGAGTTTTGACCAGTTGCCATTCCAGACATTGAAAATTTTGAGAAGAGGAGACTTCAATCAGGTCCACAGCCCGAGAACAAAAGGCAGCAGCAGGTTGCTATTGTTAAAAAGAGCTTTGAGCAGAGACTAATTGGCACGTGGGATTGATTAGTAGGAACAAATTAAAGGAAGGCAGGGGCAAGCACAGTGGCCATTGTCTCAGCATCTATCGTCTGAGTGGGCAGACTCAAAGTGGTGATCTTGAGGCCTTAGCTCTTCAAGGCTTCAGTCAGAGAAAGCAAAAGAAAGAAAAGCTCAAGGCTTTTTTTTCTCCTTCTCTTCTTTTTATCTGTTCAGCTAGGACAGTAGAGATGCAAAGCAGGATAGTTGAATGCTCCTCTTGGGAGATATGGGAAGACAAGGAGACCTCCAGTCTCCCTGACAACTATAACTGGGAGAGGAGCATCCAGCTGCAGTTTCTAATGGTCCGCATTAAGGAGCTGGAGCTGGAACTGGATGAACTCCGGATCATTCAGGAGGCTGAGGGGGTGATAGATAGGACAGATAGAGATGCAATTAAACCCAAGGCGCAGGACAGAGGAGACAGTCAGGAAGGGGAAAGGGTTAAGGAGCTAGTACAGAGTATCCCTGTGGCCATCCCTTTCAACAACAAGTATATCACTAAACAGAGGAAAGTCACAGTGGTCAGGTCTCTGGAATTGAATCTGCCTCTGTAACTCAGAAAGGAAGGGGGAAGATGAGGCATGCTGTGGTGATAGGAGACTCGATAGGGGAACAGAATGGAGGTTCTGTGGGTGAGAATGGGATTCCCGGATGGTATGTAGTCTCCCAGGTGCCAGGATCCGGGCTATCTTGGATTGGGTACTCAGCATTCTTAAGTGAGAGGGTGAACAGCCAAAGGTTGTGACCCATGTGGGTACCAATAACATAGGTAGGACGAGTAATGAGGTTCTGCATAGATAGTGTTATGTACTCGTGACACATGACAGTGGTACCCTTGTCACGTGACTGGGGTTGAAGCTATACTGGACTTGGGGTCTTGTGATGGTGGAGTGATGTCATTTTCCAGCCAGTAGAGATCATGTGACAGGTTTTTTTTACAGGTTATAAAAGGAAGACCCCACCCTGTGAGGGGGGGGCAGTTCGTGGCTGGATTTACCATGTTGACTTCATGCTGCTGTGTGATTTAATGTGATGACGCAGTTTAGTGGAAGGATGAAGTTTTCATCTAATGCCTAAAGCTTAAAAGGTCATTGCTAGCAGTTTCTTTACAATACTGCTAGTTGAGGATCAGTGAAGAGTGAAGATCGGAGTTCGGGAGTTAAAGATCGAGGAGAATCGATTTATGATGGTGAAACGGGTTCGACCTTGTTTAATCCTTATTCGAAAGGAATTCGTTGACTGTCCTTGTGTTAATCTCTGCGGGATAGCAGAAGATTGAGGACAGTGTGATAAAGGAAAGGTCAGTGCCTTTAAGCCATTTCGTTTCGTTTCGTAAATTCTTCGTGGGAAAAGTTCGACGTCGGGGACTGAAGCAAAGCGACGTGAAAGAGAATTTAAATCATCTTAAAAAGTCTCTCCCTTAAATGGACTGTGAGCATTTTGAACTTTTGGCAATACTACTTTAAAGAACTGTTTTTGCAACATCGCTTTAAGAACTGTTCGAGCTGCATCGCTTTAAGAACTGTTTAAGCTGCCGCAGCTGATTTCCGGTTACGTTAGTGCTTGTTTACTTTTGGGGGGTTTGTTTTCAGTGTTTAATAAAAGTGTTGTTTGTTATAGAAACCCTTGCCTAACTCTTATATTTATTGTTGCCTGAATACATAACATAAATATGGTGGCTGCGTCCGGATTGGATCGTTTGGGTTTAAATGCTTGCTAACTTTTGAACCGGTGTTTTGGATAAGGGGAATACTCGATTCTTTTGTTTGTTTGGTGTGAGTGTTATTCGGCAACAATGGATATTGCTGAGTTTCTGGTTTCGCCAGTCGCGGAGTTGTTAGCGAAGGCAAAAAAAACTGGGGTATCTGGGATAGCTCATAGATTGCAACTTAAAGGTATTTTGATGACTACATCAAAGGCTGTTATACAGAGAAAAATCGCGTCACACTATGTGGATTCGGGTGTTTTTGATGATTCGGTTTTAGAGTCGTTTCCGATAAGTAATCTGGAGATGCAGTTGCAAATCGAACAAATGATGTTGGAGCGTTGTAAATTGGAGGCTGAACAAAAACAGAGAGAATTTGAATATGCAATGTCGGAATTAAGGTCTGGGAAACAGTCTTCTGGTTCTAGAAAACCATTTGTTGCTAGTCAAGAAATTAAATCGGTCCCTCCATTTAGTGAAACAGAAGTGGAAAGATATTTTCAACATTTTGAAACTATTGCTCGGATGTCAGAGTGGCCGAAAGATAAATGGTCAGTGTTGTTACAGAGTGTAATTAAAGGTAAAGCACAACAAGTTTACACAGCTTTAACTGCTGCGCAAGCACTTGATTATGATATTGTGAAAATGCATGTTCTAAAAGCATACGAATTAGTCCCAGAAGCTTATAGGGAAAGATTCAGAGAGTTTGAAAAAGTCTGTGGAAAAAAACTTATGTGGAATTTGCCTATGATAAAGCTGTGTTTTTTGAGAGAAGAACTAAAAATGTAAATGGGGATTATGATACATCAAGAGAGCTGATTTTAATGGAGGAATTTAAAAGAAGCATTCCTGTTGAAATAAGGAGCTACTTAAATGAGAGGGATACTGATAAATTGCAGGACTGTGCTAGATTAGCTGATGAGTATGTTTTAATCCATAAGAATAAATTTCCTCAGGGCAGAATTTTTAAGAGGAAAAATAACATGGAGACTCAAGGTAAATCAGAAATTAAATCAGATGTTAATGAGAAAGGTAAAGAGGAAGGAAAACCTGTGAAGGAAAGACAGTTTAGTCTTATTTGTAACTATTGTAAGAAGCCTGGCCATGGAATAGCTAACTGTTTCAGATTGAAAAAGAAGAAGGAAGCAGTTCCAGATGCTTGTGTGCAACATACTGAAGCACCTGTAAAGTTACAGGGTTTGATAAACACAAATGAGGCTTTGTTAGAGTTTGACCAAGTTAAAAAGGGATATGATCATTTTATAACTGAAGGGTTTGTATCCTTGAAAGAAGGATCTACTCTGGTGCCAATAAAAATCCTTAGGGATACTGGAGCTTCTCAATCACTGATGTTAGACAGTGTGTTGAAGTTTAATGAAGAGTCTGATACTGATGAGGTAAATTACATAAGAGGTATTGGGAGTGATTTTATGCCTGTACATTTACATAAAGTAAATTTAAAGTCAGGGTTAGTTACAGGATTTGTTAAAGTAGGATTACAGCATAGCTTACCTGTGAAGGGTATTTCTTTATTGTTAGGTAATGACTTGGCAGGTGGACAAGTTTTTCCTGAAGTGCATTTGACAATGGAGTCAGAGGAACCAGAGTTGAATTCTAACACAGATTCTTCCTGTGTTCTGACTAGAGCTATGGCTAAAAAGATTGATGCGCAGAATGAGGTTGTTACTCACGACTGTTCAACTCAGGATTCGAATTTTGAGGATGTGTCAGAGACTTTCTTATCTTCGTTGTTTGAACAAGATTCTTAGAGTAAGTCTGACTATGAAGATTTATCTCTGTCTCGGAAGGAGATGATAGCAGAGCAGAATAGAGACCCTGAGATTATAAAATTAAGAGAGCAAGCTTTACTAGGTAGTGAAATTGAGAAGGTGCCAGTAGGATATTACTTGGAAAAAGGAGTGTTGATGAGGAAGTGGAGATCGCCTACAATTCCTGCAAGTGAGGATTGGAATGTTGTTTACCAGGTAGTTGTCCCAAAAGTTTATCGAAATAAGATTTTGACTTTAGCTCATAGTGTGCCTTGAGGTGGACATCAAGGGGTAAGGAAAACTGTGGACAAGATATTAAAACATTTTTACTGGCCTGGTCTAAGAAAAGATCTGGTGATGTTTTGTAAAACATGCCAGACTTGTCAAATTGTGGGTAAACCAAATCAGGTTACACCAGTAGCTCCATTACAACCTATTCCAGCATTTGGTGAACCATTTTCTAAAGTTATTGTAGATTGTGTTGGTCCATTACCAAAGACAAAAACTGGTTATCAGTATTTGTTGACTATCATGTGTACTTTGTCTAGGTTTCCAGAGGCAGTACCACTTAGGAATATAAAAGCTAAAACTGTGACAAAGGCTCTTATAAAATTCTTTACTTATTTTGGATGACCTAAGGAAATACAAACTGATCAAGGCAGTAATTTTATGTCTGGATTGTTTCAACAGATAGTTTATAAATTGGGAGCTAAGCAAATTACTTCGTCTGCATACCATCCAGAGTCGCAAGGTGCCTTGGAGAGGTTTCATTCTACCCTCAAGAATATGATTAGGACATATTGTGTGGAAAACGAAAGTGACTAGGATGAGGGTATAAACTTACTTTTATTTGCAGTAAGGGAATCAGTACAGGAATCTTTAGGTTTTAGTCCATTTGAACTTGTGTTTGGGCATAGAGTTAGAGGACCTTTAGCTTTATTGAAAGAACAGTGGATTAGTAAGGAAGTGCACACTAATTTGTTGGACTATGTTTTGAAATTTAAGGACAGGTTACATAAAGCTTGTAGCTTAGCCAAGGAAAATTTAAAGTTGGCTCAGGAGAAAATGAAAACTTGGTATGATAAAGAAGCTAGGATGAGGATGTTTAAGCCTGGAGTTAAGGTGTTGGTTCTTTTCCCAGTGCAGACAAATCCTTTACAAGCTAGATTTCATGGTCCTTATGAAATTGTGTCTAAAATCAATGATGTGGATTACGTGATAAAAACTCCAGATCGTAGAAGGTCAACACAACTTTGCCATATAAATATGATAAAACCATATTTTGAGAAACAATCTGATACTGTGACTGTTGTGGTTAGTGAGAATGAGTTTGATTTAACTAGGAACATGATAGATGATTCATCTGACTTTCATTCTAAATCCAACATTGTTTCTGTTAGGTTACCAAATTCAACCATTCTGGAAAAAATTGATGAGAAATTAGCACATTTACAGCTAGAGCAGAAACAACAGATGAAGGAATTGATTTTTAAATATAAGGAGTTGTTTCCAGATGTTCCGAGAAGGACTACTATAGCCTCACATGATATAGATGTTGGAGATGCCAAACCTATTAAACAACATCCATATAGGATGAACATAGAAAAATGTGAACTTGCTGAGCAAGAAATTGAATATATGTTAGAGAATAATATTATTAGACATTCTAACTCGAATTGGAGTTCGCCATGTGTTATGGTGCCAAAACCAGGTGGTAGTATTAGGTTTTGTACGGACTATAGGAAGGTGAATGCTGTAATGAAAACAGATGCATATCCAATTCCTAGAGTAGATGATTGTGTAGATAAAGTTGGAAAAACAAAGTTCCTTACAAAGATTGATTTATTGAAAGGGTATTGGTGTGTTCCATTAACAGACAGAGATTTCTGCATTTGTAACTCCATCTGGGTTATATGAGTATAATGTTCTTCCATTTGGGATGAAGAATGCCCCAGGTACTTTCCAGAGGATGATTAACTCTGTGATTCAGGGATTGAAAGATACTGATGCTTATATTGATGATTTAGTGACAGGAAATGATACTTGGGAAGCACACATTATTGCGGTGGAGAAATTGTTTGAAAGGCTTTCAAAAGCTAACTTAACTATTAATTTAGCTAAGAGTGAATTTGGACATGCCACTGTGACTTACCTTGGTTATGTTGTAGGTCAAGGTAAGGTAGCTCCTGTTCAGACAAAAGTTCGGGCAATTTTAGTGATTCCCACTCCAATGGGGAAAAAAATTCTCAGAAGATTTCTGGGAATGGTAGGATATTATCGAAAATTTTGTAAGAATTTTGCTAATGTTGCCCTTCCATTAACTAACCTTCTGCAGAAGAATGTGAAGTTTGTGTGGACAGTGCCTTGTCAAGAAGCATTTGAAAAATTGAAAACAATGATATGTCAACAACCTGTGCTTAAGGCACCTGACTTTGAAGAACCTTTTTCATTGGCTGCGGATGCTAGTGATGAGGTTGCAGGAGCAGTATTAATGCAAAGGAATGAGGGTGATGAGGTTGATCATCCAGTAGCTTACTTTTCTAAGAAATTTAATAAGCATCAAAGAAACTATTCGACAATAGAGAAAGAATTGTTATCTCTTGTTTTAGCTTTGGAATATTTTGAGGTATATGTTGGTACAACTCAAAAACCACTTATTGTTTACACTGATCATAATCCGTTAGTTTTTCTGAGTAAGATGAAAAACAAGAACAGAAGATTATTAAATTGGAGTTTGATGTTACAAGAGTACAATATTGTGATAACTCATATTAAAGGTAAAGATAATGTGGTTGCTGATTGTCTATCTTGATGTTGAATGTACAATGCAATTTTTTTTAAGGAGTGGTTTTTTTTTAAATTGTAACACTCCTACTGTATTGTGAGTTATAAGCTGTTATATGATGGTATTGTATATTATATATGTTATAAAATTTATACATTTGTTTTTCTTGTAAGCAAGTGTTAAAAATTTTTGTTCTTGTAAAACCAAAAAAATGTTTTTTTTTTGGAGGGAGGTGTTACGTACTCGTGACACATGACACTGGTACCCTTGTCACATGACTGGGGTTGAAGCTGTACTGGACTTGAGGTAATGGTCTTATGATGGTGGAGTGATGTCATTTTCCCGCCAGTAGAGATCATGTGACAAGTTTTTTTTACAGGTTATAAAAGGAAGACCCCACCCTGTGAGGGGGGGGGCAGTTAGTGGCTGGATTTGCCATGTTGACTTCATGCCGCTGCGTGATTTAATGTGATGACGCAGTTTAGTTGAAGGATGAAGTTTTCATCTAATGCCTAAAGTTTAAAAGGTCATTGCCAGCAGTTTCTTTACAATACTGCTAGTTGAGGATCAGTGAAGAGTGAAGATTGGAGTTCGGGAGTTAAAGATCGAGGAGAATCGATTTACGACGGTGAAACGGGTTCGACCTTGTTTAATCCTTATTCAAACGGAATTCGTTGACTGTTCTCGTGTTAATCTCTGCGGGATAGCAGAAGATTGAGGACAGTGTGATAAATGCCTTTAAGCCGTTTCGTTTCGTTTCATAAATTCTTCGTGGGAAAAGTTCGAAGTCGGGGACTGAAGCAAGGCGACGTGAAAGAGAATTTAAATCGTCTTAAAAAGTCTCTCCCTTAAATGGACTGTGAGCATTTTGAACTTTTGGCAATACTACTTTAAAGAACTGTTTTTGCAATCGCTTTAAGAACTGTTTAAGCTGCCGCAGCTGATTTCCGGTTACATTAGTGCTTGTTTACTTTTGGGGGGTTTGTTTTCAGTGTTTAATAAACTTGTTGTTTGTTATAAAAACCCTTGCCTAACTCGTATATTTATTGTTGCCTGAATACGTAACAATAGTTAGGTGCTATCTTAAACATAGAACATAGAACAGTACAGCACAGTGCAGGCCCTTCAGCCCACAATGTTGTGCTGACTCTTAAACCCTGCCTCCCATATAACCCCCCCCCCACCTTAAATTCCTCCATCTACCGGTCTAGCAGTCTCTTAAATTTCACTAGTGTATCTGCTTCCACCACTGACTCAAGCAGTGCATTCCATGCACCAACCACTCTCTGACTAAAAAACCTTCCTCTAATATCCCCCTTGAACTTCTCACCCCTTAACTTAAAGCCATGTCCTCTTGCATTGAGCAGTGGTACCCTGGGTAAGAAGCACTGGCTATGTACTCTATCTATTCCTCTTAAAGGGCAGGACCTCCAGAGCTGTTATCTTAGGATTGCTACCTGTGCTAGGGAGTCCAGAACAAGGAAGATTATACAGGAAGTTAGATTATTAGGAAGTGTGGCTAAGGAGTTGGTGTAGGAAGGAAGGCATAAGATATTTGGGTAATTGGTCTCTAGAAGGTGGGACCTGTACAGAAGGGACAGAATGTACCTGAACTGGAAGGGACTAATATTATTACTAAGAAAACTGCACTGCTCCTAAGAGCACTATATGAGGTCGTTCTTGCCCTCTGCCATTTGACTCTAATACAAGTCAACCTACAGCCAGAGAAGTGATGACACCCTCCTGTTAGACTATTTGAGGTAACTTTTTTAAAATTCTTTCTTGCTTCTCTTCTAATATTTGTATATCTGTGTACTTGTAATACTACCTTGACACTGTAATTTCCTTTGGGATCAATAAAGTATCTGTCTATCTATCTATCTATCCTAGCAGGAAGGATTGTTAATGCTACATGGTGAGGTTTAAACTAAAATTGCAAGGTGGATGTGAACCAGAGTGCCAGAACAGTTAGTGGAGAGGTTTTAGAGGCAGATGTTGGTAAGACCTCAGACAAAATTAGGAATCAAAAGCTTGAGGATGGGGTGACTGGTGTCCTGAGCTGTGTATATTTCAATGCAAGAAGTATTGTAGGAAAGGTGGATAATAGTGCTGAAGATTAGGTAGCTGGATTACAAACAGAGGCAATCTGAAGTGAGGAAAGGCTGTTGATAGGGCAAAATTGCAGTCAACAGGATGAGTTGCAACTTAAAAGGTGGACAAAATCAAAAAAGGTGAATACAGGACTGAAAGTGTTATACTTGAATGTTCACAGTATATGGAATAAGGTAGATGGACTTGTAGCACAATTGCAGATTGGCATGTATGATGTTGAAGGCATCACTGAATCAGGGCTGAAAGAAGATTATAGCTGGAAGCATAATGTCCAAGGACACACACTGTATTCAAATGACGGGCAGGAAGGCAGAGCAGGTGGCATTGCTTTGTTGGTAAAAAATTAAATCAAATCATTAGAAAGAAATTACAAAGGTTTGGAAGGTGTTGAATCATTGTGGATAGAGCTAAGGAACTGCAAGGGTAAAAAGATCCTGATGAGAGATATACAGACTCCCATACAGTAGTAAGGATGTGGTCTACAAATGCAAGTAAATTGGGAAACTGAAGTCAGATGTATCAGTATTACAGTGGAGTAAAGGCAATTACAGGGGCATGAGAGAGGGATTGGCCAGAATTGCTTGAAAAAGAACACTGGCAGGGATGACAGCACAGCAGCAATGGCTGGAATTGCTGTATGCAATTCGGAAGGCACAGGATTTATACACCCCAAAGAGGAAGAAGTATTCTAAAGGAAAGATGACACAATCATGACTGACAAGAGAAGTCAAAGCCAACATAAAAGCCAAAATTGGGCATATAATAGAGCAAAAATTACGGGGAAGTTAGAGAATTGAGAAGCTTTTAAAAACCCACAAAGGCAACTAAAAAAGTAATTAAGAAGATAAAGATGGAATATTAAAGTAAGCTAATCAATAATATTAAAGAGGATACCAAAAGTTTCTTCAGATACATAAAGTGTAAAAGAGAGATGACCAGATATTGGACCGCTGGAAGATGATGCTAGAGAATTAGTAATGGGAGACAAGTAAATGGCAGATGAACTGAATGGATATTTTGCATCAGTCTTTACTGTGGAAGTTCCAGGTGTCAGGGGCATGAAGTGTTTGAAATTACTATAACTAGAAAGGAGGTTCTTGGAAAACTAAAAGGTCTCAAAGTAGATAAGTCACTTGGACCAGATAGTGTACACCACAAGATTCTGAAACAGGAGGCTGAAGAGATCATGAAGGCATTACTAATGATCTTGCAAGAATAACTAGAATCTGGAATGGCTCTAGAAGACTGGAAAATTGTGAATGTCGTTCCACTCTTCAAGAAGGGAGAAGGGCAGAAGAAAGGAAACTATAGGCCGGTATAACATCCTTCCTGTTGTGAGGTGACCAGAACTGAGCAAAGTACTCCAAGTGGGGTCTGACCAGGGTCCTATATAGCTGCAACATTACCTCTCAGCTCCTAAACTCAATCCCATGATTGATGAAGGCCAATGCACCATATGCTTTCTTAACCACAGAGTCAACCTGTGCAGCAGCTTTGAGTGTCCTATGGTCTCGGACCCCAAGATCCCTCTGATCCTCCACACTGCCAAGAGTCTTACCACTACTGTAATACTATATTCTGCCATCATATTTGACCTACCAAAATGAACCACCACACACTTATCTGGGATGAACACCATCTGACATTTCTCAGCCCAGTTTTGCATCCTATTAATGTCCCACTGTAACCTCTGAAAGCACTTCACATGATCCACAACACCCCCAACTTTGTGTCATCAGCAAATTTACTAACTCATCCCTGCACTTCTTCATCCAGGTCACTTATAAAAATCACCAGGAGTAGGGGTCCCAGAACAGGCACCAACCGACCTCCATGCAGAATATGACCCGTCTACAACCACTCTTTGCCTTCTGTGTGCAAACCAGTTCTGGATCCACAAAGCAATGTCCCCTTGGATCCCATGCCTCCTTACTTTCTCAATAAGCCTTTCATGGGGTACCTTGTCAAATTCTTGCTGAAATCCATATCCACTATATCTAAAGCAGTGGCTGATTGGCTGGAGACAAAGATTAGGAATAAAGGGAGCCTTTTTTGTTTGGATGCCAGTGACTAGTAGTGTTCCACAGAGATCTGTGTTGGAACTGATTTTTTTACTCTTTATGTCAATGATTTGAATGATGGAATTGATGGCTTTTTGCAAAGTTTGCAGATGATATGAAGATAGGTGGAGGGGCAGATAGTTTTGAGGAAGTAGAAAGGCTACAGAAGAACTTAGATTAGGAGAATGAGCAAAGAAATGGTGGATGGAATACAGTGTTGGGAAGTTTATGGTCATGCACCTTAGTAGAAGAAATGAAAGGGTTGACTATTTTTGAATGGAGAAAAAATACAAAAATCTGAGGTGCAAAAGGACTTGGGAGATCTTGTGCAGGATTCCCTAATTTACAGGTTGAACCTGTAGTGAGGAAGACAAATGCAATGTTAGCATTCATTTCAAGAGAATTAGAATATAAACACAAAGATGTTATGTTGAGACTTTGTAAAGCACTGGTGAGGCCTCACTTGGAGCATTGTGAGCACCTTTAGGCCCCTTATCTTCGAAAGGATGTGCTGAAAATGGAGAGGGTTCAAAGGAGATTCATGAAAATTATTCTAGGTTTGAATGGCTTGTCACATAAAGATCGTTTGATGGCTCTGGGCCTGTCTTCACTGGAACTCAGAAGAATAAGGGGTGACCTCATTAAAACTTCTTGAATGGTGAAAGGTCTTAATAGAGTGGATACGGAGAGGATGTTTCTTATGTTGGAGGAGTCTAAGACCAGAGGTCACAGCGTCAAAATAGAGGGATGTCCTTTTAGAACGATGAGGAGGAATTTATTTAGGCTGAGAGTGGTGAATCTGTGGAATTCTTTGCCACAGGCGGTTGTGGAGGCCAAGTCTTTATACTTAAGGTAAAGGCTGATAGATTCTTGATTGGACAGGGGATGAAGGGATACGGGGAGAAGGCAGGAGATTGGGGCTGAGGGGAAAATTGGATCAGCCATAATGAAATGGTGGAGCAGGCTCCTATATCTCATGGACATATGGTCATGCATAGATGTTATTACATCCAGCATGGCTATCCAGAATGAAAGAAGAATATAAAATTTTAGAAATCAGAGTCATAGAGCACAACAGCATGTAAGTGGGTCCTTCAGCCCATCTATAGTCTGTGTCAAAATATGAATCTGCCTAATCCCAACCTGCACCAGGACCATAGCCTTGATAGCCTTCCCATCCACATACTTTTTCAACTTTCTCTTAAATGCTGAAATCGGACCCACATCCACCATTTCCTCTGGCAGCTCCTTCCATAACCTCACCACCCTCTGAGTGAAGATATTTTCCCTCATGTTTCTCCTAAACATTTTGTTGCACATCGTGCCAGCTCACTGCAGCAAATTCATAATACATGTAAATTTATATGGTGAATAAAGTTGATCCTTGATAACATCTGGCTGTTATTCTCCTTAATTTGAACACTCTGTTGTTGGTCACTTAATTTAAATGAAGGAAAGAAGATTTATAGTGAATTTGGTCTTTAAAAGGTTAAAAGACTTTGATGATGTTAGATATAATAAAGCTATTGGTCTGAGAGAACAAAATTGGACAGGTACAGATTTAGCAAACCTCAAACGATGTTAGACATGAGATGAGATCTATATTCTCAAGAGAATGCAGAGGAGTCTATGCATTTTATTATAGATGTAGGAGATAAAATCAATTGACTCCTTTGAAAACTAAAACCTGAAAAAATATTTTGAATGACAGTGGAATTGAAAACACTAGTATTTGATCATTTATTTTTATCACCTAAATATGGTCAGATAATCAAATATTTGACAGAAGTTAAAGGGTTTTTGCTTCTGAGACTAAGAAAGTGTCATGTAGTGAAAAGTTCATTTTGGTAAAGTCTGGAGTAGTAATATAATATTTTATTCTTGTGGTACAGAACTTTATCTAAGTAATAAAACACCAGGAATTTTCACTGCAATTATCTATGCATCAGGGGTTCCCAACCTGGGATTCACAGACCCCTCGGTTGATGGTAGATTCCAAGGCATAGAAAAGATTGGTAGCCCCTGCTATCCTTTTATATTAGTGACTAGAATGTTTTTAACTGCCCACTCAAATTCCCAAACCAACCCTTAACAAGGCAAGTGAGCAGGAACTGGGAATGCACAAAGTTACTCTTATATTTAAATGTTACCATCTTTTGCTGTTGTCTATGGATGATGTGGAATCAATGACAAAACAAAACAACACAGATGGTAAGGAAAGCACAGCAGGTGGGCTTGAAAATTTCATATAGAAAAGATAACCTACATTGCAATTAAAATTGAATAGATTCTGTAAAATAAGGGCCAAAGATTGTGTGTGCGCGCGTGTGTGTGTGTGTGTGTGTGTATGAATGTGAGTGTATGAGTGTCAGTGTGTCTCTGAGGGTGTTTGTGTGCATATGTGTGTATTTGTGTGTGTCTATGTGTGTGTGAGCAAGAGAGAGGGACTGTGTGTGTGAGTGTGTATGTGTCTGTGAGGGTGTTTATGTTTATGTGTGTGTGAGAGACTCAGTATGTGTGTGTGGGAATGTGAGTGTGTGTTTGTGAGGGTGTTTGTGTGTGTGTGTGTACGTGTGTCTGTGAGACTGTGTGTGTGAGTGTATGTGTGAGTGTGGTGGTGTGAGTGTGTGTGTGAGTGTGTTTGTCTGTGAGGGTGTTCGTGTGTGTCTATGTGTATATGTCTGTGTGTGAGTGTGTGTGTATGTGTGTGTGAGTATCTGTGTGTGTCTGTGAGGGCATTTGTGTGTGTATGTGTGTGTGCGTGCACACGTGTGTGTGTGAGAGAGACTGTGTGTGTGTGAGAGAGACTGTGTGTGTGAATGTGAGTGTGTGAGTGTCTATGCGCCTCTTATTGGAGTATAAAAGTTGCAACTTGCTATTTGCTAGAGAATGAAATCTTAGGAATGTAGAAGACAATGGTGTGTTAAGAGGAAGCTAAGAGATGTAAATTATGTAATCTGAGTTTGCTATTTGCTATGCATGTACCCAATTTAGCAGGAGAATGAAATATTAAGAATGTAGAAGACAATAGTGTGTTAATGAAAGGTAGCTAAGAGATGTAGATTAGAACATGATTAAGTCAATGGGTAGAAACAATAGTGGCGGATGCACGTGTGATATGCAACTATAGATCGATTGCATATGTTAATGCACTCTAAACCAGGAGATTGCTATAAAACATGCTATGTCCAAAGAATCGGTGGGCAATCAGCGACTAGCTCAATGACTGTCTCAGCTTTGATTTGCAAATTAAAGTTTAACCCTTCTTGAAGAATATTCTGCATCTCCTAATCATTTGTGGGGCACAAGAAACCACGACAAAATTGGCGACCGCGGCAGGATCGGAAAGAGACCCGCGGAAAGGAAACGGCAGATTGGGGATGCTTCCCAATCCTCAAGGGACCCCCACAAGGCTGACAGAATAAAGGGTGCACCCAAACAAAAGGAAAGCGCTTTTTGCGACAATTTGGACTAAGAATTCTGTTGGTTTTGGGGAGGTCTTGGAGTCTCAGAAGTGTGGAACCACTGCCGAAGGGTCTTTCTGGTCCAAAGAATCTGGCAGAATTGGGGGTTAACAAGAGGCTCAGAGGATTGATCAAGAACACTGCAGTGAGGGTAAGTACAAATAAGTTAATAATAAGTTAAGTTAAGAAAAGTTCCCCGTGGTGTTGGTAAGTCCCTGTGGATACCACTTCATATGAAACGAAGGTCTGAACGGGCAGGGAAAGGAAAAATAGAGAAAATCCTTGTGGATACTGCCTTAAGAGATAAGGGTCTGAATAGACGAGGTGCATAGAGAAAATCCCTGTGGATACCGCTTTGTAAGAATCGAAGGTCTGAACGGGCAGGGAAAGGAAAAATAGAAAAAATCCTCGTGGATACCACCTTAAGAGATAAGGGTCTGAATAGACGAGGTGCAAAGAGAAATTTCTGTGGGTACCGCTCTGAATAGAGGTCTGTACGGGCAGAACAGAATAGGAAACAAGGACAGTCCAATATATAGTTTAAAGCGCTGGTAGATAGACAATAGACTAGGCATAGAATTAGAGTAAATAATATTATCCAGTAAACAAACTGTGAATCTCTGAAATACCTTAAAAAGAGAGAATAACATGACAGGTAAAGGAATGGCAGTAGAGCAAAAAATTCCCGATAAATATGAGATCACAAAAACTTCAGAAAAATGGGAAAAGAGAACCAAAAACCTGGTCACAAAATTGACAAGAGAAGGAACGTTTGATGTAAGCGTGTGCAAAGAAATGGAGGGATTAATTAAAAATTACAAACCAAAAGATAAATCTAAGAAAAGAGACAAAAAAGAGAACGAGAAATGGAAGTGCTAAAACTCTTCAGAACGGAGGGAGAAAGGCTGAGGAGGACAGGTAGAATATTGATTACAAGCGAGGAAGACACTAAGGTGCTGGAGAAACAGCACAGAGAAAAAGGTGTTAGAGAGAGAGGAAGGTACAGTGAGAAGCTGGCTTCAGCTCCGTACCCGGACGTGAAAGAAACAGAAAAGCCCCCTCCCTATAATGAGGAAGGAACACCTAAGCAGTGCCCCCTGCTGACGGGAACAGTAAACATGCAGGGAGAAGTACAAGTTTGGGATAATGAGGAGGAAAAAAGACAATACGAGAAGGAAAAAGCGGCGGTATGGAAGGAGATACAGGCAGAAAAGATAAAGGTGGAACAGGCACAGAGAGAAATGGAAGAAGGGATTGAACAGATGAAATACTTGAGAGAGGAAAAGGAATATGAGAAGTATCGGTTATACTATAGAAATAAATAGACTAGAAAAGAAGGTGACTCATTGGAGGAGCAAGAGTTAAGTGGAGAGAGAGAGGATGTGAGAATTTGTGGGGAAGAGGTAGGAGGCAGAAACCCAGAAGAGCAGAAGGAGGCGGTAGGGGAGCGACTTGCGGAAGTAGAGAGAGAGCCAGATAAGTTACTGAGATGTGAAAAATACTCCAGGGGCCAACCAAGTATTGAATCAAGACAGAAAGGAAGGACTCCACAGGGAGACCGAGGGAAGAAAAGGACCCTGGAGACATTTGTGTGGGAGGCAGTAAAGACATACCCTGAGACAGATGGGGATTCAGGCGAGGAGGAGAGCCAGGGCAGGTGGGAAGAAGGAGGAAAAATGATGCCATTGTTAGTTAAAGGATCAGGACAAGTGCAGTATATCCCTTGGGGATCCCAGGACCTAGAAGGGCTGTAAAATGATCTGCCCAATCTACATGAAGGAGCAGGGAAATGGATTAGAGCCTTTGAAGAAGAAACAGCAGGACGATTATTGGCGATGGGAGATTTGAAGGCACTATTGATAAGGTTGATGGGAACCTCCAAATTTAACGAACTAATGGAAATGGCTGGCATAGTAAACTCGAACGACCCAAGAACTGATGGAGGCGAATTTGACAGAGTGAGGCAGAGGGTATGGCAGGCCCTCAGGAAGCTTTACCCACCCAAAGTGGACCCCAAAGCCTTAAAAGGGGATCCACTCGGAGACACTGAAAACCCAGCAGCCTACGTAGAAAACCAGTTGAAAAGGTGGAGACTGGAGACTGAGCAAGAGGTGGAGAATAGCTTATTTATGACCTCACTGTTCCGACATAGCATTTTGGATGCAATGCCTCCACAAGTAAAATCCAAACTGGAGGAAGTGGTTGGGCTGATATCAATGACCCCACAAGAATCTAGAGACCACGTAGTCCATGCGGTTGAGAAATACTGGAAAGACAAACAAAGGTTGGCTGAGCAGCAGGAAGAGGTGCAAAGAAAGTTAATACAAATGCAGCTCGAATAACTCAAAAAGAAGGAAAAAGAGAAAAACAAAAAGATGCTGCCAGCAACCACCAGTCCGAGTACAGCCATCAAACTGGATGAAGCACCTCTATATGGAGGAACCGATCATACTGTAAGACAAGGGCTGGAAAACCCCATGCCAATAATCGTCTTTGGAGGAGCATTCCCACAAATGCCCTATCAGGAACAGACTAAATTCAAACAGCCCAGACAGGACTGGAAGTGTCAAGGAAAGGGACAGAGGAGCTATGGGCAGAGGGGACCAGTGAGGAGACAGGGGGAAAGAGAGGTAGAGAGATTGTGCTGGGGATGTAATCAGCCAGGTCACATGAGAAGAGATTGTCTGTTTACACCATGGCCTGTCACACACCAGCAGGAACCGATAAGAAGGGAACTAAAGTTTAGCCAAGGACCAGCCCCCACAGGCCCAAGCAGATCTGTGAACCCCTATGCGAGGTATTAGGGGTGCCCCGAGATCTTGAGTGGGAAGGGACATTACCCAATGATAACAAGGGAGGCAGACGAGGAACCCATTGTTCAGGTTATGTTAGAAGGGCAACTGACACCAATGATGATAGATACTGGAGCCACGTACACTTGTGTACAGCCACAGTATGCCCTTCACCTTCCCATGTCAGGAAAGTTTATTAAGACGGTAGGGTTCTCGGGGAAAACACAGTTGACACAGTGCACGGCTCCAGTGTGGTTGAGAATGGGAAATAAAGGAATTGTTTTGCCGGTGCTAGTATTTAAAGGAACTCTGATTAATTTGTTAGGCAGAGATGCCTTATTGAAACTGGAATTAAAATTAGAATGCACCAGAAATGGGCTGAGTGTGGAAAGAGCAGGGGCTCAATTGATAGGGCGAGAAGACAAGAAGGCTAATGTCTTTTGGATAGGAGACATCGCAGATCAGATTCAGGAAACCTGGGAAAAATGGAAAAAGGGCGTGCAGGCTATATTACCCAGGGCTGTAATGCCCAAATCTGAGCTACATTGTACAGTGATTTTTGACGAGACTCAGAACAGGGAGTTAGAGGAGAGATGGCACCTGGAGGTATGTACCCAACAGCACCTGGAATGGGAGGCTGTGATAATTGGAAAGCAAGGGACAGCTTTACAAGTTAAGTGGAACACCTTTTTAGAAAAATGGTACAGGATACCGGAGTCTGCACCCCACGTAACGTTATTGGTAAACAAGGGATATCAGACTTAGGACCCTTAGTTAAGAGTGTTGAAACCGTAACAGTGTGGAGGAAAATCACGCCAGAGGTGTGGATATCAGAAGACAACAATTGCATTAAAATAATGGTAAGTGTAGATATGGTAGGGACAGTGAGAGAGGTCGAAATAACTCCCCAACCACACCTGCCCTTGCTGGGAAAGGAAAGAGGCCAGCAGAAAGATAAAAGATTAGATGAGTTGCCGTCTATTCTGTGGTCACAGCATGACACGGACATAGGGAAAATAAAAATAGCTAGTCTGGTGGAAATAAGGCTGAAAAGGGGAGCAATTCCACCTAGGAGACCACAATACCCTCTAAGACAAGAAGCAGAAGAGGGAATAGCATCGACAGTGCTTGAAATAGGGGTGCTTAAAAGAACAAACAGTCCATGCAATACCCCGTTGCTGCCAGTCTTAAAAGCAGATAAATTTAAGTGGAGATTGGTGCATGATTTGCGAGCGGTAAATGATGTGGTAGAGGACTGGCCAGAGGTAGTCCCCAACCCACACATGCTTTTGACTAATGTTCCACCAGAAGCAAGTTACTTTTCAGTGATTGATTTGTGTTCGGCTTTCTTCAGCATTCCTCTAGCCGACCAGTGTCAGTATCTGTTTGCATTTACTTACAGAGGTGCTCAGTATACCTATTCCAGAATGCCGCAAGGATTTAAACATTCACCACACGTTTTTAATAAGGTGTTGAAGGCAGACCTAGAGGGCATACCATTGGAAAGTACATTGTTACAATATGTGGGTGACCTGTTGATTTGCTCCCACAGTAAGGAACAGTGTGAGCAGGACACTATAACTCTGTTACAGAAGCTGGCGCATGGAGGACATAAAGTATCCAAAAAGAAACTGCAATTTTGCAAGCAGCAAGTGGAATACTTAGGCAGGGTAGTGAAGGCAATATCACCAGATCAGATTGAGGCAATAACTAAGGCCCCCAAACCCCAGACTGTAGGGCAGATGATGACATTTTTGGGAATGGCAGGGTACAGCTCAGATTGGATAGGAGAATATGCAGAGATTGTGGCACCTTTGAGAAAGATAATGAAAGAAGCAGGACATACAAATTTGAAGAATGGCTTACAGTGGAATGGAGAGGCTTTCAATACTATTAAGCAGGAATTGCAGTCAGCACCAGCATTAGCTTTGCCTGACTACGAGAAGGTTTTTCATTTGTATGTATCTAACCGACAGGAGGGTTATGTCACAGCGGTTCTAACACAAGAGACAGGAAAAGCAAAGCAGCCGATAGCATACTACAGTACGAGACTAGATGAGGTGGCTCAGGGGTATCCACCCTGTTATCAGGGATTGGCGGCACCGTACTATGCATATGAAAAGGCATCATCTGTAACCCTGGGCTATCCTGTGACTCTGTACACATGCCACAAAATAGCAGAATTGCTGGAAAGAGGGAAATTTGTGTTGGCGCCAGCCAGGAGAGCAGCGTATCAGATGCTATTGACATTTCCAGAAATAACTATACAGAGGTGCACTATCAGTAATATAGCCGATTTTTTCCCTTTGGGCTATGAAGGAGAACTCCATGATTGTGTAGGGAAGACAATGGCATTTGCCAAATTGAGAGCAGATTTACGGTCAGAACCACTAGAGGATGCAGATAAAAAGGTTCTGTTCGTAGATGGCTCTTGTTATAGGGACTATGATGGAAATCTTGCAGGGTTCTCAGTAGTGCAGCAGGATCAGTCGAGCTATAAGATTATTAGGATGGAGTCCTGTTCCCAACCGTGTTCCACCCAACTAGCGGAAATCAAAGCCCTGACAGCTGCGTGTGAAATGATGAAAGGTGAGACAGTAGACATCTATACTGATTCGGCATATTCTCTGTGGAAGCAGAGAGGTTTTAAAAAAAGTAGTGGAGATCCCATACAACATTGTCAGCAAATTCTAGACTTAATAAAAGCCATAATGAAACCTAAAGCATTGGCTATAGTAAAATGCCAGGCACATAAAAAGGGAAATGATGTAATAACAAAGGGAAATCAAGCTGCGGACGAGGCAGCCAGAAAAGTGTCTGGATGTACATCAGCTGTCATTGCCCCCCAGGTAAGCCTAACTCCAGAACCTGAGGTAGAGGACCTAATTGAAATACAAGGTAAGGCAACTTTGGCAGAACAGACAATGTGGAGAAAAAGGAGGGCCAAGCAGAACCCGGAAGGCTTGTGGAGCATGGAAGACGGTTTGTTGGTAGCGCCCACCCTTCTACTGACGATTCTGATTTCAGAAGCACATGGGATTGACCATTGTGTAAAGGGGGGAAGTGATAAAGAAAATAAAGAAGGATGGTTTTTGGTCACCTTATTTACAGGCTTCAGTGGACTTTGTCTTGTCACAGTGCGAGGTATGTGCACAGAATAATGTTCGAGAGGGAATTACAACCCCAATAGGTCACATTCCTGTACCTGAAGGACCATTTAAACATCTAGTGATCGATTACGTAGACATGATAAAGACAGTGAGAGGGAAAAGATACATGCTGGTAGTAATTGATCGATTTAGCAGATGGGTGGAGGCGGTACCTTCAAGAGATCAAGGGGCAAAGACAGTGGTAAAATATCTGACAAATGAAGTGATCCCAAGGTTTGGAATACCTACAGAAGTTAGCTCAGACAATGGTTCAGCTTTTATCCAGAAAGTGGTCAAACTGGTACTACAGGCGCTGAGGATAAAGCAAAGATTTGGATGTGTATACCACCCTCAGTCGCAGGGCATGGTAGAGAGAATTAATGGAACCCTGAAAGCCAAACTAAACAAAATTTGTGCAGACACTAAACTTAATTGGGTCGATGCTTTACCGTTAGCATTGATGAGTTACCGCATGCAAACTAATCGAATCACATGCCTGACACCGCATGAGATGCTCACTGGGAGGCCCATGCCAGTGCCCCAGTGAAGAGGGCCGTATAAGGGACCTAGTTTGGAACAATTGGAAATAGAATTGAAACAATACATGCAGCAGCTAACTATGATACATAGGTCTATTTATGCACAGGAAAAACAGAAAGAGCTGGAGACCGTACAAGGGGAAGGACCGATCAAACCAGGAGACCAGGTTTACGTGCGAGTTTTTCGGAGAAAGTGGAACGAGCCGAGAAGGGAAAGACCTTTTACGGTGACCAAGGCATCACCCACCACAGTTCAGGTAGAAGGACGCTCCACCTGGTACCATCTGAACCATTGCACGAGGGCAGTCCCGCAAGGGCAACCAGGTGAAGTGTCCGAGGTAAGTGATGCAGAAGAGCAGTTAGCAGGAAACAGACAGGGGGAACAAGAAGCTGACACTGCATCACAGGAGTTTGATCAATTAGTAAGGGAAATCTTTGATTCTGAGGACAGGCCTCAAGACCCTCAGGATGTGATGGTGGATAGTAGGGCTTCTTCAGATAATGGGGATGAGCTGGGAACGACCAGCCGTGCCCCTGGGGACAAAGCACCCACATACTCCAGTGCAGACTTGGGAACCATTAGTGTGGTAGATATGGAATGGGACTGGTAGCCTACAGAAAAGAAGTAAGAGGAGCACAACACTTACCTCCTCGCCATGGTTACAGACACGTACTAATCAGTGGTATCAATGGGCAACTTACACGGCAGGAATGATGAAGAGACAGAATTGTTACCTGTGCTCAAGGGAAAGCCCTACTCAGCATGTAGTTCCCATGCCTTATAACTCCTCCACTTGCACGCAGTGGCGAAGAGAGCACAGGGAACAATGCGAACAACAGTGTCCAGGTCCAGTTGGGGCTTGTTTCATGAGGATTTGCGTTAAAGCAGATCCCTGCTATCAAAACTGTATGAACAATGCACCAATGTGCCCCTATTGGTGTATGCTATATCAGGCTTCCTCGCAGTTTGATCAAAGCAAGCTCGCCTCTGAATGCAATTACAGCAGACCATGGGCTATAAATAAAAGAAGCCAGACACCTACACTGCAACAGCTTATAATGCAGGACCATCTGGATTATGAATGTTTCATGCGGGTGGGCACTCACCCGGTTGGCCACTTCCGAGGCAACTGCACTCAGACGTGGGATGTAACCCCAGGTAAAAGACACTTGACGGGTTCCCCTCCTCCTGAGGGTGCAATGGACTCTCAGACTATCCCATTAGCAGACACTTGGTGGCTGTGTGGACAGGAAGGAGGTCTGAGATCTACGCTCCCCCTCAGGTGGGAAGGAACATGTACGCGTGTCATGCTGCTTCAGGAAGTTATAACGTTCCCTGAAGTACAGTCCAACGCTAACTTCCCTGAGCAGCAGACTCTGCTACGGCAAAAGAGAAAATATGACCCGGACCCGACAATCCGGATTGACAGTATAGGACAGCCGAGAGGTATACCTAACGAATTCAAGGCACGAAATGAGATTGCTGCAGGCTGGGAAGCTATCATACCTGTGATAGGGGTAAGCAAAAATGTTGAATGGATAAACTATATATACTACAATCAACAGAGATTCATCAACTACACCGATGATGCACTGGAGGCCTTAGGGCAACAGCTAGATGCAACTAGCAGGATGGTGTGGCAAAACGGACAGGTACTGGATTGGCTTTTGGCAGAAAAAGAGTGTGTGTGGGTAATGTTTGGAGAACAATGCTGCACTTTCATTTCGAACAATACTAGCCCAGAAGGGTCTTTCACCAGAGCAATGAATAAATTAAAGAATCTGTGGACGGAGGTCAAACAGAATGCAGGATTTGAACATCAGTTCTTTGATTGGTTGGAAAATAGACTCGGAGGATGGGGAGCATGGCTGACTAAAATAGCAGTAATTGTCAGTATTGTATTGTTGAGCTGTGCGCTTGTGCTGTGCTGTTTCCTTCCTTGTCTCAAATCTCTTGTAGTGCGTGCTGCAACCAAACAATTTCCGATGCTCGTGGCAATTACTGGAGCAAGCTTAGTGGAGAAAGAAACACTGAAAATGTATCATTACAGCCTACAACACCTGCAGGATGAACAAGAGCAAAACGACAGTGTGGGAGTAGATTGTAAGGGCTTCTGAGTTTTTTTTCCCCTGCCTCAGCTATAAAGGGACAGGTTTTTGGCTCAGCGGCCCAGGGTAACAGGGAGAGAATACTTTGAGGCCTTGGCGCAGAAAATTATAGTTTAACCCGAGATTTGGGAATAAGTGCTTGAGTTTATTTCTTAGTCTTCTTTCTCTGTATGAGACTGGAGTATAAAAGTTGCAACTTGCTATTTGCTAGAGAATGAAATCTTAGGAATGTAGAAGACAATGGTGTGTTAAGAGGAAGCTAAGAGATGTAAATTATGTAATCTGAGTTTGCTATTTGCTATGCATGTACCCAATTTAGCAGGAGAATGAAATATTAAGAATGTAGAAGACAATGGTGTGTTAATGAAAGGTAGCTAAGATTAGAACATGATTAAGTCAATGGGTAGAAACAATAGTGGCGGATGTACATGTGGCATGCAACTATAGACCGATTGCATATGCTAATGCAACTAAACCAGGAGATTGCTATAAAACATGTTATGTCCAAAGATCGGTGAGCAATCAGCAACTAGCTCAATGACTGTCTCAGCTTTGATTTGCAAATTAAAGTTTAACCCTTCCTGAAGAATCTTCTGCATCTCCTAATCATTTGTGGGGCACGAGAAACCACGACACTCTGAGGGTGTATATGTGTTTGTGTGTGTCTGTGAGGGTGTGGGTGTGTGAGTGTGATGGTGTGAGTGCATGTGTATCTGTTAGGGTGTATGTGCATGAGTGTCTGTGAGGGTGTTTGTGTGTGTGTGTGCGCGCGTGTCTGTGAGGGTGCTCGTGTGCGTCTATGTGCATATGTCTGTGTGTGTGTGTGAGTGAGTGCGTGTGTGTCTGTGAGGGCATTTGTGTGTCAATGTGTGTGCGCACGCACGTGTATTTTTGTGTGCATGTGTGTGAGAGAGACTCTGTGTGAATGTCTGTGCACCTGAGGGTGTATGTGTGTGTGTGTGTGTGTGTGAGGGCATTTGTGTGTGAATGTGTGTGAGAGAGACTCTGTGTGAATGTTTGTGCGCCTGAGGGTGTATGTGTTTGTGTGTGAGAGAGAGAGAGAGAGAGAGAGAGACTCTGTGTGTGTGAGTGTGTGTGTGTGTCTGTGAGGGCATTTGTGTGTGAATGTGTGTGCGCACGCACGTGTATTTTTGTGTGCATGTGTGTGAGAGAGACTCTGTGTGAATGTCTGTGCACCTGAGGGTGTATGTGTGTGTGTGTGTGTGTGTGAGGGCATTTGTGTGTGAATGTGTGTGCGCACGCACGTGTATTTTTGTGTGCATGTGTGTGAGAGAGACTCTGTGTGAATGTCTGTGCACCTGAGGGTGTATGTGTGTGTGTGTGTGTGAGGGCATTTGTGTGTGAATGTGTGTGAGAGAGACTCTGTGTGAATGTTTGTGCGCCTGAGGGTGTATGTGTTTGTGTGTGTGAGAGAGAGAGAGAGAGAGAGAGACTCTGTGTGTGTGTGTGTGTGTGTGTGTGTGTGTGTGTGTGTCTGTGAGGGCATTTGTGTGTGAATGTCTGTGCACCTGAGGGTGTATGTGTGTGAGTGTGTGTGTGTGTGTCTGTGAGGGTGTTTGTGTTTATGTGTGTGTGAGACTGTGAGTGTGTATGTGTGAATGTGAGGGTGTGTGTGTGTGTAATGGTGAGTGTATGAGTGTGAGTGTGTCTGTGAGGTTGTTTGTGTGTGTCTGTGAGGTTGTTTGTGTGTGTCTGTGAGGGTGTGGGTGTGAGTATGTGGGTGTTTGTGTATCTGTATGAGGATGTGTGTGTGTGTGTGTGTGTGTGATGCACCATCAATAACTCTCTCTGAGACGTGAAGACAAGATATCGGCTTTTATTGATTGGAAGAAAGAACAAGCAGTAGTTGACCACCATACTACATCCTGGAGACTGAGGGTCGGGCTCAGGCCTCAATCGCCTTTATACCGGGGTCAGTGGGAGGGGCCACAGGAGCAGTCAGCAGGAGCCGTGTCCAGACAGGTATATGTAGTTCACCGCAGTGTGTGAGAGTGTGATGGTGTGGGTGCGTGTGTATCTGTTAGGGTGTATGTGTGTGAGGGTGTGTGTGTGTATGTCAGTATGTATTTATTTATTTACTGGGATACAGTGCAGAAGTTGTCCTTCCAGCCCTTTGAGCTGCAAGCCTAGCCCGATCACAGAACAATTTACAATGATCAATTAGCCTACCACCTCCAAGAGGACCACAGCTTGATGTAGGGTTTGGAGGCTTGTGTGCCTCTATGACTCTGAAAGCTATGTTGAATAGAGTTAGAGCCTTGTGGTTTGACTCTTGGTAGGCTCACCCATATCAAACAGGTCAAAGCAGACTAAGACTAAGAGTGCTCCACTGTCAAACCACAGCTCCGTAGCTCCAGCCAACATAGATCTCGGGGTCATAGAGGCACACAAGCTGCCAAACTCAATGACAAGGTTGTGGTCCTCTTGGAGATGGTAGGCTGCAGTCAGGGTTGTTAGCCCTGAGCTGAACCCCTGAACCTGTATGACAAATTTTATTGTATGTTTCAATGTACATGTTACACATAGAGTTAATCTTTAAAAACAAATAAACAATGTAAATGGTGTTTGCACAAGGTAGTCAGCATCCTCTACTTCCATTTAACACTGACACCAATAATCAGTGACTCTCTGCTGGATGTCAGCATTTCATCTGTGCACAGAGGCATTGACACAGGAGATTCATGTGCTGTCAGAACACTTAAACAGCCATCTCAAACCCAACTAAGGAAACACACCTTCCGTGTGACAAATCAGGTGTCCAGCAATATCTGACTCTTGTTTTGGCTATACTTGTGAATAAACACACACCATAATTCAGTTTCAAAAGAATATACAGGCTTGCACCATCTAGGCTAACATGCAAAATATTGAGTCTCACAGAATCTAAGGTGGATGCATATTGGTCTGACATATTAAATCTTCAGCACCGTTTCTCCATAACAAACTCTGCTTGCTCTTTCTGGCAACAATCAAGTCACATTTAACTTATTGACATTGCTACAGATGTTATATGAAACTCATAACAGGCTATCTGAAAACTAATCCTGTTCCTTGTCCATATGTACTATCTGGCAAATTGCCCAGTGACAAGTATGCACAAGAGTCAGATAGCTACTACCCATTCTATGTACAGCAGGCTGTGCACCATCCTGTTCCACTGAGGAACAGCGCTATTGAATCAATAATTACACACTATTATCAGCTGGAGATACTCCTGGCAATAAACTGGCGGAGACTAGGTAACCAAAGAGATTGGAAAGAGCCAGTGAGGAATCATCCCAAGGGAGAAATCAGCATCTGGCTCAATGTACAATTGACACACTTGTGAGACCCTGACCAGAGTGACAGTGAGAGTCAGCAGATTTTCTATGCCATCATATCCCAACAGTATATTTCAGGGGGTCTTTGGGATGTATCCTAAATCCCACGAGCACACCAAATGACTTGACAGTGCAAACACATTGTTCTCTTCAAACTACAGAGCATTATCACTTGGAATTATTGGACTTGAGGTAAGTCGAGGTAAGACACTCAGCTGGTGAAATCAAAAATTAAATCAATACCCTCACTCTGATGGACTTTCCAGCTTCCATAGAATTCATCATGTGTTACGTACCAGCAGCAATAGATATGACATTAGGCTGGGTTTTTATAGATAAACAATGAAATTTATTAACCTCTACTCAGAAACATAGAAAAGTAAACAAATGACTAACTTAAATGGAAGTTAACAGTGTTATGCATCTATAGCTATTAAACAGTCAAACTTAGAGACAATTCTTAACAGATCTCACTCAAGCACAGTCTTAAAGTGGTAGTTTAAGAAGTCCAAGTGATTCATGAAATAAGTGAGAGGAGAGACTTCATGAAGCAGCGATGAGGCGATTCTTGAAGAAACCGTTCACACTGATTCCAGCCGAGAAGTACCTATTCCGAAGAGATTTTGAAGAGTGAGTTTTCTCAAAGTAACTGACCTTTTGCCGAAGTGGTCACCACACAACACCCAAACCATGTAAGGGTTAACAAAAGTGCATGCCACGTATAGTCACACCCGAAATGCACCGAAAGCTGCTGATTAACCCTAATCCTTTGGGTTCGTTTGAAGCCTGCAATCTTCATTCTCTCTCTTTTTCTCTCTCACTCCTTCTACGATTGCGTAACTACCGACTGCGACTCCTCAACAAAGCAACTGCCAACAATCGGTGTTCCCTTTTTTTATACCAGTGGGATATGCCATCATGGGACACTCACGGGAATCGATACCGTGGACAGGTAACACATGTAACATTTTGATGTTTTATCCAATTATACACTGCTGTATTATACATTAAGTTTCAAATTCCAAAAAGTGCAGTCCTGTCAAGCCACACCTTGTATTGACACAGCACATAACATGGTAAATGGAGAGCTTCAAGAGAGGATTAGCAAAGAAAAATTTGACACCAAGCCTACAGTGTCCACAACCCAAAAATGAACAAAACACATTGCAAAGCTTGTATTCAAGATGCAAGATTCAAGCTTATTTAGCATGAGTATATTTAAATTTTCAGAGAAATGCATTGTTTGTGCTCTTGCTGTCTGCCTGTACTGCAAAGGATTCATTTGAGAGCAATACGTTAGTTATTTACACATGTGACAGCTCCGAATGTAATTACAGCTTAGCAGGAGTCCTCCTAGGCAGCATGAAACAGGCACAAGAATATGGCTGAGTACCTTGTACCATCCCATATGGCTATATGATAAACACCGATTTCTCCTCTACTGTCTGTAATTGTGGAAGCATGTTAAGTACTTGAGCTCTTCATAAGATTCATCGTTCTTTCCACTCAATGTGTTGAAACATATAACTACTTTATGATAAAATCATTAAGCAATACTTTCAAGAGTTTATAAATTTACATCCCTGAATTGGCCCCATGCTCAAATGCAGTGATTTCTTGATAGTGTTTGGCTCCAGTTACTGAAAAGCATGTGATTCTGTAATGATCCTAAAATAACAATACACTGACTCTGCTATTTTCTGTTTATCAGATGGGACAATCATTTGGTATATTTGCTTTAATCATGTTAAAATCAGTGCTCCTTGAAGTTCACATCACAGCACAAAACTAAGCAATTTAGCTGCAGTTGTTTTAAAATCTACTAATTCCATTAGAAATACAATTAAATCATTATCAATGCACTGAATTTACATGCCAGAGTTAATTTCATCTCAAAGGCTGAAGTGGCATACTCTTGCTATTTAATCAGAAATATCACATATTCTGTTTATTATCAATCATTTACCTTTATTTGTTTATTTATTGAGATACAACCTGGAATAGGCCAGCAATCCACTGATTTAATCTGAGTTTAATCGCAGGACAATTTACATTGACCAGTCAACCGACTAAACGTTAGGTCTTTGAACTGTGGGAGGAAATCGGAGCACCCGGAGGAAAAACACACGGTCATGGGAAAATGTACAAGCAAGGGCGAGAACTCAACATGAGTCACCTGTACTATAAAATGTTGTGCTAACCACTACGCTACCTTGCCTCCCCCAATGAATCAGTGCTTTCTGTGGACCACACAAAAATGAATCACACAGCTTTGTAATAGCTTCAGTACTTTCTTTTGCATTTGCTAGAATACAAAAAAAAAGATTTAAATATATGCATTGAAGAAATGTGCTGTTAGGGAAGCACAAGCAAATTAATTCAAGGTAATTAATATGACCTTATTCAACATTTTGACAAATACCAATTCTATATTTTCCTCCTTTATTCATTCTTTAGCTTCCTTTTGCATCTTGACAACAAACACAAAATGCTGGAGGAACTCAACAGGCCAGGCACCACCGATGGAAAAGAGTACAATCAACGTTTTGGGCCAAGACCCTTCAGCAGGACTTCTTTTGCGATTTCTCTCTTTGGCACTGGCAGCCATTTCCTCCAGCCAATGCTAAAATCAGTACATTTGTGCTAAAGGCAGCTGGCCCAGAAACAAAGGAAGTGGTCAGATTTAGTCAGTAAAGCATTGTTTTTATTTAATAAGCTTTCAATATAACTTGAGTCTTCCCCTTTATTTGAAATTCAGCAAGATATCGCCCATGTATAATAATAATCTGCAGAGTTTAAAAAATGCTATCTGCAGCAACGTAGTCTGAGGTCATGTAGTCCTTGCATAATGCACTTTACAATCTCATTATAAGTAGCCAGTTTGCCTTATTTCTGATAGTCTTAAGTCGCTCCTGGCCGCATTGCACTTTAATGTTTAGAGTTCATAATAAAGATAGAGGAAACAGAGCTTCATTCTCGAGTGCCAGGACTCTTTGTTTTGAGCTTCTAGAAGCACAGATGTATTGCTGGGAGAGCAGCAACTGAAAGTTTCCTTTCCAGCAGGTGAGGTTAAAGTTCCTCCCATTCAGTTTCTACCCAGTTGAACAGTCCACCATTTTCACTTAGTCAAGTCTGGAAGATTAAGCCACATGTTCTTTCTGTTTTTAACACACACACACCACACCTGAACTACAGAAGCCCGATTCTAGACACAAACTAAGATTAGAGCAAAATAATGGGAAATAATTGTGTATTAATATTATAACCACCATGAGTATTAAAAAAACAGAAGCAATGCAAATTTAAGTTGAGACTTTAAAAGAAAATATTGTCAATTAATGTTCAACCAATGTTTAAATAATGTCTACTTCAAAGAAGTTGATGCAGATTGGAGGAATTTCAGAGCCTGTCCACCTAAATCAAGAGCAAGGTTGGATCGATCTAAATGCTTGGGCCATTTTAGAAAGGTCTAGTAGGGGCTGGAACATGGCAGCAGGATTCAGGACCAGGGCATATCAACATGACAGGGCCTGGGTCTGAGTGTGTGGAACAACCTGGTGTTTTGACAATTAAAACACTGAGCTAGATAGATTGAAAAGATAGAAGGTCAGGCTGGTTCTGCTCACTGCTCTGTAACGTTCACTTTGCACTAAGGCTAAGGCTGTGGGTCTGCGAGTTCTGTGATGTTTTACTCCTCTATGTACTGAAGTGAGGCTGAGGCTGTGGCGAGCTCCGTTTTTCTCCGCTATGTGATGAACTGAGATGGAGGATGTGGATCTGCGCTGGGCTTCATGTCTATGGACTCATTTTCATTCTGAATGCTGTTGCTTGCTTCTGTTGTTTGCTTGATTTGTGCTTTTTTAATCTCTCTCTCTGTGCATTGGGTGTTTGTTAGTCTTTTTTTTAATGGGTTCTTTTGGCTTTCTTGTTTTGTGGCTGCTGCCTGTTAGGAGACGAATATCAAGGTTATATAATTTATCCATACTTTGATAATAAATGTCCTTTGAACTTTGCAGTTTTGTCATGCCATCTAAAATTTTGTCAAACCTCCATAGATGTACAGTGGAGAATATCCTGTATTCAGAAGAATATTACAGCCTGGTATGAAAACACCACTGCCCAAGAACAGGAAAAACTATACTACCGAATATAGTGTCTAGTCTAGTCCATCACAGGCAAAGCTCTCCATGCCATTAAGAACATCTACAAGGAGTGTTGCCACAAGAAAGCAGCATCCAATATCAATTACTCCCATCATCCAGGCCATGCTCTTTTCTCACTGCTACTATTGGGAAGAAGGTACAAGAGCCTTAGGTTCTACACCACTAGGTTCAGAAACAGTGGTTCAGGCTCCTCAACACTGAACTGATCACTGAGCACAACCTACGGACTCAACATTGAGGACTCTACATCTCATGCTCTCAGCATTATTTATTTATTTACTATTTGTTTATTTTGTATTTGCCCAGTTTGCCTTCTTTTGCACTTTGGTTGCTTGTCAGCCTTTGATTGTTTTTTTAGCTTTTTCAATGATTTGATTGTATTTTGGTCTACTGTGAATGTCTGCAAGAATATGAATCTTAGGGTAGTATATCACAAAATACACATAAATATATATTTACTTTAAACTTTGACCTTTGAAATAATGCTGGCATATTTTGATATTTCAAAATATTCTATCTCCCTTCTACACCTGCATTATTCAGGGTATCCCCCAAAACTGAGGAACTTGAAGCAGGAAAAAAACAGGCAATCCCTCAGTTCTGCCCTGCCATTCAATATGTTGGAAACCACTGTTTTTTAAATACTTTTTATAAGATGAATTCATGTGAGACTGAAGTTCTATTTTAACATTTGCACTTTTTAACAAACTCAAGTATTTTTCACAGTATGTGGTGGGTCATCCCCAGTTACTGGCAGAAAAATGTATAGTAGCAAAACTAACAGTTTATCACCTTTCTCATTTTTCGTTGGCTAAGCATTAGCACGTTACCCATGTGATTTTATTATGCAATCATTGCTTGGTTTAGTTTATCTAAGGAATTTCTCTTATCTCAGTTATAAAAGTGATCAATTTCAGTCTTAGCTTTGTTTCTCAACTCTTTATTTAGTTTGCTTAATATTTGTTTGTACTTTAAATAATCATTAGGAATTAAGAACTTTCCATTTTTGATAGGAACCCTAAGGATCAGAAAATAAACAGAGATCGAACAAATAAGATCATGGGTGACCTTTAGAACACCACAATATTCCAGCCCTAATATATCCATCAACTGAACATTCACAGCTTGTTTGGGCAGGAGCTCCCAAGATTCATAATTTTCCTTACTTTGGAATATGTTTGTCTCATACAATTTCTCAATGAGGCAGTTGCAACACAGTGGCAAGATTCTTGTCACCATGGCTGACTCTGTACATTCAGGTCCTACTGAAACAGAGATACTAGCTGATGTTCTGTGCAATACTGATGCTAATGCATCATTAGTAATTCTGACCTTCAGATAGGATTATAAACTAAGATGTTACTTGTACAATGAAGTCTTCATGTATTAGTCTCAGGGAACCACCATGTGCCATTGGATGTAAAATATTCTCTAGCATAATTTCCAAAGCAGGCAATGAATTTCCCTGTATTTCAGGTCCTCATGTCCTGTCAACATCCTTGTAAATTTTCTTTGCACTCTTTCAATCTTATTAATCTTATGTGTTGGTTAATTATTATTGCTTAGTAAAACTTCTTTGAAAGTAGTTACGTTGCTGTTGCCTGGTGAGTTTCTGACATTGCAACAATCAGGACTTCTAAAGCATTTGGTATGGTTGTGAGAGACGAAGGCCCTTTTTTGCAGTCATTTTAAACAAGATACAATAAGCAGAAGTGAAATCATAAACTTCCTGCAATAAAGGCTGATTGTAGTTCAGGGATTTTATATTCTGCAAAGATCAGCTGAACCAAACACATTAACACAGTTCTCAAAAATATAAAGGAACTGAACAATATTTTAAGCAATATGAACACTTTATACAGGTATATGTTCAATAATATTTCACAGAACTAAAAACATTCACCTACAAAAGACAAAAACAAGCAAAATGAATAACTAGCACAGGGAGTGGAACAGCACTGGCATTAGCAGTGTGTATTTCATTAGATTTTACAAGAGCCCCGAGGGAAGCCATAGCTCATGCACAACTATGGCACAAATCATGCTAGACACCATATTGTGTTGGTTCATACATTCTGGGATATGGGGCCCAAAGCTGTTGACAATACTCCAAGTGCGGCCTGACTAGTTCCTCATAAAGCCTCAGCATCATCTCAGAATCAGAATCAGGTTTATTATCACCGGCATGTGAAATGAAGTTTGTTAATCTTAGCGGCAGCAGTTCAGTGTAATATATAATATAAAAGAAAAAAAAGTAAAATAATAAATAAATAAATAAATAAATCAATTACAGTATACATATATTGAATAGATTAAAATCATGCAAAAAGCAGAAATATTAAAAAAGTGAGGTAGTGCCCAATGGTTCAACATCCAATGTCAATGTCCATTTAGGAATTGGATGACAGAGGGAAAGAAGCTGTTCCTGAATCGATGAGTGTGTGTCTTCAGGCTTCTGTACCTCCTACCTGAATGTAACAATGAGAAAAGGGCACACCCTGGGTGCTGGAGGTCCTTAATAATGGGTACTGCCCTTCTGAGACACTGCACCCTGAAGATGTCCTGGGCTAGTAACCAAGATGGAGCTGACTATACTTACAGCCCTCTGCAGCTTCTTTAGGTCCTGTGCAGTAGCCCCCACCCCCATCCCCACCATACCAGACAGGGAGGTAGCCTATCAGAATGCTCTCTACAGTACATCTATAGGTGTTATTGAGTTCATTTGTTGACATACCAAAGCTCTTCAACTCCTAATGAAGTATAGTCGCTGTCTTGCCTTCTTTATAACTGCATCAATATGGTACCAGTTTAGGTCTTCAGAGATCTTGATCCAAGAATTTGAAACTGCTCACTCTCTCCACTTCTGATCCCTCTATGAGGATTAGTATGTGTTCCTTCATCTTACCCTTCTGGAAGTCCACAATCAGCTCTTTCGTCTTACTGATGTTGAGTGCCAGGTTATTACTGTGGTACCACTCCACTAGTTGGCATAAATCACTTCTGTACACCCTCTCATCATAACTGAGATTCTTCCAACAATGGTTGTATCGACAGCAAATTTATAGATGGTATTTGAGCTATGCCTAGCCACACAGTCATGTGTGTGTGTATATATATATAGAGCAGTGGGCCTAGCACACTCCCCTGAGGTGCACCAGTGTTGATCGTCAGCAGGAGGAGATGTTATCACCAATCTGCACAGATTGTGGTCTTCTGGTTAGGAAGTTGAGGATCCAATTGCAGAGGGAGGTACAGAGGTCCAGGATTGCAACTTCACAATCAGGATTGTGGGAATGATGGTATTAAATGCTGAGCTATAGTCGATGAACAGCATCCTGACATAGGTGCTTGTGTTGTCCAGGTGGTCTAAAACCATGTGAAGAGTCATTGAGATTGCATCTGCCATTGACCTATTGTGGCAGTAGGCAAATTGCAATGGGTCCAGGTCCTTGCTGAGACAGGAGTTCAGTCTAGTCATAACCAACCTCTCAAAGCATTTCATTACTGTTGACGTGAGTGACTGCTTTTATGTTCTCATTGCTTTTATATTCTATTCTATTCCCCTTGAAATAAATGCTAACATTTCATTTGCCTTCTCTACTACTGACTCAACCTGTGAATTAATCTCTGGGAGTCTTACTGGAGGTTCCTCTGCAACTCTGATGTTGAATTTTCTCCCCATTCAGATAATAGTCTGCACCATTGTTCCTTTTACCAAAATGCATTATCATACATTTCCTAACACTGTATTCCATCTGCCACTTTTTGCCCATTCTTCCAACTTGTCTAAGTCTTGCTGCAATCACATTGCTTCCTCAGGACTACCTACCCCTCCACCTATCTTCATATCATTTGCAAACTTTGCCACAAAGCCATCGATTACATTATCTAAACCATTAATGAACAATGTGAAAAGCAGTGGTCTCAATTCTGACCCCTGAGGAAAACCACTCGTCACCAGCAGCCAACCAGAACAGGCCCCTTTTATTCCCACTTGCTTCCTCCTGTGTCACCATTCCCCTATCCATGCCAGTATATTAGAGTGGAAGTTTGGATGGAGGCTTACAAGAAGGGTATGTGATTTATAGTAGAGGGCACGTTTATGGCCAGGAATGTTTTGACAACAGCGAAAAACAAGATATAGCTGTTGAATGGGGTCGGGTGGGGTGAAGCCTCAATATGATTAAAGATGAATGCGACGAATGCAGATAAGGACAAAATGCAATTATAGGATGGAACAAACTCAAACACGTGAAGTTGATGAATTACAGTACTCTGTAAATGTATAAAAGTTATCTGTTCTGAGCTGAAAGTGTGAAGCTACTTACCAACGACTTATTGTATAGCAGTAGCAATAAATGTGCATATAATTAGATCCACTCTGAATTTGTTGTAGTTTGCTACTGTATATTAGAAGACCTAGCTGAACAGTACACAATTTCTTATTAAACTTGCAGTATATTTTAAGCATTCCACTGTACTGCTGTCACAAAACAAATTTCACTACATATGTCAGTGATAAAAACCTAATTCTGATTCTAATTTCAATTAACTTACATAAAGTGAGTGCATTTTCAGTTGAATTTATTACTTTAATTTTTAAGTATTTTTCATTAAAAAAATATTTTACTGTATTTCAATTTCTGATTAATACAGAAATTCAGGCCCAGTGAAAAAGCTGCCAGAAGTTCATCAGGGTGGCCCATCCTGAACATATTGATACATCCTGAACCCACATGATCTTGCCTTGTGGAATGATCATAGCAGTACAACTTCATGTTTGTTGAGGGCTGGGGTCACGGAATGTAAATGTGACTCTGGGGATTCCAAGGGAGATAAAGGAGAGCTGGGTTGAAAACAACCTGGCCTGAAAAATAGAGTGCTTAAGTTTCCAATCTAAAGTGCAAAATAATGCCAATATGTTACACAAATCTGATACCAGTTTTTCAATTTTTTTAAATTTGCTCTATTTGTCACATGCACATTGAACCAAACTGTGAAATGTACCAAATCAAATCAGCAAGGATTATGCTGAATAGCCTGCAAATGTTGCCACCCTTCTGATACCAACATAGCATGCCCTGAGCTCACTAACCCTAACCATATGTTTTTGGAATGTGGGAGGAAACTGGAGCATCCAGAGGAAACCCACATGGTCATGGGGAGATCATACAAACTCCTTACAGACAACAGCAGGAATTGAGCTTTGATCTTACAGCTGGCACTGTAAAGTGTTGTGCTAACCACTACACTACTGTGTCTTCCTAGTGTCTCAGATAATATTTCTCCTTAAACATACTTAGCTGAACATGCATTCATTATCCCAATGAACCATCACCAGCGCAAGTTAAAGGGATCAACAACTAGTTAAGATTAGTTGCGGACCCTGTCATTACATTCCTGGGACACTGTGGATGGAGGAAAGGTGTAGTTGGGGCTGAAGCTTAATTTGTATACAATTATAATTATAAATTTACAATTTATAATTTTTTGCACAATAAGGAAGCAGTATTTGATCAAGCAATTAAATAAAAACAGAAACTGGCTCTAATATTAAAATAAAGTTAACCTTTTTAAAAAAATTTGTCATGCATTATCTTCATTCTAGCAGATTGACCTGGGAAGTTTCCCAGTTACATCCTTTTCTGAGATGGATATAAACCGTACAGATTTTAAGAAGGTTATTTAAGGATGTTCCACGTAAAAGGTTGATTCAGAGATCAAGAACAAGTAACTAACTAAATGGAAGTTTGGTAAAAGATATCAGCTGATATAAGAGCTGAGAGGAGACAGCTGTAACTGTTTTCCTCGAGATTTTTTTTATCTGTCACCAACTTTGCCTAATCAGTGGTCAGCACTGTATAATCCACTTAACCCCACAGTGGAATCAGCATTCACAAGAGTTCAATTGTCCCTTGATCTGTAATTACCTCTTAAGAATTAATGAACCTAGGCAACAACATGGATTTGGTGACATCATCCACATTCAGTCCTTTTCACCTGGATTTATTTATTTATTTATTGAGAAACATCACGGAACAGACCCTTCTGTCCCTTTGAGCCCCACTGTGCAACAATACCTGATTTAATCCCAACTGGACACTTTACAATGACCAATTAAACTTGCCAACTGGCACATCTTTGGACTGTGGGAAGAAACTTGAGCACCTGGAGGAAACCCATATGGTCACGAGGAGAACACACAAACTTCATCTGAGAGGGCACGGTTTTAAGGTGCTTGGAAGAAGGTACAGAGGAGATGCCAAAGAGGGGTGAGTGGTAGAATGGGTTGCCGGCTATGGTGGTGGAGGCAGATACAATTGGGTCTTTTAAGAGACTCCTGGATAGGTACATGGAGCTTAGAAAAATACTACGGGCAAGGACAGGTTCAGCACAGCTTTGTGGGCCGAACGGCCTGTATTGCGCTGTAGGCTTTCTATGTTTCTTTTTTTTGCATACAACAGCAGGAATTGAACCCGTGTCACTGGTACTGTAAAGCATTGTGCTAACTACCATGTCACCATGTTGCTTTGAACTCAGAGTTTGCACTTCATCAGCAGTAGGTACCCCAATTAAAACACCTCCAATGTCAGAAACTGGACTTCAGACATTATTAACATATTATATATGGGCCGCTGTAACTCCAAAGGAACCTGTGTAATCAGGACTAGCTCCACAGGATTTCAAGTTTTTAAATTCTTCTTTTTGTATATTAACAGAATGCCAAGAAAATCCGAACAAAATCTCTACTCCATTTAAAGATCCTTCAGTAATATCTCAGTAAAACATTCCATGACACTATATGACAGCACAATTGAATTAAACAAGTTACATTAGTGACAAACAGCTTTGTCAAAGAAGTGCATTATGATAAGCATCTTAAAGAAGCAACATCCAGTAGGGTGGTGAAGAGGTTAGGAATTAAATTTTAGAGATTAGGGTTTTTAGCATTCTCTGGCAGGTGGTCAGAGAAAGACAGGACAAAAAGTGTAGACTTTGCAGTCCATGCCACAATCCTATTTTCATTCGTATTTTTGTTTTCATGAAAATTATTTTGTATGGCACCCAATAACATAACACTACAGAAACTAATTTTTCAACAAATATCTGTAATTATCCATGGAACTGAATATAGTCAGTGTATGTGAAAATAACCAGGTTTGCCATCAATACAACTGGAAGTGGAGAAATTGTTTGATAAGTTAGATGTAGTGCAGGCCACATACAGAGAAAGATCGTCATATCTTTACGCATGTTCTTTAAAATCTTTATTTTCATTTCTGAGTGCACTTATTCTGCACAAATTGTTTCAATTTTTGTTTTGTGGCAAAACAACAGCAACTGACCTTTGTGCTGACATTTCTGTCAGGATTATCAATGAGAATTAACAGATTGCATATACTGTGTTATCCAAATATATATTTAAAATTATTTTTAGTCCAACTTTACCATAAACTACATTGCTATGGGGTGGGGAATTGGTTCACATAGATGACCTAATTTAAGGTTTCCGCATATTTCCTATGTTAGTTATTATTCTACGTTGAGTTAGTTACCACAAGCTGTTGAGAAGACACCAAGCGTGGTGTCATGTTGTTCTTCATTTAGTGGGGTACTCAGTGTCCCTTAATTCAGAATCAGGTTTAATACCACTGGATTATGTCATGAAATCTATTGTTTTTTGATAGCTTTACAGTATAGTACATGCTAAAAATTATAAATTACAACAATATATAAACAACAAACACAAAATGCTGGTGGAACACAGGCAGCATCTATAGGGAGAAGCACTGTCGACGTTTCCGGCTGAGACCCTTCGTCAGGACTAACTGAAAGGAAAGATACTAAGAGATTTGAAAGTAGGAGGAGGAGGAGGAGGAGGAAAATGCAAAATGATAGGAGAAGACCGGAGGGGGTGGGATGATGCTAAGAGCTGGAAAGGTGATTGGCAAAAGTGATACAGAGCTGGAGAAGGGAAAGGATCATGGGACGTGAGGCCTAGGGAGAAAGAAAGGGGGAGGGGAGCACCAGAGGGAGATGGAGAACAGGCAGAGTGATGGGCAGAGAGAGAGAAAAAAACAAACAACTAGATTTGTCAGGGATGGGGTAAGAAGGGGAGGAGGGGCATTAACAGAAGTTAGAGAAGTCAGTGTTCATGCCATCAGTTTGGAGGCTACCCAGCCAGTATATAAGGTGTTGTTCCTCCAACCTGAGTGTGGCTTCATCTTGACTGTAGAGGAGGCCTTGGATAGACATATCAGAATGGGAATGGGATGTTGAATTAAAATGTGTGGCCACTGGGAGATCCTGCTTTCTCTGGCGGACAGAGCGTAGGTGTTCAGCGAAACGGTTCGCCAGTCTGCGTTGGGTCTCACCAATATATAAAAGGCCACACCGGGAGCACCGGACGCAGAATACCACACCAGCCGACTCACAGGTGAAGTGTCGCCTCACCTGGAAGGACTGTCTGGAGCCCTGTATGGTGGTGAGGGAGGAAGTGTAAGGGCAGGTGTAGCATTTGTTCCGTTTACAAGGATAAATGCCGGGAGGGAGATCGGTGGGAAGGGATGGAGGAGACGAGTGGACAAGGGAGTCGCGTAGGGAGTGATCCCTGCAGAAAGCAGAAAGAGGGGGGAGGGAAAGATGTGTTTGGTAGTGGGATCCCGTTGGAGGTGGTGGAAGTTACGGCAAATTATACGTTGGACCCAGAGGCTGGTAGTTGAGGACAAGGGTAACAGGTGGGGTGGCCGGCGGATGGGGTGAGGACAGATGTGCGGGCCATGGGAGAGATGCATTTGAGAGGAGAGTTGATGGTGGAAGAAGGGAAGTCCCTTTGTTTAAAAAAGGAAGACATCTCCTTCGTCCTGGAATGAAAAGCCTCATACTGAGAGCAGATGCGGCGGAGACAGAGGAATTGTCAGAAGGAGATACCATTTTTGCAAGAGACAGGGTGGGAAGAGGAATAGTCCAGGTAGCTGTGTGAGTCAGTGGGCTTATAGCAGTGTCTGCCCGCAGCTCCTAATGGTGGTTCGAGTCCTGCATGTGCAGGCCACCATACCCCCCCGAAACATCCATTGGGGGAGTGGTGCCCCCAGTTTGTGTGGTTTGCCTGGGTGGCTGGCCTTGCCAGCATGGTGCGGGTACCCTCACTGGTTGCTCAATGTCCAAGTGCGCCGGTTTGAGGCGGTCCACTGTAAAAGTCTCTTCCCGGCCACCTACATCCACGACACACTAGGTTCTGTTGTGCCGGATCACCTTGAAGGGTCCCTCATATGTCTGCTGTGGAAATGACCTGTGCAGGCCCCTGTGAATAAAAACATACTCACAGTCTCGGAGGTCTTTAGGGGTGAAGGATGGCGTGGGACCATGCCTGGAGGTCGGGACCGGTGCCAGGGTCCCTAGCTTGTCCCGTAGCCTTGTTAGCATTGCTGCTGGAGTTTATTCCGAACCTCGAGCCTCTGGTACGCACTCGCCTGGGACCATCAGGAGGGCGCCGTAGACCAATTCCGCCGAGGAGGTGTCTAGGTCCTCCTTGGGGGCTGTGCGGATGCTCAGTAGGACCCAGGGAAGCTCATCTGTGCAGTTGGGACCCCTGAGGCACACCATCAAGGCCGACTTGAGATGCCGGTGGAAACCATTGGACTGGGGATGGTACACTGTGGTGTGATACAGCTGGGTGCCCAGGAGCTGCGCCAGTGCCATCTACAAACCAGACATGAACTGCACCCCTCTGTCGGAGGCGATGTCCGTTGGTGCAGGCCTCAGCAGATGTGTCTGCGAGTGGTACAGCTTCCGGCCATCTGGTGAACCTGTCTACCATGGTAAAGATATACCTGGCACCCTGGAAGACTGGCAGGGGGCCAACGATGTCCACGTGGATGTGTTGGAACCTCCTGTGCGTCAGTTGGAACTGCTGGAGAGGAGCCTTCATGTGTCGCTGGACTTTGGCGGTCTGGCAGTGTACGCAGGTCCTGGCCCAGTGTCCGACCTGTTTGCGCAAACCGTGCCAGACGAATCTGTCTGCTACCACCCTGATGGATGCCCGGTTGGACGGGTGGGCCAGGTCATGCAGCGTGTCGAACATCTGGTGCCTCCATGCTGCTGGTACCATGTTATCTACTTTGGGAGTGAGAACAGGAAGGCAGATTATTATCTGAATGGTGTAGAGTTAGGTAAGGGAGAAATACAAAGAGATCTAGGAGTCCTTGTTCATCAGTCACTGAAGGTGAATGAACAAGTGCAGCAGGCAGTGAAAAAGGCTAATGGAATGTTGGCCTTTATTACAAAGGGAATTGAATACAAGAGCAAGGATATTCTTTTGCATTTGTACAGGGCCCTGGTGAGACCACACCTGGAGTATTGTGCACAGTTTTGGTCTCCAGGGTTAAGGAAGGACATCCTGGCTGTAAAGGAAGTGCAGCGTAGATTCACAAGGTTAATTCCTGGGATGTCAGGACTGTCTTAATGCAGAGAGGTTAGAGAGACTGGGCTTGTACACACTGGAATTAAGGAGATTGAGAGGGGATCTGATTTAAACATATGAGATTATTAAGGGATTGGACAAGATAGAGGCAGGAAATATGTTCCAGATGCTGGGAAAGTCCAGTACCAGAGGGCATGGTTTGAGAATAAGGAGTAGGTCATTTAGGACAGAGTTAAGGAAAAACTTCTCCCAGAGAGTTGTGGGGGTCTGGAATGCACTGCCTCGGAAGGCAGTGGAGGCCAATTCTCTGGATGCTTTCAAGAAGGAGCTAGATAGGTATCTTATGGATAGGGGAATCAAGGGATATGGGGACAAGGCAGGAACCGGGTATTGATGGTAGATGATCAGCCATGATCTCAAAATGGCGGTGCAGGCTCAAAGGGCCAAATGGTCTACTTCTGCACCTATTGTCTATTGACTGCTGTGTTGGAAGCGTCAACTGTGAGTGCCATGGGTACATCGACTCTCAGGTGCACTAGGAGGGCCGCCTTTGCCAGTGCATCCTTGGCCTGCTCGAACTCCTCCATGGACTCTGCGTCCCATGCCACTTCTTTGGCCTTGCCTGCCATCAGGCTGAACAAGAGTCTCATGATGCATGCCGCCGCCGGCATGAACCGATGATAAAAGTTGACCATCCTTATGAACTCCTGCAGGCCCTTGACCATGCTGGGCTTGGGGAACTGGCGGATGGCCTGGACCTTGTCTGGTAGGGGAACGGCACCATGTTGGTTGACTGTGTGGCCCAAGAAGTCAATCTCCGTCAGCTCGAACTTGCACTTCGCCGGACTGATTGCCAGTCCATAGTCGCTCAGGCATTGGCAGAACTGGCACAAATGTGCCACGTGCTTTTGGTGCGAACTGCTGGCCACCAGGAGTTCGTCCAAGTAAATGAAAGCAAAATCCAGGCAACGTCCCACCCAGTTCGTGAGCCTTTGGAAAGTTTGGGCTGCATTCTTGAGACTGAAAGGCATCCTCAGGAATTTGAACAAGCCGAACAGGGTGATGAGGGCTGTCTTGGGCACGTCATCGGGGTGCACTGGGATCTGATGGTATCCCCTGACCAGGTCGATTTTCAAGAAGATGGTCACCGTGAAATCCTGGATGTGGGGTACCAAGTATCTGTCGGTGGTTGTGGCATCGTTGAGCCTTCTGTAGTCTCCGCAGGGCCTCCATCCTCCATTCTCCACCATGTGCAGCGGGGATGCCCATGGGCTGTCTGAGCGGCGTACGATTCCCATCTCTTCCATCTTATGGAACTCCTCCTTGGTGAGGTGGAGTTTGTCGGGTGGGAGCCTGCGAGCTTGGGAGTGCAGTGGTGGTCCTTGCATGGGGATGTGGTGCTGCACGCTATGCTTGGGGTCGGCCATAGAGAACTGCGGGCTGACTATGGAGGGGAATTCCGCCAACACCCTGGCGAATTTGTTACCCGAGAGGGTCACGGAATCCAGGTGGAGGGCCAGTAGCTTGGCTTCTCCAAGCTGGAAAGTCTGGAATGTCTCGGCATGGAGCAACTGCCGGCCTTTTAGGTCGACCAGAAGGCAGTTGGCTTGTAGGAAATCTGCTCCTAGTAGTGTCTGTGACACCTCTGCCAACGTGAAAGTCTAAGTGAAACAGCTGGACCCTAAATGCAGTGAGATTATTCAGTACGTCCGAATACTGGTGCCATCTGCAGCGGTGAGTTCGGGGCCTGGGACTGTGTTACGAGTGTCCATGATCGAGTGGGGGAGTACACTGACTTCCACCCCGGTGTCTACCAGGAAGCGCTGCCCGGTGAGTTGGTCCCAGAGGTACAGGAGGCTGTCTTGGTGGCCAGCCGTCATAGCCATTAGCGACGGCTGGCCCCGGTGTTTCCTGGAAAAGCACATGGTGGACGGCAGCAGCGTGTGCCTGAGCCCCATCTTTGGTGATAGAAACACCATTGTTCCAAACTTTCATCTTTTTCCCCCATGGGTTTCGACGGTTTCGGTGGCGGGGCCTGGGCTTTGGGGTGCGCGATCGTGGCTAGGCCAATAGAGGCTGCTCCACGTTGCTTGCTCTGCCAAAGGATGTCTGCTTTAGCCATGACCCTGCGTGGGTCGCTGAAATCCTCACTCGTGAGGAGGTGGCAAATGTCCCCTGGCATTTGCTCGAGGAACAACTGTTCGAATAGAAGGCACAGATTATGGCCGTCCATGAGCACCAGCATATCATTCATGAGCTCAGATGGCATGCAGTTGCCCAGGCCGTCCATGTGTAGGAGCTGCATGGCCTGTTCACAGCGGGAGAGTCCGAAGGTACGAATCAGGAGTGCCTTAAGCTTAGTGTACCTGTCCTCTGCTGGTGGCTGGCGTAGGAAGTTGATGATCCGGCCTGCCATCTCCTGGTCGAGCGTGCTGACCACATAGTAGTACCGCGTGGTGTTGGCTGTAATGTCTCTGATATTGAATTGGGCCTCAGCTTGCTCGAAGTCGCCGGTTCCAGATGCCCTCTGGAATGTCAGGGTCACATATGTAGTCGCCGCAACACGCTACTAAAGAAACACACAGAGGCAGAGAGAGCTGAACTCAGAATGCCTTTACTGATTCAAAATCGCACGCTTAAATCTCCTCTCCCATGGGCCCCTGTGACCTTCAGGGTGAATGTGACGTCAGACTGTCCCCAGAAGGTCCGCCCTGAGCAGGTAGTTCCAAACGTGCTACCACGTATCTGCCCGCGGCTCCTGATGGCGGTTCAAGTCTCACACGTGCGAGCTGCCACAATATATTAAATTAATACTGCAAAAAAAGAGAGCAAAAAAAATAGTGAGGTAGCTTTCATGGTTTAATATCCATTCAGAGATCTGATGGCAGAGGAGAAGAAGCTGTTCCCAAAACGTTGAGTGTGTGGCTTCAGGCTCCAGTTCTCCTTCCCGATGGAGGCAAAGAGAAGAGGGCATGCCCTGGGTGATGTGGGTCTCCAATGATACTGCCTTTTCAACGGATGGCCTTTTGAAGAATTATAATGAGATTCATAGTTAATGGCACATTGATGCAGCACAAAATATACCAACATGTTATGTGAAGAATATTCAAGATTTAAAGTTCAAAGTAAATTTATTATTTAAGTACACATATGTCACCAAATGCTACCCTGAGATTCATACTCAATAAACCCATAATAGAATAATAACCACAATAAAGTCAATGAAAGACTGCACGAACTTTGGCATTCAACCAGTGTGCAAAAGACAACAGACAGTGCAAATACAAAAAGAGATAACAACAACAATAATAATAACAACCAGTAAATGAGAACAAGAGATGAAGAGCCCTTGACAGAGAGTCTATAGGTTGTGAGAACATTTCAATGATGGGGCAAGTGAAGTTGAATGAAATTATCCCCTGTGGTATGACAGCCTGATGAAGTTATGAAGTGTAATAAGTATTCCTGAACCTGGTCATGTGACTGTTGAGGCTCTTTTACCTTCATCCCAATAACAGCAGTGAGAAGAGAGCATGTCCTGCATGGTGGGGGTCATTGATGACGGATGCTGCTTTCCTGTGACAACGCTTTGCATAGTTGTACTCAATGGCTGGGAGAGGTTTACTTATGATGGAATGAACCGCATTCACTACTTTTCATAGGATCTTCCATTCAAGGACACCAGTGTTTCTGAAGCAGGATGTGATGCAACCAGTCAATATATTCTCCACTACACATCTATAGAAGTTGGTCAAAGTTTTAGATGTCATGCTGAATCTTCACAAACTTCTAAGTAGAGGTACTTTCTTTGTAATTCCACTTGTGTGCCAGACCCAGGACGTAAAATTGTTTGTCATTGTTCTTCATTACACGACTGTAATGGAGAATAAAATGATTGCTACTTTGAATCTGATGCAGCATGAAAAACACAAGAATAAAGAACAAAATGAAAAGAACTGTAATTATAAATATAAAAGCAATTGTATAAAACAAAATGTACACTTCACTGTTATATACATAGACTGATTGAATGTATGTAAAGTAATACTAGGTGATCTGTATGTAGTAATGGTGAGGAGCGGTGGTGGGTTAATGGGTGGGGTGTTGATCAGCCTGAGTAACTGATTTAGAAACTAATGGCCCTGTCATGGAGGCTGTATAGTCTCTTCCCTAATGGAGTGGGACAAATGGTCCATAAGCAGGATGGGTGGGATCCTTCCTGATATTACCGGCCTTTTTCTGGCGCCTTTCTGTATATATATCATTGATGGTGGTTAGACTGGCACGGTGACATATTGGGCAGTTTTTACTACCTGTTGTAGAGCCCTGAAGTCATAGTGTGAGGTGTTTAAGAATGCAACAATATATTTTTTATTTTACAGGGCAAGACCATAGATCATAAGCCATGGGAGCAGAATTTGGCCATCTGGCCCATTGAGTCTGCTCCGCCATTCAATCATGGCTGATACTTTTTTTAAAATCTCCTCCTCAACCTGTAACCTTTGATGTCATGTCCAATGAAGAACCTATCAATCTCTGCCTTAAATACACCCACAACCTGGCCTCCACAACTGCATGTGGCAACAAGTTCCACAAATTCACCATCCTTTGACTAGAGAAAATTTTCTGCATCTCTGTTTTGAAAGGGTGCTCCTCTATCCTGAGGCTGTGTCATTTTGTCCTAGACTCTCCCACCATGGGAAAAATCCTTTCCACATCTACTCTGTCTAGGCCTTTCAACCTTTGAAAGGTTTCAATGAAATCCTCCCTCATCCTTCTGAATTCCAATGAGTACAGACCCAAAGCCATCAAACGTTCCTCATATGATAACCCTTTCATTCGTGGAATCATCCTTGTGAACCTCCTCTGGATACTCTCCAATGTCATCACATCTTTTCTAAGGAGAGGGCCCCAAAACTGTTCACAATACTCAAGGTGAGGCTTCACAAGTGCCTTATAAAGCCTCAGCATCACACCATTGCTCTTGTATTCTAGACCCCTTGAAATGAATGCTAACACGGCATTTGCCTTCCTCACTACTGACTCAACTTGCAAGTTAACATTCAGGGTGTTCTGCACAAGGAATCCCTTCTGCATCTCAGATTCCTGAATTTTCTCCCCATTTAGACAATAGTCTGTACATTTATTTCTACTATTAAAGTGCATGACCATTCATTTTCCAACATTGTATTTCATTTGCCACTTTCTTGATCGTTCTCCTAATCTAAGTCCTTCTGTATCCTACCTGTTTCCTCAATACTACCTGCCCCTCCACCAATCTTCATATCATCTGCAAAACTGGCAACAAAGCCATCCAATCCATCATCTAAATCATTTATATACAGTATAAAAAGAAGTGGTACCAACAACGACCCTTGTGGAACACGTCTAGTCACTGGCAGCCAACCAAGAAAGGATCCTTTTATTCCCACTCGCTGTCTCCTATCAATTAGCCAGTGCTTGAACCATGTTAGTAACTTTCCAGTAATACCATGGACTCTTAACTTGGTAAGCAGCCTCATGTGTGGCACCTTGTTAAAAGCCTTCTGAAAGTCCAAATATACAACACCAACTGTATCCCCTTTATCTATCCTACTTGTAATCTCCTCAAAGAATTCCAACAGGTTCATCAGGCAATATTTTCCCTGAAGGAAACCATGCTGACTTTGTACTATCTTGTCCTGTGTCATCAAGTACTCCATCACCTCTTCCTTAACAACTGACTCTAGCATCTTCCCAAACACTGAGGTCAGACTAAATGATCTATAATTTCATTTCTCCTGCCTTCCTCCTTTCTTAAAGAGTGGAGTAACATTTGCAAATTTCCAGTCCTCTGGTATCATGCCAGAGCCTAATGGTTTTTGAAAGATAATTTTTAATGTCACCATAATCTCTAACACTACCTCTTTCACAACCCTAGGGTGCAGTTCCCTTGGTTCAGGTGACTTATGTATCTTTAGGTCTTTTGTCTTCTTCAGCATCTTCTCTCCTGCACCCACTTCTCTTCCTTCACACACAACAACCGGCAGTAAAGACTGAAGCAAAATACACATTTAGTTCATCAGCCATCTCTTTGTCCCCCCTTATTATTTATCCTGTCCCATTTTCTAATGGTCCTATATCCACTATCATTTCTCTTTTATTTTTAACAGAATTGAAAAAATTTTTACTATCCATTTTGATATTATTTGCTAGTTTGTTTTCATATTTCATCTTTTCCCTTCTAATGAATGTTTTATTTGCTCTCTGTTGGTTTTTTTAAACTTCCCAATCCTCTATTTTCTCACTAATTTTTGCTTTGTTGTATGCCCTTTCTTTTGCTTTTATAATAGCTTTGACTTCCCCTCTCAGCCACAGCTGGATTATTTTACCATTAGAGTATTTCTTCATTTTTGCAATACACATTCTGTACCTTCATTTTTCCCAGAAACACACACCATTGCTGCTCTGCTGACATCCCTCCCAGCAGCTCCTTCCAATTTAATTTGGCTAACTCCTCTCTCATACCACTGTAATTTCCCTGCTACATCAGACTTTATCAGATCTGATACTGCTGCATCAGACTTTACTTTCTCCCTAACAAATTTCAAGTTGAACTCAATCACATTGTGATCACTGGTTCCTAAGGTTTCTTTTACCTTAAGCTCCCTAATCACCTCTGGTTCATTACATAACACCCAATCTAGTATAGCTGTTCCCCTAGTAGGCTCAATGACAAACTGCTCTGAAAAGCTAACTCTTAGGCATTCAACAAACTCACTCTCTTAAGATCCATTACCAATCTGGTTTTCCCAATTGACCCATATGTTAAAATCTCCCATGACTACCATAAGATTGCTCTTTTGACTTGCCTTTTCTATTTCCTGTTGTAGCCTGTGGTCCACCTCCCAGCCACTGTTGGGAGGCCTGTATATAACTGCCATCAACGTCTTTTACCCTTGCAGTTTCTTAACTCAACCCACAAGGATTCAACATCTTCTGATCCTATGTCACACCTTTCTACTGATTAGATGCCACTCTTTACCTGTAGAACCACACCACTCCCTCCTCCTCCTTCTTATCCCTCCGATATAACGTGTAACCTTGGACATTCAGCTCCCAACTACAACCATCCTTCAACCACAATTCAGTGATGGCCACAACATCATATCCAGCAATCTGTAATGCTGCAACAAGATCATCCACCTTATTTCTTATACTACGCCAATTTAGATACAACACTTTGAGTACCGTATTTGCTATTCTTTCTGATTCTGCATCCCTAATGATTTGATACTCAGCCTGTTGGCTGCAACTAAGTCCCATCACCTGCCTGCCCTTCCTGACAATCTGACTGCATGCTATCTTTACATTTTTACCATCCGTCCTATCCTGAGTCCCTTAACTCCGTTCCCACCCCCTGCCAAGTTAGTTTAAACACTCCCCAACAGCTCTAACAAATCTGCCTATGAGAATATTGGACCCCCTTGGGTTCAAGTGCAACCCATCACTTTTGAACAGGTCATACCTACCCCAGAAGAGATCCCAATTATCCAAGAACCTGAAGCATTGCCTGCTGCACCAACTTCTCAGCCAGACATTTATCTGCCAAATCATCCTGCTTCTACCCTCACTGGCGCACAGCACAGGCAGCAATCCAGAAATTACTACCCGGGAGGTCCTGCATCTCAGCTTTCTATCTAGCTCTCTAAATTCTCTTTTCAGGACCTCATTGATTTTCCTTCCTATGTCATTGGTACCAATATGTACCAAGACATCTGGCTGCTCCACCTCTCTCTCCAAAAGTACTTAATTCCACCAGCATTTTGTGTGTTGCTTGAATTTCCAGCATCTGCAGATTTCCTCGTGTTTGCCTACTTAATTCCTTTTCCATTTTAAAACTTCTGAATGTACCCAGCACATGAATTGTTTACAGATATTCAATGACTGATGGGATGAAGATAAATTCTGCACTAACAGCGTCTCATTAATAATGATGTGAATGGCTTTATATGACCATGATCTCTATTGGGAGATGGGTTCTAGGTTTTGAAAACAATAACATTTTTAGTATTTGCTTCAACTACTAGAATAAGTGAAGGGACTTCAGTATAACACCCAGTTTAAATTACTGCAATTCAGACAATGTAATAGTCCTTCCAAAGAACTTCATTAAATTACTGGGGGCAGGTGGAAGATTCAGAGCATGCAATATTCCAAGGTTTGGTCTTGGCCATTAAAGTTGTAAATATATTATGTTTAAAAGTTCCATTGACTTTTGTCCCTTTTGAATTCACTAAGAAACATAACAGTCAGTGAGCACGAAGTCTATCTAAATTTTTAGAGAACTGGCATCAGAATGATAGTGTGACTGCTTCCCAATTACCCACCTCAACAACCCCAAAACTAGTTCAATGTAGGTATTAAACAAGACTGTCCTGGCTATGAGCTACATATGTAGAGCAGGTCTCATGTGAAATATCCTCCTTTGAAGCTCATTTGAGGACATGGAGATCAACTTTGTAGGAACATAAGGATAAAGAAAGCTCGGAAGCCAGTGCACTATTAACACATTGGCCTGGAACCTGTGAGGAAATGTTGATTTACTTATGTTTCCTTATGTATCTATCAGCAACTTCAGGAATTTTGCAATTGTATGTACTACTGCAAATGCATAAGTCCCAGAGTTGTTGTCAGCAGTCCACTGCTGTATTTTTTCTAAGAGAACTAACTCTGAGCATCTCAAGTAGGTCAAAGTGGGAGAATGAAGTTTGGAGATTCTCTGCAACTTTATGTTAAACCAGATAATGGATTTCAGTGGAGATCTTACATTAGTGAACATATATGGTAAAAATTAAGTTTGGGTAGAAATATTTAAATTTTAGGCATTTTTAATAAAGTGAGACTTTTGAAGCAAAATAAAATTGTAAAAGCATAAACTGAAATTCTCAACCATACAGACAACTCAAGAATATTTTTTCACAACCATGACGTGTTTTGGTAGATGAAGGCACAACATCCAGCCTGTGGCCAATAGTGATAATAGTAGAAATTTGCCACTTGTAGATGTCACTGAATATCAAAGGGAAATGGTCAGACTTTCTCTTATTTCAAAGGGCCATTGAATCATGATGTTTATCTTGTCTCAGATACATTTAACTTTCTTTAAAGCTTATTAATTTAACAGCAGAAGATCATAATATTTCAGGCAAAATTATTTCTCTGGTAGTCAGAAATTGACCCCAAGTGTTCCACAGCTGTCACTGTCTCAGCTCTCTCCCCCTCTCAACAGGTTTCAATAGGTACATTTAATGTCAGAGAAATGTATACAATATACATCCTGAAATGCTTTTTCTTCACAAACATCTACAAAAACAGAGAAGTGCCCCAAAGAATGAATGATAGTTAGATGTTAGAACCTCAACCGCCATGCATAAGCAGCAGCAAAAGCAACAACCCCCCTTCCTGACCAGCAAAAAGCAACGTCACTCCCCACCAAGCACTCAAGCATTTAGCAAAGCATCAATAAAAACACAGGCTTGCAGTACCCCAAAGACTACTCGTTCACTTGGTAATTCAACATACCACAGGCTCTCTCTCTTCCTAATATGGGAAAAAGAGGTGTCCCTGTTTCACAGTGAGAGGGGAGACATAATAAAAAACTTGCTAATTTATAGACAATAGACAGTAGGTGCAGGAGTAGGCCCTTCAGCCCTTCTAGCCAGCACTGCCTATAAACTGTGATCATGGCTAATCATACACAATGGTGTTAAAAGTCTGTTGCACTGCTTTTTCCGAGCTCTGTGCTCAAAGAACTTGGGTGTCTGGGCACACAGCCAGCTCACTGCGTACAATCTTCCATGTCCCACGAAAATCCAGCAACCTGAAGGTGTGCTAGTCTTCCAGGCTGCATCCTTGGCATATTGAAAAGTGACCAGTTGTAAGGCCCTGAGAGCAGGTCCTATTTCCGCAAAGTCAGTGTGTAACTCCAGGTCAGGGTCTTCAAAAGAATCTTGAAAAGGAAAAAAAGAGATAACGAAGATAGAAAAAGAGCTGTTTCTGAAGATGCAAGCAAAGGCGTCACCGTTAGGCACCATGGTCCTCTTAAGCTCTAAATTCCTGCCCTAGAAATTGGCAAAGAGTGCAAATCCATAAACTACATTATGTCATTGCAGCATGATTTCATCAAAAGGGTTATGTGAATCTACTGGGAATTCTTTTTTTCCTCAGAAATATTTTGCATAATTGTTGTAGGTGCTGAAAATACAATGGGAAAAATGCAAGATATTTCAGAGAAAAAAAGAATTCCCAGTAGATTCACACAACCGGTCAATAACCTTTATAAAGCAAACCCATGTTCTTGTTTATAGATCACATTTTATCCTCATTAAGTGTTGCCATGTTCATCTTCAATACAGTAACACACCCAGTTTTTGTTCCTTTTTTGATTCAATTTTTGTAAAGTTTACTAAATTGAGGAGGAACTACATTTTGCAATTCAAATAATTAGGATGATGTAATGAAGGTAGTTAGTAGAAGCCTTTAAATGGTAAATTTCCATATTTCTACAAGAAATCAACTGCTATCAATGCCTCAAAGTTAACGTTCTGTGAGGAGCAAAAGACAGCACGTTGTTTTTCATTGATTCTATTGTATTTCTTTGTTCTACTGTGAATGTCCACAAGAAAAATGAATCTCAGGGTAGTATATGGTGACATATACATACTTTGGAAATAAATTTACTTTGAACTTTGAAATGCAGAAATATTCAAAAGGATGTGCAGCAAATATGGAAAGAGAAAGAGTCAATAAACTTCTGTCAGCCTTTGTAGATTGCTCAAAGCAGGTCCCATGGTTTGAACTATTGTACTCTTGTAAGAATGATACTGTAAAAGGAATGAGAGTTACTTCTGGAGCTGTGAAGAAGTGGAGGGGGGACATCACAGCTAGGGGACATCACAGCTAGGGCAAATCACAAAATACTCAGCAGTATACAGTATCTTTCTAACACACCTTGTTGCCCAGATAAAATTGACACATGGAGTTTCTGGGAATAGTGCCATTTATGAAAGAGATTTATAGAACCATAGAACATTACAGCACAGTACAAGCCCTTCAGCTCTCCATGTTGTGCGGACACATATAATCCTTTAAAAAAAGTACTAACCCCACACTACCCCATGACCTTCTATTTTTCTTTCATCCATGTGCCTGTCCAAGAGGCTCTTAAATACCCCTAATGTTTTAGCCTCCACCACCATCCTTGGCAAGTCGTTCCAGGCACTCATAACCCCTGATGTCTCCCCTAAACTTCCCTCCTTCAACTTTGTACATATGCCCTCTGGTGTTTGCTATTGGTGTCCTGAGAAACAAGTACTGACTATCCACCCTATATATGTCTCTCATAATCTTGTAGACCTCTATCAAATCCCCTCTCATTCTTCTACGCTCCAAAGAGAAAAGTCCCAGCTCTGCCAACATTGCTTCATACGACTTGTTCTCCAAACCAGGCAACATCCTGGTAAATCTCCTCTGCACCCTCTCCATAGCTTCCACATCCTTCCTATAATGAGGTGACTAGAATTGAACACAATACTCTAAGTGCGGTCTCACCAGAGATTTGTAGAGTTGCAACATGACCTCTCTATTCTTGAACTCAATCACCCCGTTAATGAAGCCTAGCATCCCATAGGCCTTCTTAACTACCCTATCAACCTGCGCAGCAACCTTGAGGGATGTATGGATTTGAACCCCAAGGTCCCTTTGTTCATCCACACTCTTAAATAACTGACCATTAATCCTGTACTCAGTCCTCTAGTTTGTCCTACCAAAATGCATCACCTCACACTTATCCGGATTGAACTCCATCTGCCATTTTTCTGCCCAACTCTGCAGCCTGTCTATATCCTCTTGTAACCTTTGACAACCTGCAGCTCCATCCACAACTCCTCCAATCTTTGTGTCATCCGTAAACTTACTCACCCATCCTTCCACCTCTACATCCAGGTCATTTATAAAAATCACAAATAGCAGGGGTCCCAGGACAGATTCCTGCGACACTCCACTAGTCACTGACCTACTTTCCTTCCACAATTACCCCCTGCTTTCTTCCTTTATGCCATTTTTTTTATCCAAACAGCCAAGGTTCCACTTATTCCATGCCTCATTACTTTCTGGATGAGTCTCTCATGAGGGATCTTGTCAAATGCCTTGCTAAAGTCCATGTAGACCACATCCACTGCCCTACCCTCATCAATTTCTTTTGTTACCTCTTCAAAAAACTCAATCAGGCTCGTGAGGCACGATCTTCCCTTCACAAAGCCATGTTGACTATCCATGTACTTCTCCAAATGCTCGTAGATCCTATCCTTAAGAATCCTTTCCAGTAGTTTGCAGACCACCGACATAAGACTCACCTGTCTATAGTTCCCAGGTTTCTCCCTATTACCTTTTTTAAACATGGGAACTACATTTGCCATTTTCCAGTCCTCCGGCATTTCCCCTGTAGCCAAAGAGGATTCAAAGGTCATAGCTAATGCTCCAGTGATGTCTTCTCTCAATTCCCACAACAACCTGGGGTGTATCATATCCGGCCCTGGGGATTTATCAACCTTGATGTTTTTAAGAAGATCCAGCACTTCTTCTTCCGTAATCTCCACATTGTCCAGCACACAGGCCTGCTCTATTTTGACCTCACCCTGATCCTCTTCACTTGCGAATAGAAAAAATTGTATAAATCTTTGAATAATTTAAAGATTATTTTGGCATTTCATTTCCTGATGCCTTTGGTAATTTGAAGCTTTGTCATGTTGGACTGGCAGATCTCTTGACAATTGTATGTTCTTATTAAGTTTTCCAGTAAAATCAATAATTCTAAAGTTGGGCACTGGAAACAGGGACTTAAGGAACTTAAAGTGAGCTTGATAAATCATTCTCTTAAACCAGGGGTCGGCAACGTTTACCACTGAAAGAGCCAATATGGACCCATTTCCCACAGAAAAGAAAACACTGGGAGCCACAAAATGAAATAACACTGCATATAACGGGTTTTTTTTTTGCCATTATGCTATGTATAAACAAACTATAATGTGTTGCATTTATGAAATTGATGAACTCCTGCAGAGAAAACAAAATTACATTTCTGCATGCAACAAAAACATTTTGAACTCCGAAAAAAAGACGTTGGGTTGAAGGTTACTCCGTAGGTAGCCTACCTTGGATCGAAGAATTAAAAGAAAGCGCACACTGGCGGGTGTCAGGCATTGGCAGTGGTGATGTATATTAATAGCGATTAAAAAACACGTTGTAGCGGTGTGCTACACGCAGCGCTAAAATAAAGACTGCAGTCAAAGGTAACTTTATTCAAACTAAACAGCCTTGCTTTAAAGCCTCCCTCAACCCGTCCCCGTGGCCGCGGATGCTCCAAAAGACACGTACTCACAAACCCCTGTAGGCTATCTCCCTTAGCCGGAACGGTGGCTAATTGTGAGCCGGTTCGGATGTGCCAGGAAACGGTGTCTCCGCAAAGTTTTCAGATTGTACAAGATCACCATAATCTTCAAATTTCCAATTACATTTCAAAAGCTAACAAACCACGGGGAGCCGCATCACAGAGATCAAAGAGCCGCACGTGGCTCCGGAGCCGCAGGTTGCCGACCTCTGTCTTAAACTCTCTCTGCAATGGGAACAGGAATCCTTTTGAGATTAAACATTACCCAGTGAGCTACAGGGATTTCTGAGTAACTGGACAATGGATTATCAGAAATTTACTGCATTCATGAATCCCTTAAACAAATCATCTAAATACAAGGTGTGCATAAAGAACCTCAGTTCCCAGTGGGCAATGCCAGGGGCTCACTTGGAACTGGAAACTAAAATGATGATCTGGTTGCATGTACACAGGGTTTGAGCAGCAGTTCAGTAATAAAATATTCTAATGTCTTCATCAAGAACAAACATAACATGGTGTCAGAAGACAGCATGAGGTCCAAACATGGAGAATAAATATCATGCGCGACTGAGAAAGAGACGCCGGTTACAAAGGACAGAAATGAGAGAGCACCTTTTTCCCAACATTCAGCAGTCACTAGTTTCACTAAGAGAGATTCAAGTGAGAGGCCAAGAGCTTCTGTCATGGTTAAGCTAAGCCCTCCCACATCTAAGCAGTTTACTAGCAATCTAACTGATAACTGGAAATGCCTCAAACAATGATTCAATATATGTTTAGCTGCTTGCAGAGCAGGAAAGACTGGTGAAAAACTAAGGCATTTATTTTTCTGCATATAATTGGCAAAGATGCTTTGGGCATCTATAACAGCTTTCAAATTGATGAGACAGCTTTTACGTTGGACCCTCAGATGACAAAATTTGAGGAGTATTTTGTCCCAAGTAAAAACTTCACGTTTGAGAGATACAATTTTGTTTCTGTGTCCAGAAACCAGGTTTGACCAATACTAAGCTGAGCTTCACACACTAGGTGTGTGTGGCCTCTGTTGGTCGTGGTTGACCATGGGTGCTGCACCTCTGGTAGTCACCGGTTTGTCAAGCAGTGTCGACAGTGGCTATCGAGGCCAATCCTGGAATGGCAGGCTCTGCCACATCTGCTGTACGTGTACGGCATCGTGGAATTGTCCGCTGTGTGCTGTGCTCTTTGTTTAGATCTCCACTCCCCAAACTGACTCAGGATCACTCTTCCACCTTGCTCTAGGGTGTTGCTGAAGAGTACCTCTCCATTTGTTGCAGTCATCTGCTGTATCCTCCCAGCACTCTGTGTTGATTTTTAAGGCTTTCATGCCGTGCTTATAGAGGTCCTTGAAGTGAAGCTGGGGTCGACCAACATTCCTCTTGCCTGTTGCTAGTTCTCCATAGAGGATGTCCTTTGGCAGTCTACCATCCTTCATACGACAGACATGGCCCTGCGTTGTCTTAAAAGTGTGAACATTGTGGGAAGTCCAGTGTGGGAGAGGACCTCAGAGTTTGGGATTTTGTCTCTCCAGGTGATGCCGAGGGTGTGGCGAAGGCTGCGCAGGTGAAAACTATTGAGTTTCCTCTTCTGTTTAGAGTAGATGGTCCAAGTCTCACTACCATACAGGAGGGTGATGATAATGCATGCATTGTACACAGCAGTCTTGGTCCTTGTAGTGAGTTTCGGATTCTCTCAGACCTGCAAGGAGAGTCGAGCAAGGATTGATGCTGCTCTGCCGATACGCCTATTGATTTCAGCATCGAGGGAGAGCGTCGCTAATGGTCGACCCCAAGTATGTGAACTCGTGGACCACTTCTCGATTGTAATTGTCAATGGTAATGACTGGTATCTCCACTACATTTTGGACAAGGACATTTGTTTTCTTTAGGCTGATGGTAAGCTCGAAGTCCTTGCATGCCTTAGAGAAGCAGTCCATGAAAGTTATAGCAGCGTCATCGGCAAAGAGCATGTCACGTATTAAGATCTTTCGCACCTTTGTTCTTGCTCTCAGATGCACAGGGTTGAACAGCTGCCCATCAGACCTGGTGTGCATGTAGATGCCTTCTGTTGCTGTCCCAAGCGCATGCTTCAATAGCAGAGAGAAGAAGATGCCGAATAATGTTGGGGCCAACATGCATCCTTGTTTGATTCCACTACGAACAACAAAGGGTTCAGATGAGCTGTCGTCATACTGAACAGTAGCCCTCATGTCATCATGGAATAACTTGATGATATTTTGGAGTAAGTCCTATGAATTTGGAGATTTGACAAACTCACTAGATTAGAGACAGTATAGTTTGCAGAATTACAGATAACAGGTTCAGAGAAAAACTGCTGTGTAAAAAAGATCTGACACTGGAAAAGTTGTGAATATGTGTCGGGGAGCGCAGAACTTATGAGCACAAGCGAAGGAGCTGCACAGGCCAGTCACAACAGAGCATGCTGCAAAAACAAAGGAGCAGTGCACAAGGTGTTTCCCAAAGCAATGAAAAGAGGAAGGCTCAGACAGCAAAAGCAACAAATGGAGGTACAGTAGTCACCTTCCAAAGACAGGTTCTGCTTATGGAAAGTCCTACAACAATTGTGGGAAGAAGAATTATTTTGCTAAGTACTGCGAAGAGAAAGGTGCATACGATTGATGAGGAAATGAAGGAATTCTTTGTGGATTTTCTACAGACAGCTGGTGCTGGTAAAACAGAATGTGTCATTCCCGTGACTGTGAATGAGATAGTAATCCCATTCAAGCTTAATACCAGCACCCAGGTGAATCGGTTATCTATGGCTGATTACAAGACTCACACATTAAAGAGCAAGATCTACCCAGTGAAGTTAAAAGTGACAGGTGACACTGGAGAGAATGTTCCAGTGAAAGGGGGACTTCAAGCACAAGCAACAGCGCCTCAAGACACAATTACAGATTGCAGAAAACACAATACAGCCAATATTAGGTCTGTGAAAAGCTCAACCTGGTGAAAAGAGTTTTCATAGTGGCTTCACAGACCAAAGATGTTCACACAACACTCATTGAAGAGTAAAACATAGAAACATAGAAAACCTACAGCACAATACAGGCTCTTCAGCCTACAATGTTGTGTCAAACATGTACTTATTTTAGAAATTAGCTAGGCTTATCTTTGAGGGGCTAGGATGCTTCCCTGGTGTACACAAAATTCACATAGATGAGACAGTGTCTCCTGTTGTCCATGCTTGCAGGGAAATTCCATTTCCACTTAAAGACAAACTAAAACAAGAACTAGCACACATAGAACAGATAAACATCCTACTGTAGCAGTGTGCTACATGCAGCGCTGAAATAACAACATGTAGTCAGTGAGCTGCAGTTGCAAAAGAGGTTTATTCAAACTTCGCAGCCTCGCTTTAAAGCCTTCCTGTTCCCACCCTCCCCGGGCGGGAATGCTGAATATGCTGCCCTTGCTGGTGAAGAAGGCTTGGCGTTCTTTTTGGGACCGGCCTCAATGCCGGCGCACGCCACTTTGTGAGCCAGTTCGAGTGCGCTGGGAAGTGGGTCGCCACATAACCCCCCCCCCGCCAAGAACCGGCAATACACCCCCCATTGTCCTCCGACTGGGTCGGTCCCTGTTTGGGAGATCTGCCTCTGCGCTGCGGTGCCTGAATCTTGACCGGCTGCGCCAAGTCCACATGGGCCGGTTTGAGTCGGTCCACTGTGAAAACCTCCTCTTTCCCCCCAATGTCCAGCATGAATGTGGACCTGTTGTTTCTGATCACCGTAGGGCCGTTGTAGCGGTGTCCGGTGTCCGCCCCGTCGTACAAAAACAAACTTACAGTTCTGCAGGTCTTTGGGTACGCAGGTTGGGATCTGCCCATCCTGTGAAGTGGATACGGGGGCCAGGTTACCGAACCTGTCACGTAGTCTGCCCAGGACTGCTGCGGGTTCTTCCTCTTGCCCCCTTGGGGCTGGTTTGAACTCTCCTGGGAGGACCAGGGATGCGCCGTACACCAACTCGGCCGACGAGGTGTGCAGATCCTCTTTGGGCACCGTGCGGATTCCGAGAAGGACCCAGGGAAGCTTGTCCACGCAGTTAGGCCCTTTGAGGTGGGCCATGAGAGTTGACTTCAGTTGACGGTGGAAATGCTCCACCTGTCCGTTCGACTGTGGGTGGTAGGCAGTTATGTGGTGCAGCTGTGTCCCCAAAAGGCTGGCCATAGCTGACCACAGGCTGGAGGTGAACTGGGCGCCTCTGTCGGAGGTAATGTGGGCAGGTACACCAAAGCGAGATACCCAGGTTGCAATCAGTGCCCGGGCGCAGGATTCAGAGGTGGTGTCGGATAGCGGGACCGCCTCTGGCCATCTTGTGAACTGGTCTACGATAGTCAGGAGGTGCCGTGCTCCTCGCGACGCTGGCAGGGGGCCCACGATATCCACATGAATGTGGTCGAAATGCCAGCGGGTGGGGTGGAACTGCTGTGGCAGGGCTTTGGTGTGCCGCTGCACCTTGGCCGTTTGGCAGTGCATGCATGTTTTGGCCCATTCACTGACCTGCTTACAGAGTCCTTGCCAAACGAACCTGTTGGCTACCATCCGGACGGACGTCCTGATGGAGGGGTGCGCTAAGTTGTGAATGGAGTTGAAAACGCACCGCCGCCAGGCTGCCGGGACGATGGGGCGGGGTTGGCAGGTGGTGACGTCACAAAGTAGGGTCCTCTCACCTAGTCCTGGAGCTGCAAACCGGAGACTGCAGTTCTGTAACTAGGGATCCCCTCGTCTGCCTGTTGCGCATCTGCCAGCACTTCATAGTTTAGGTCTTGAGAGAGCGTCTGCTACGACATTGTCCTTTCCTGAGACATGCCAGACTTCCGTCGTGTATTCGGAGATGTAGGACAGATGTCGCTGCTGGCGAGATGACCAGGGGTCGGATGCTTTTGTGAACACAAAGGTAAGTGGTTTGTGGTCCGTGAACGCGGTGAAGGGCATACCTTCTAAGAAGTACTTGAAATGCTGGATTGCCAGGTATAGTGCCAACAGTTCCTGGTCAAAAGCACTGTATTTGAGCTCGGGTGGTCATAGGTGTTTGCTGAAAAATGCCAGGGGTTGTCAGCGACCCTCAATGAGTTGTTCCAGCACTCCACCAACTGCCGTGTTAGATGAGTCCACTGTGAGGGCGGTAGGGACGTCCGTTCTGGGGTGCACTAGCATCGCGGCGTTTGCCAAGGCTTCTTTGGTTTTAACGAAAGTGGTTGCGAACTCCTCGTCCCAGGTAATGTCCTTGCCCTTACCTGACATCAGGGCGAACAGCATGATTCGGGCTGCTGAAGGGAGGAAGCAGTGGTAGAAATTCACCATACCCATGAATTCCTGAAGGCTTTTGATTGTGTTGGGTCGGGGGAAATGGAGGACCGTGTCTACCTTGGCGGGCAGAAGGGTTGCCCCGTCTTTAGTAATCCTGTGGCCCAGCAAGTCGATGGTGTCGAGCCTGAACTGGCATTTGGTCGGGTTGATTGTTAGGCTGTATGCACTCAGTCAGGCGTAGCGTTGACGGAGGTGGGACAGATGCTCCTGACGACTACTGCTAGCTATGAGGATATCGTCCAAATAGATGAAAGCGAAGTTCAGGTCGCGTCCCACCGCGTCCATTAACTGCTGGAACGTCTGTGCGGCATTCTTTAGGCTGAACAGCATGCGGAGGAACTCGAAAAGGCCGAACGGGGTGATGAGTGCCGTTTTGGGGACGTCGTCCAGATGCATCGGGATTGGATGGTATCCCCGGATGAGGTCTAGCTTGGAGAAGATCCATGCACCGTGCAGGTTTGCTGCAAAGTCCTGAAAGTGTGGCAAAGGGTAGCGGTCCGGTGTTGTAGCTTCGTTCAGCCCGCGGTAGTCGCCGCATGGTCTCCAGCCCCCTGTTGCTTTGGGCACCATGTGCAGGGGGGAGGCCCATGGGCTGTCAGACCGCTGCATGATCCCCAATTCCTCCATCCTCTTGAACTCCTCCTTCGCCAGTCGGAGCTTGTCCAGGGAAAGCCTTCGAGCATGGGCGTGGAGGGGTGGTCCTTGTGTTGGGATGTGATGCTGTATGTGTTGTCTGGGCATGGCTGCCATGAACTGCTGTGCCAGAACTGATGGGAAATCCACCAGGACTCTGGTGTAGTCGTTGTCGGACAGTGTGATGGAGTCTAGGTGTGGGGCCAGCAACTGGGCTTCACCCAGGGAGAACGTTTGAAAAGTCTCGGCGTGGACCAGTCTCCTCCCTTGCAGGATTTTTCCCTCGCGAAAAATCCACTCCCAGGAGTGGTTGGGCTACGGCGACCAGTGTGAAGTCCCACGTGAACCGGCTGGAGCCGAACTGTAGCTGCACCGTACAGGTCCCGTAGGTCCTTACTGTGCTGCCGTTCGCAGCCCTCAGGGTGGGACCCGGTTCTCTGTTGCGGGTGTTGTAACTTGTCGGAGGTAAGACACTGATCTCAGATCCAGCGTTGAGCAAAAAGCGGCGTCCCAACTGCTTGTCTCAGACATACAGGAGGCTATCCCGAGAGTCAGCTGCCGTAGCCATCAGCGGCGGCTGGCCCTGGCGTTTCCTGGGAACTTGCAGGGCGGACTACAGCGGCGGGCTTCTGCTCCCCACTGCTGGTGGTAGAAGCACCATTGTTCGTTGGTCTCCTCACCCCTGCCTCTGGGATTAGTGGCCTGGTGATCTGTGCAACGGACGCCCCACTCTCCTTCTGGGCTTTCCACAGCACGTCTGCCCAGGCCGCCACCTTCCAGGGGTCGCTGAAATCCGCATCGGACAGCAGCAGGCAGCTGCTCCAGGAACGCCTGCTCAAACATGAGGCAGGGCTTATGTCCTCCAGCCAGGGACAGCATCTCGTTCATCAAAGCCGACAACAACCTGTCTCCCAAACTATCCAGGTGCATTAAGCGGGCAGCTCGCTCACGCCGTGAGAGTCTGAAAGTCCTTATGAGCAGGGCTTTGAATTCTGTGTATTGCCGTCCTCTGGGGGTGACTGTATGAACTCCTCAACCTGGGCGGCTGTCTCCTGGTCGAGGGAGCTCACCACATAGTAGTAACGTGTGGCATCCGAGGTTATCTGCCAAGTGTGGAATTGAGCTTCTGCTTGCTGGAACCATAGGTGACGTCGCAGCGTCCAGAAGCTTGGCAGTTTTAATGAAACTGCATGAACAGATGCGGCGTTGTTCATCTCCAGTCCAAATATCGTTTGGGCCGTCGGGGTCACCAATTGTAGCGGTGTGCTACACGCAGTGCTGCAATAACGACACGTAGTCGGTGAGCTGCAGTTGCAAAATAGGTTTATTCAAACCTTGTGGCCTTGCTTTAAAGCCTTCCTGTTCCCGCCATCCCCAGGTGGGAATGCATATTCACAGTCCCGTTCCGCGCGCGGGCTTTTCCCCTTGCTGGTGAAGAAGGCTTGGCGCCCTTTTTGGGACCGGCCTCAATGCCGGCGCGCACCACTTTGTGAGCCGGTTCGAGTGCGCTAGGAAGTGGGTCGCCACACTACAAGAAACTGAAGAACCAACAGATTGGGTGAGCTCACTGGCCATTGCGCAAAAGAAAATGGAGCATTACTGATATGTCTAGACCCAAGAGACCTCAATAAAGTAATCAAAAAAAGCATTTTTAATTGTCAACATGGAAGGAGATCATGTCCCAGTTTGCAGGTGCCAAGTGGATTAGCAAGTTCAAACGTCATCTGGATTTTGGTAGATGAAGTTTGATGAGGCAAGTTCGAGACTGTGTATTTTTAACATGTCACAGGGAAGATTTGGCTACTGTATGGGATTCTGTCTGCACCAGAAGTCTATCATAAAGCCATCCACTTGATCTTTGAGGGCATACCTGATATCGAGACCATGTTGGATGATATCATTGTCTGGGGGTCCACCAAGGATGAACATGATACACAGATGAGACAAGTGCTTGATGTGACATGGAATGTCAATTTGAAATTAAATAAAGAGAAATGAGTGTTTGGTTTTATGACACTGATTTTCATAGATGTCTTATCTGAAGAGGGAGTGAAACCTGATCCAAGAAAAATGTCAACTATTGAAAACATGGAGAGGCCCCAAAATAAAGAGGAGGTGAGATGTATCTTGGGAATGGCGACTTACCTGGCTAAGTTTATCTTTTGACCGTCAACTGTATCAGCACCATTTAGGTCACTCCTTAAGCAGCAAAATGAGTGGATTTGGTCTCACAAGCAGGAGGAGTGTTTACAGACACTGAAAAGAGTCTAACTGAAGAGTCCATGCTGAAGTTTTATGATCCGGAACTGTATACTAGGATCCCTGCTGATACATCGCGGTATGGCCTTGGAGCAGTATTACTACAGAAGAATGATGACACATGGCAACCTGTGGCCTATGCATCAAGGACTTTAACAAGTGCGGATGCCAATTATGCAGATAGAGAAGACTTCTTGCCAGCACATATGCATGTGAAAGGTTCCATCAGAATATCTATGGACAAGCATTTGAAGCGGAGACAGACCATAAACTACTGATCTCAATTATGTTCAAAACACTGAATGACTGTGCCATGAGGATACAGCACATCTTGATAAGGCTGCAGAAATATTATGTGAAGATGATCTACACACCAGGAAAATATTTTTCCTGCTGATGTGCTGTCTTGAACAATCAACAAGAAATAAAAGAGTGACCAAGAGGTTAATGCAGGCCTACGTTGACATGATTGTCACCTCCCTTCCGGTACCTTCTGATAGGACAGAGCAGATTAGGAAAAATGAAACAATGGTACGATATGGAAAGGATAGCCAGCAACTAAGAATGACCATCCAATGTGTATTTAGGATTATTGGGCATGCAAAGCTGAAGGGTGAAAGACATTGTCTTCAAAGGGAACAGATTTGATTCCAGTGTCGCTACGCAAGGAAATACTCCAGAAGATACATAAAGGGCATCTTGGTGAGGAAAAAAAATATAAATGTAGAGCTCATGAACTGATGTACTGGCCATGAATGAACCAAGACATCAGCCAGACCACTACTTCATGTGAAATATGCCTTACATATTGATCAAAGCAGCAAATTACTGACATCACACCACTGTATTAGACAGGCCGTACATCAGAGGTGGGGTGGACTTGTTTGATTGTATTGGGAAAAGTCATATTGTAGAAACAGACTACTTTTCTAATTTCCCAGAGTTTACAACACTGCAATCAACATCCAAAGTCATTGCCTTCCTGAAAACTGTTTTTGTGAGGCATGGAGTTCCATGTGAGGTAATATCAGAGAATGGTCCACAATTTTTGAGCTGTGAATTTGAGTCATTTGCCAATGTTTGAGGGTTTCAACATGTCACTTCAAGTACACATCACCCAAAATCTAATGGCCTAGCAGAGAGTTCAGTCAAAGTAGCCTTGTGAAGAAAGCGAAAGATGGATGACAGGATTTCCACAAAAATCTAATGACTTTGTCTTGAGCCTCTCTCCAGAAATTGAACCAATCTGTGGACTGATCGGAATGCCATTTCTTACCTCCTTTTAACGTTACCCCACCTCATTTTACCTATTGCACAATCTCTCATTCATGCTTCTCCTACCCAAAGTTTGAACATTTTAACCGTTTAAAAAAACAATATAAATTAAGTTTATTTTATTGTTGAAGTGTTGCTGGCTTTCATCTATCTCCCAGTTTTCCCAGTTAAAATTTTGTGCTCATCTTTGCAGAAGAGGTGGAAAACAAATGGAAAAATGTTATCCTTCTGGCTATTGTATAGTCTCTGGAAGATAAAGCTGAAAACCTCCGAGCAGTACCAGATGGACACCAGGGACTGGTGTATTTCAGCAAGACTTGGATCACCCACAGCACTAACCCAAGGAGAAAATGCTCAAGCCCAACACTTTTACTATCCACCACATACACTGGATGATGTCACAAGGTAAAGGCAGGAACAGTGGTGTTTGCTTCATTATTAATTCATTGTGGTGCACAGATGTGGGGGTACCAACTCAGTCCTGCGCACCAACCTGTAACATCTGGCACTCAAGTGTTACCCATTCTGTCTGTGAAGAGAATTCTCCATCATCATCCAGGTAGTGTTGTACATTCCACTCTGGCAAACATCAGGCAAGCACCAGAGGAGCTGAGCATCATAACAACAGTCACAAGACAGTACATACTGAAGCCTCCCAGATCATTGTGACACCTTTAACCAAGCTAGCCTGAAGTCTCTGACAAACTATCACAATGATGTCAGCTGTAGAACCGGAGGAACTCTGTTAGACAGGCATCAAAAACACTTAGAAAATGCTGGAAGAACTCAGCAGGTCAGGCAGCATCAATGGAAAAAAGCAGTCGATGCTTCAGGCTGAAACCCTACACTAGATTAGAGAAAAAGAAAAAAAAAGCTGAGGAGTAGATTTGAAAGGTGGAGGGAGGCAAAAAAGAAACACCAGGTGATAGGTGAAACGTGGAGGCGGAGGCATGAAGCAAGGAGCTTGGAAGTTGATTGGTGAAAAGGACAGAAGGCCATGGAAGAAAGAAAAGATGGGTGAAGAGCACCAGAGGGAAGCAATAGGCAGACAAGGAGATAACATGAGAGGGGGCAAAGGGGATGGAAAGTGATGAAAGGGGGGAGGCAGTATATAGATCAGCCTACAAGAGGAGAGGCTGTACTTGATTTGGTATTGGAAAATGAACCTGGTCAGGTGTCAGATCTCTCAGTGGGAGAGCACTTTGGAGATACTGATCATAATTCTATCTCCTTTACCATAACATTGGTGAGAGATAGGAACAGACAAGTTTGAAAAGCGTTTAATTGGAGTAACGGGAATTATTAGGCTATCAGGCAGGAAATTGGAGGCTTAAAATTGGAAACAGATGTTCCCAGGGAAAAGTATGGAAGAAATGTGGCAAATATTCAGGGGATACTTGTGTTGAGTTCTGTAATAGGTACGTTCCAATGAGACAGGAAAGTTATGGTAGGGTGCAGGAACCATGGCATACAAAGGCTGCAATAAATCTAGTCAAGAAGAAAAGAAAAGCTTACAAAATGTTCAGAGAGCTAGGAAATGTTAGAGATCTAGAAGATTATAAGGCTAACAGGAAGGAGCTTAAGAAGGAAATTAGGAGAGCCAGAAGGGGTCATGAGAAGGCCTTGGCGGGCAGGATTAAGGAAAACCCCAAGGCATTCTACAAGTATCTGAAAAGCAAGAGGATAAGACGTAAAAGAATAGGACCTATCAAATGTGACAGTGGGAACAGTGTATGGAACTACAGGAAATAGCAGAGCTACTTAATGAATACTTTACTTCAGTATTCACAATGGAAAAGGCTCTTGGTGATAATAGTGATGACTTGCAGCAGATTGAAAAGATTGAGCATGTAGATATTAAGAAAAAGGATGTGCTGGAGCTTTTGGAAAGCATCAAGTTGGATAAGTCGCCGGGCCCGGATGAGATGTACCCCAGGCCACTCTGGGAGGCAAGGGAAGAGATTGCTGAGTCCCTGGCAATGATCTTTGCATCATCAATAGGGATGGGAAAGGTTCCAGAGAATTCGACAGTTGCAAATGTTGTTCCTTTATTCAATAAAGGGAGTAGAGATAGACCAGGACATTATAGACCAGTGAGTCTTACCTCAGTGGTTGGTAAGTTGATGGAGAAGATCCTGAGAGGCAGGATCTATGAACATTTGGAGAGGTATAATATGATTAGGAATAGTCAGCATGGCTTTGTCAAGGGCAGGTTGTGCCTTGCAAGCCTGATTGAATTTTTTGAGGATATGACATATTGACGAAGGAAGAGCAGTAGATGTAGTGTATATGGATTTCAGCAAGGCATTTGATAAGGTACCCCATGCAAAGCTTATTGAGAAAGTAAGGAGGCATGGGATCCAAGGGCACATTGCTTTGTGGATCCAGAACTAGCTTGCCCGCAGAAGGCAAGGAGTTGTTGTAGACGGGTCATATTCTGCATGGCGGTCGGTCACCAGTGGAGTGCCTCAGGGAAATGTTCTGGGACCCTTACTCTTCGTGATTTTTATAAATGACCTGGATGAGGAAGTGGAGGGAAGTTTGTTGATGACACTAAGGTTGGAGGTGTTGTGGATAGTGTGGAGGGCTGTCAGAGGTTACAGCAGGACATTGATAGGATGCAAAACTGGGCTGAGTCTGAAATTACTGGAAGTCTGAGAAATTGATGTTCATGCCATCAGGATGGAGGCTACCCAAATAAGGTGTTGCTCCTCCAATCTAAGTGTGGCCTCATCACAACAGTGCAGGAGGACATAGACGGACATATCAGAATAGGAATAGGAATGGGAAGTGGAATTAAAATGGGTGGCTACTGGGACATCCCACTTGTCCTGGCAGATGGAGCATAGATGCTCAGCAAAGCATCTACATTGGGTCTCACCGATGTACAGGAGGCCACACCATGACCACTGTACACAGTACATGACCTCAACAGACTCACAGGTGAAGTGTGGCCTTACCTGGAAGGACTGTTCGGGACCCTGGATGGTAGTGAGGGAGGAGGTGTAGGGGCAGGTTTAGCACTTGTTCCACTTACAAGGATAAGTGCCAGAGAAAGATTAGTGGGGACGGATGTCTGGACAAGGGAGTTGCATCCCTATGATCCCTGCAAAAAGCAAAAAGTTGGGGGGGAGAAGGGAAAGATGTGTTTGGTGATGGGACCCAGTTGGAGATGGTACATGTTTCAGAGAATTATGTGATGGACGCCAAGGCTGATGGGATGGTAGGTGAAGACAAGGAACTCTATTCCCTCACCCCCATTTTTCTCCAGTCCTGCCAAAGGGTTTTGGCCTGAAACGTCGACTGTACTTTTTTCCATAGATGCTGCCTGCCCTGCTGAATTCCTTCAGCATTTTGTGTGTGCTGCTTGGATTTCTAGCATCTGCAGATTTTCTCTTGTTTGTGATCAAGAACACTTACTTGCACTTTGGCAAGTCCAAACACCTGGCTGTACTTCTCCCAGCAAGCAGGCAGAAGCGAAGGACAGCAGCACCAATAGTGAGAACTGCAAATTTATGGTCAGGGGAGGTGAAGGAGATATTTACCAGTTGTCACTGACCTCATCAAGTGCACGGATGAGAGCGTGCCTTCAGGAACGTACCAAGTCTTTCCAAACCAGAAACCATGGATGTACCAAGACATTAAGTCTGCTGAGGGCTAGATCTACAATGTTCAAGATCTGTAATCCAAAACCCTATATGAAGTCCAGATACAGTCACTGTTAGAGCAAAAAAGGTAATTCTGTGTGAGGTCAGATACACAACTGGATGCTCAGCAGCTGTGGCAGATTTTATGTGTCATTACTTCTTACAAGGTGAAACCTAACAGAATAAATGGCTGTGATGCTTCTCTCTCTGATGAGCTTTTATGCACACTTTGAAAGGGAGAATAACGTTATGCTTGTGAGAGACCCTACAGCAACTGGTGACCTTGTGATACCCGTCTCGAAGGCTAATGTCAGAATATCTTTCAAGAGGGTGAACTCTCACATGGCATCTGGCCCTGAAAGTACAAATGGCAAGGAGCTGTAAACCTGTTCCAACCAAATGGCAGGAGTGTTCAAGGACATTTTCATTCTCTCACTTCTGCAGATAGAGATACCCATCTGCTTCAAAAGAGTGACAATCATACCGGTGCTCAAGAAGAGCAGGGTGAGCTTCCTCAAAGATTGTTACCCAGTAGCACACACCATCTACTATGATGAAGTGCCTTGAGAGGTTAGTCATGGCTATAATTAATTCTTGCTTCAGCCTGAATCTAGACCCACTGCAATTTGCCCAACTTCATAACAGGTCTACAGCAGATGCAATCTCACTGACTCTCTACTCAACTTTGGAGCATCTAGACAACAGCACCATATATACATATCAGTCTCCTTTTACTAATTACAGCTCTGTATACAACATCATTAACCCCTCGATCCTAATCAAAAAGTTTTGAAACCTGAGCCTCTGTACTTTCCTCTGCAACTGGATCCTTGACTTTCTTATTGGGAGCTCAGTGCAGATCGGAAATAACATTTCCTCTTTGTTGATGGTCAACACAGGCACACCTCTAGGATGTGTGCTTAGTCCACTGCTCTACTCTCTACACTCATAGCTGCATGGCTAAGCACATCTCACATGCCAGCTATAACTTCACCGATAACATCACTGTTGGCAGAAACTTAGATGGTGATGAAGAAGAAGCGTAGAGGAATGAGAAAGATCAGCTGGTTGAGTAACATCGCAACCAACAACTTTGCACTCAATGTCAGAAAGACCAAAAAATTGACTGTGGACTTCAGAAGGGGAAGTTGGGAGAACCCAGAACAGTCTTCACTGAGGGGCCGGTGGTAGAAAGGGTGAGCAGTTTCATGTTCCTGGGCATCCACATCTCAGAGAATCTACTGATATTCAGCCAAACACATTGATGCAGTCATGAAGAAAGCATGCCAGCTATAACTCATTAAGAGATTGAGGGGATATGGAATGTCACCAAAGATTCGATAGAAAATTTCTTTAGACATACGGTGATGAGCACTCTCACCACCTGGTCTGCAAGCACCAATGTGCAGGATTAAAAAAGACTGCAGAGGGTTGTAGATTCAGCCAGCTCCCTCACAGGTACTACCCACCCCACCATCAAGGACATCTTCAAATTGTGATTCAAATGTGAATGTATTGTCTGCACTGTTGCAACTAAATGTTAACTATAACTATGTGGTTTTGTGGGTGGTGCTGGTCTCTTGACTTGGTGTATCTGGGTGGTCTTGTTTTGTCTGATGGATTTGGAGTTCCTTTCCGGGGAATGTGCTAAGATGGTAGCATGATATTGATACGCAGCAGCCTCTCTGGAATCTGGATTGGGGATTACCAAACATTATGTGTTTTTTCTTGTGTGATCTGTTTTGTCGTGTGCTTTTTTTGTGACATCATTCCAGAGAACGTTGTCTCATTTTTTAACTGCATTGCATTTGTTATTTCTAAATGACAATAAACTGAATCTGAATCAAGAAGGTGGCATCTATCATTACTGTACATATCTTCAGAATCCAGATTATCCTCTCTTCTCATTACTATCATCAAGGAGAAGGTACTGAAAACCCACACTCAATGTTTAGGAAAAGCTTCATCCCTTCTGGCATCAAATTTCTGAATGGTCCGTGAATACTACCTTACTTCTCCCCTTTTGTAATATTTATTTATCTGTCTATTCAAGTCTGCAGGTTTTGCTTTCAGATATCCATGTGCTGTCCCTCCCCACCACTGAACACTTAAGTATGTTTACAGCTGGTTACAGAATAACTGGAGAGGAGTGACCAGAATAATTAGACAACATAAGAACAGACAGTTTTTAAACTTAGAGCTTGGATTAAGTTTCAGTCAAAAGGAGTTACATCAAATGCACAAACACCTGCTCTCTCTCTTTCAGCGGGAATGACTGTAACTCACTTTTTTAAGGAGTTCTCAACGTAGAAAAGAATGTTCCATTATAGTTTACAAAGGAGAACATTCTCATTTTAAAATAAGCTGCTAGAGAAAATTCAATAATACTGTCATTATGAATTCACTGGATCTCTGTAATTTAGTTCTTGTCTGTATTTGAGTCATGAATGCAATGAGGTCTGAAACCGAGTAGCCTTGGTGAAATTAAATTGAAACAGCAGTGAGCAAGCTTTGATTGATTGAGTGCTGTCCAATAGCACCATCAACGATATTGCTTTGGATGGAATACCACTTGAGGTTTGGAGAAGTAGAAGCAATGATTTTTTATGTGTTTGATACAAGCACGCAGATAATTAATGAGAATCCCTCTGTGGTTAGAAGATATAAAGTTTAATATAGTTGGGATGTAGATAGGAAATTGGATAAGATATAGTTAGGATTTGCACAATCAATGGCGTGTGTGATCCTTCCCTAACTATTTCCTCCTCTCTGCTAACCAGTTCTTCTTCATAGCCATTCCAATGTTACACAAATTGTAACAAAGAGTAAGCCATTTACTTGCTGTCTTGACCTTGTATCTACCACACTTAAGGACTCTTTTAATAGTGTATTCAATTCCTTTCAAAAAATTATTAACATAATCCTTTGAAATTGGAGTTTGCCTTCAAAATTGTGGCTATCAAACTACTACTTAAAAAGCCAAGCCTCGATAGTGAGGTACTAGCTAACTACAGACCTACATCAAATCTTGTGCAAAACTCTTGAGAAATTTATTTTCAACCAACTCAGCAACTTCCTGAATCAGAACATACTCTAAAAAAGTTTCAGTCAGTTTTTGGAGAAAACCACAGCACAGAGACAGTCTGTCATGGTGTTTGCTGAAACAAGAGTTTATTCATAGGAACTCCAACAGAACATCAGTGCCTTGACCAAGTGACACCACAAGCGGAATCATTCTCAAAACACACACAAGGACCCTGCGATAAGTGCTAATTGAGAGTCCCTTTAGATAATCACAGTAGAATGAAAACCTGGGCCAGTCAAAATAAACTTGACAAGATTAAACAGAAAGCACAAGGTCTTAACAACTCTTGATATGACAACAATTAACAAATACAGGTGTGCAGGGCCACAGTGCTCGTAGCACAGCTCTTACGAAAATTGTCAGCAACCTTAGGTTCAGTACTGATGCCAACAAGGTCTCAGGTCTAACTTATCAAGATTTAGGCGCTACCTTTAACATAATTGACCAGAACATTTTCCTAGATTCCCTTGAGAAATGGCTTGGCCTCTCCATTAGTGCCTTTAATTGGTTTCACTTATATACAATATCAGAGAGAAAATGTTTTGTTTGTCTTGGAGACTATTTTTCTAGGAAACAATGTACTGTACCTTTAGGTGTTGCCAGGGAAGCTGTCTTGGTCCCCAGCTTTTCTCCTTATACATACTGCCTTTAGGAGACATTATCAGAGAACATAAGCTTGATTTCCAGTTGACATATAATTGTATATCTTGGTTGAGCCTGATAATGATAACACCCTATCTTCTCTGATGTCTCATGGCTGCAAAAATAAATGGATTAGCAATAATTCTCTAACACTAAATAAAGATAAAACTGAAATAATTTTAATTGGTCCCAAAGCCAAAAGAGATAAACTTCTTGATAAACTTGGTTTGCCTAGTAAAATCAGAGTTAGCAAGCACGGGTGTTATTCTTGATTCAGATTTGAATTTTAAATCCCACATAAAGAAAGTGACCAGAGCAGCATTTCCACACTTAAGAAATATTACAAAAGTACATCTATTTCTGTCAAATAATGATGATGAAAAGGGATGCAGACTCAGCTGAGATTTTTAAACGCCAGCTCAAAACCTATATTCCAATGCAAAGCACTTTTCATACCTTGTTTGTATGAAAAGTTCTCCATAAATAGTTTATTATTATTTTTATTATTTATATAGATAGGGCAATCCAATAGAAAGCAAAAGCTGCTTTCTGTTTTTATTTATGGACAAGAGATTCACAGAGAAAAATCCCTGTGGAAAGTGGAGAGTGGTGGTTAGGTAAAGATGTGTTTGGTAGTAGGATCCTGCTGAAGATGGCAGATGTCAGAGAGAATGACGTGCGGAGGCTCACAGGGTGTTGGGTAATTATTTTTATGTGACCATTTATGGTTCTCTGAAATTGGCATGATGAATTAGTCTACCAATTTTATAGTCCTGCATCTCAGCTCCCAATGAAAGGCCTCTTATTATTCAAATGTCTCAATGACACCGGTTACTCTCATTGATTGTCTGATCATCCTGGAGGAACTTAGGGGTCAAGCAACACCCATGGAGGTAAAGTGATGGTCAACATGTCTGGCCAAATGTAGAATGTCGAGGGAAGGTAGCCAGTATAAAGAGGATTGAAACAGAGGCTGGCAGCTGAGAAGTGAAATTAGGTGAGGTTGGCGCCAAGAAGCTGGTGCTTATGATTTTTATGTTTATGGTGCCTCCTCAACAAACTTCATCTAGTATTAACTATCAGAAAACATAGAGGAGGCTTGACACTAAAGCAGCGCAGTGGAGACAATTCAGCAGTGAACAAGAATTTTAATAAGCCAGGAGGTGTCATGAAAGAAGAGAGAATAGAAACTAAACACAACAGGCATCAAGGTAAACTTTAGGCCAGAAGAGTAAAAGCTAGGAGGAACTGGTTGAGGCCATCTGGTTCAATGCATGAAGAAGAGCAATGGAGGAGAAATGGGGTTAAATAGAATGCAGGTGATGGGTCTGGAACAAGTGACAGGTGAATCCTCTTAGCTGAGTGGAGACAGGGAGGTGCCTGCATGTGCAGGCCTAACACAAACAAAATCTTTAATCACCCAATCAAGTTGATAAGGCATGACCTGCCACACACAAAGCCATGGTGGCTCTCCCTAATTAAACCATGGGTTTTCCAAATGCTCATATATCCTATCCCTATGAGTTTCCTCCAGCAATTTCCCTACAACTGACATAAGACTCACCAGTCTATAGCTCCCAGGATTTTCCCTTGCTCCCTTTTAAAATAGAGGTACAACATTAACCATTCGCTAGTCCTCCAGGACCTCACCTGTGGCAAGAGGACATGAAGATGCTGGTCAAGAGCCAGTATTTACAAACTCAGCACTGATCTCCAAGTTCTCCATATCCTTTTCCTTGATAAATAAGTATCTCACTCACATTGTTTAAACTACATGAGTGAGATAACTCAACCAAGTTTCAGTAATGTCTACATTATTGTAATTCCATGCACTAAGTTCATCACACTTACCCATTAATACACCTAGTCTTAAAATATACACACTTAAAACTATCCGACCCACCACACCTGTTATTTCAATTTTGCCTTTCAATACTTGACCTGACGTCTACCTTCTGGTCTGTTCCTTCCTTTACTGACCTGGGGTTCCGATTCCCAGTCCCCGGCAAAACTAGTTTAAATTCTCCCAAGTAGCATCAGCTAATCTCCTGGCCAGGATACTGGTTCCCCTCCAGTTCAGATGCAACCCATCCCTCTTGTACAAGTCACCCCTTCCCCAGAAAAGGCTCCAAATAATCTAAGAACTTAAAGCCCTGTTCTCTGCACCATATCTTCAGCCATTCATTCATCTGTGCTTTCACCCCATTCCTGCCTGCACTGGCCCATGGTATAGGGAGTAATTTGGAGATTACTATCTTGGAGGTCCTTCTCGTCAGCTTCTTTCCTAACTCTACTCTATATACTCACTGCATAGGACCTCTTCCCCTTTCCTGTGCAGGAATGGCTGCTGAGTGTGCCGGGCTTTAGATGTTTCAAAAAAGAGCAGTGAGGGAGGCAAAAGAGGGTGGGGGGCATGGCATTGCTAATTAGGGATAATGTCATGGCTGCAGAAAAGGAGGAGGAAGTCATGGAGGGATGGTCTACTGAGTCAGTGTGGGTGGAAGTCAGGAACAGGAAAGGGATTTTTTTAATAGACCCCCCCCCCCAATAGTAACAGGGATATAAGGAGCAGATTAGGGAGGCAAATTCTGGAACAGTACAATAATAATAGGGTTGTTGTAATGGGAGATCTTAACTTTCTAATATTGATTGGCATCTCCTTAGTGCAAGGTGTTTTGATAGGGTGAGGTTTGTTAGGTGTGTTCAGGAAGGTTTCCTGACGCAATATATCAGTAAGCCAACTAGAGGAGAAGCATTACTTGATCTGGTATTGGGAAATGAACCTAGTCAGGTATCAGATCTTTCAGTGGGAGAGCATTTTGGAAGTAGTGACCACAATCCTATGTCCTTCACCACAGCACTGGAGCAGACAACTTGGGAAAACATTTAACTGGGGTAGGGGGAAATACGATGCTATTAGGCAGGAACCTGGGAGCATAAATTGTGAGCAGATGTTCTCACGGAACATCTATGCATGGAGTTCTGTATAGGTATGTTCCATTGAGGCAGGGAAATGACAGTAGGGTTAAAGAACCATGGTGTACAAAGTACGTAGAAAACCTAGTTAGAAGAAAAACTTATGAAAGGTTCAAGAAACTTGATTCTGTTCGAGCTCTAGAAAAAGTTAAAAGGTTGCTAGGAAGGAACTTAAGAGTGGAACTGGAAGAGCCAGTAGGGGCCATGAGAAGGCCTCGGTGAGCAGGATTAAAGAAAACCCCAAGGCATTCTACAGGAATGTGAAGAGCAAGAGAATGAGCCATGTGAGAATACGACCAATCAGGAGCGATAGTGGAAATGTGTGCATGGAGTCAGGTGAGTTAGCGGAGGTACTTAATGAATACTTTGCTTCAGTATTCACCAGGGAAAAAGACCTTGGCAATGGTGGGGATGACTTGCAGGGGACTGAAATGCTTGAGCATATAAACATTAAGAAAGAGGGTGTGCTGGAGCTTTTGAAAAGCAGTGACTGGAGCCGGATGAGATATACCTCAGGCTACTGTGGGAAGCAAGGGAGGAGATTGCTGAGCCTCTTGAGGTGATCCTTGCATCATCAATAGGGACAGAAGTACCAGAGGTTTGGAGGGTTGCATATGTTGTTCCTTTGTTCAAGAAAGGGAGTAGAGATAACCCAGGAAATTATAGACCAGTGAGTCTGACGTCAGTGGTGGGCAAGTTGTTGGAGAAGATCCTGACAGGCAGGATTTATGAACATTTAGGGAGACATAATCTGATTAAGGATAGTCAGCATGGATTTGTCAGGAGCAGGTTGTGCCTTATGAGCCTGATTAAATTCTTTGAGGATGTAATGATTCACCACAGATTCACCACCCTCTGGCTAAAGAAATTCCTTCTTATTGCTGTCCTAAAGGGACATCCTTGGATTCTGAGGCTGTGCCCGCTGGTCCTAGGCTCCTCTATTATATGAAACATCCTCTCTGCATCCACTCCATCTCGGGCTTTTAATATTCATTCTTCTAAACTCCAGTAAGTACAGGCTCAGAGCCATAAAGTACTTCTCATATGTTAACCCTTCATTCACGAGATCACAGAATCTCCTCTGGACCCTCTCCAATGCTAGACAATTCTTTCTTAGATAAAGGGCCAAAAAACTGCTCACAATGTCTGACCAATACTTATACACCCTCAGCTTTATAAATGCAGAATTAGGAGCTGAAGGCTTGCAACATTCTGGTATGCAGTCATCATGTCTAGCAGGATCCTCATGAGCTATGAGAAAATAAGGAACACATTGTCTAGCAGGATCCTCATGAGCTATGAGAAAGTAAGGAACACACTGAGGCAGAGAGAGCTGAACTCGGAATGGCTTTACTGATTCAAACTTGCACACTTAAATCCCCCCTCCCATGGGTCCCTGCGACCATCCCCGGAAGGTCTGCCCCAAGTGGGCTGTGCGTCCGCCTGCAGGCCCCAATGGCGGTTCGAGCCCCGTGTGTGCGGACTGCCACAGTATACCAAATCACATCAGAAGTGGATTCTGAAACATCTTTCACCTGACTTTTTTCTAATATATTCAAAACTGGGGCCAGAAATATCAGTTTTATCCCAACAACCAATAAACTTCTATAAGTAATCATAATAACTCTGGCCGTCCTCTTTCCCACTTCAGGGATGTCATGGATGTGATCAGAAACATCCCAGACCTTGGTACCTGAGAGGCAACCTATCATCCGTGCTTCTATCCTGTGTCCACAGAATCGCCTGTCTGACCCCCTAACTATAGAGATCATTGCTGCCATCCTTTTTGTTTCCCTACCCTTCTGAGCCACAGGGTCAGACTCTGTGTCAGTCCCCCGCAACAGCACTCAAACAGGAGTACTTATTGTTAAAGGGTACAGCCCTTCCCTCTCCTGACTGTTACCCACTTATCTGTCTCCCAAGGACCCTGTGTGACTACCTGGCTAAAGCTCCTATCCATCATCTCCTTACTCTCCCTGACCAGACAAAGGTCATCAAGTTGTCTCTCCAGTTCCCTAATGCGGTCCCGAAGGAGCTCTGGCTTGACGCACCTGGTACAGATGTGGCCATCCAGGAGGCTGTGAATCTCCAGGACTTCCCACATTTGACACCGAGCACAGAACACTGGCCTCACACACATTCTTCCTGTTTGTATTCTACACAGACAATCTAAATGACCTCGACTCGTTATCTCTGAAGCCCTGTTGAGCCAAATCCTTCCTACTCTGTCTCCATCTACTCTGTCGTCTGCTCTATAAAGCTGTCTCCTTTTAAACACTTCTTGCAGCTCTAACTGGCTGACGTCCACGTGCTTGCAGTCGAGCCCCAATCAAACCACTGAAGAAGTGACCATCTCCTTTTAAACTCTTCTTGCTGTTCTAACTGGCTGATGTCAACAAGCTTGCGCAGTTGTGCCTTGGTCAAACCACTGAAGAAATAATGCTGAAGAGATAAAGTGATATGCATGGAGCTGATGTGCCTTTATCCCAGAGCTTTTCCTAGAGAGTGGTGAATCTGCGGAATTCTCTGCCCAAGGAAGCAGTGGAGGCTACCTCAGTAAATATATTTAAGACAAGGTTGGATAGATTTTTGCATAGTAGGGGAATTAAGGATTATGGGAAAAAGGCAGGTAGGTAGAGATGAGTCCATGGCCAGATCAGCCATGATCTTATTGCATGGCAGAACAGACTCGCCGGTCCAGATGGCCTACTTCTGCTCCTATTTATGTATCCTTCACATCATCTAACTTGCTGATGAGAAAAGGATGAGACAGTGTCATGTACTTTGATGTCCCAACAACCATACTTCTGCAGGTCTGTTTACAAATTAAGGTGAGAACAAAGTTTGGAAAAAAAGATTAAAACCAGACCTAAAAGTTAAGTAATATTTTCAGTGGATTTGGAAGAGGACTGAATTTGGAAAAATTGGTAACTGAGTGTGTGATTTGTTACTTAGCTTGTTTACCTCTTCTAGTTCAAGGGTTCCCAAACTTTTTTAAGTCTTGGATCCCTACCATTAACTGAGGAGTCTGTGGACCCCAGGTTGGGAACCCCTGTAATCCTGATTACTGTTTCACTTAAAATAATAATCAACTTGTGTATATCAGCCTTCTTATGTATTTATATTTATTGTGCTTTTTGTGTATTGGAAATGACAGTAAACAATCTTGAATCTTGAAACAAATATAACTTAATGGAAGTACCAGTAAAAGTGATTATAGCTCCAAATCTGCAAAGTATCTTTGTTTCATCAAATAGTGTGATATTGACCCATGCAAAAGGAGATCCCCAGTATATTCCCTCTCAGTATAAGAAGCAGGATCAGATTATCCACTTGTTATTTGAGGCAGCTCTCCAGTAACACATGCACTGAAAGATACTTAAAAGACTTTGTCTTTTTAAAAAAATCATTACTTTCTTCATATCCATTAAATTATTACAATTTGATCATACTGACGTTTGAACAAAAAACTGAAAGAACTCAAACAGTACACTTTTAGCCATTTGGCTAAATGCACTGGCTGAGAATTTTTGGCATATGCTGAATGAATTTCTGTCAGGCTGGGTAGGAAACAACTGTTATTTTACACACAGCAACTTCTCACAAAAGAGAAGTGAATAAAAATTTAATCAATCATTTATAGTGAGAAAACTTTGATCAGGGTGAGCTCTGTGATTTTCTTTGAATAGTCAGTATTGTATCTCAGATTTAAAGCCAATTCTTTGATTTAGCCTTATGTTACAGAGTCTTTTTTCTGGCCCAGAAATGTGAATGTTGAGTGGAAATAAGTTGAGCCTGAAATATAATACTTAAAATTCATTTCTCAGAACATGGCTGATGCTGGTCTTGCCAGCATTCACTACCCATTCTTACATACCCCAAAGGAAATGAATTTGAACAATTAGAGGTGAAGGCACTCCCTCTATGTTGCTAATCAGAATCAGATCCAGATTTAATATCACCAGCACATGTCATAAAGTTTGTTACCTTTAAAGCAGTAGTACAATGAAATACATGATAAGTGAATATAGGAAAAAAAACTGAATTACTGTAAGTATAATGTTAAGTTAAAATAAGTAGTGCAAAAAAACAAATTTAAAAAGTAGTGAGGTAGTGTTCATAGGTTCAATGTCTATTTAGAAATTGGACGGCAGAGAGGAGGAAGCTGTTCCTGAGTCGCAGAGTGTTGGCTTTCAGGCTTTTGTATCTCCTTCCCAATGGTAACAATGAAAAGAGGGCATGTCCTGGGGGGTGGGGGTCCTTAATGATGAATGCCATCTTCCAAATTCACTGCTCCTTGAAGATGTCTTGGATATTGAGATTTAAACCCATCAACGATGAACAGTTTCTATACTTACATATCAGGATATTGTATAACTTGAAGGGAATTCTCCGTCCTGACGAAGGGTCTCGGCTCGAAACGTCCACTGTACTTCTTCCTATAGATACTGCCTGCCGAGCTGCGTTCCACCAGCGTTTTGTGTGTGTTGCTTGAATTTCCAGCATCTGCAGATTTCCTTGTGTTTGGGAATTCTAAAGATGATGGTTTTTCCTGTCTGTCTGCTGCCCCGTCCTCTTTGCTGGTAGAGATCATGGGTTTGGGTAAGTGTATTTCATAGATGCTACATGTGGTGAGATGAATGTTTAGCACAGTGAAAAGGCCCATCATTAAGGACCCTCACCCCACCCTCTCCCATTATATCATCAGGGAGGAATTACAGGAGCCTGAAGACACATACTGAAAATTTTAGGAAAAGCTCTGTAGGAGCCATGTATGCATTCTCTATCTGTATTGTATTCTATGTTGTGCATTTATTATGATTATTATGGTAACTAGTCACAAAAGTGGGGGGGGGGCAGATAGGTGTGGTAAAAGCAAGGAGAATAAGTTACGTATTCTTGTTTATTTTGTGGCAGTTTGTAGATTGGGGATCGGCGGGGGTCATATATTTTCCTGATAGCTGAGATAACGCTTAATACTGCTTAGTTTACACTTAGGTATGCTTAAGTTACATCACACATGGAAATGTATATATATTGAATTGAATTGACTTTATTTCTTACATCCTTCACATACATGAGGAATAAAAATCTTTACATTACATACAGAAACATAGAAAACCTACAGCACAATTCAGGCCCTTCGGCCCACAAAGTTGTGCCAAACATGTCCCTACCTTAAAAATGACTAGACTTCCCCATAGCCCTCTATTTTCCTAAGCTCCATGTACCTATATAAAAGTCTCTTAAAAGACCTTATCGTATCTGCCTCCACCACCGTAGCTGGCAGCCCATTCCACGCACTCACCACTCTCTGAGTAAAAAACTTACCCCTGACATCTCCTCTGTACCTACTCTCCAGTACCTTAAACCTGTGTCCTCTTGTGGCAACTATTTCAGCCCTGGGAAAAAGCCTCTGACTGTCCACACAATCAATGCCTCTCATCATCATATACGCCTCTATCAGGTCACCTTTCATCCTCTGTTGCTCCAAGGAGAAAAGTTACATTTCCATCTAAATGTGCAATCTGTGGGGGCACTATGGAGCCATGAACCAAGATAGCAGCTTAACATACAACCTTGCACTAAACAACTTTAAAACCCTAAGTTAACAATACCAACTGAACTCAGGCTGTGTCAAAAACGACTACAATCAACGAGTGTGATATCTTCATCCGAAAATGTGGCTCCAAAAAAAATGGAAAATCAACACTTCATTGACAAAGCAAGATGAGGAAATTTCTAGCAACATGGCAGAGCTAACGGCGGTGCTAGCTGAACTAAAGTTACTTTGCTCTGAGTTTGGATCCAAACTGGACAATATAGATGACCGCCTGGGTAAGATGGCCAGCTCCGTCTTTGCCTTGGAAAACGATACGTTGGAGGTGAAGCGAAATGTTGCTTCTAATCCTGCATGGATGGTAGAGGCTGAAAACTGAATAATAGCAGCAGAGGGGCACATGGGAAAGAACAAGGCTGAACTAACCAACACCATGAAACGAATCACCTATCTGGAATCCAAGACTGAGGACCTGGAGAATTGGAGTTGAAGGAAAAACTTGTGGTTGTTCGGCCTCTGGGAGGGCACTGAAGGAAACCAACCACTGCTGGAATTCATACAAGACATGCTACCATGCTGGCTGGAGCTGGACACTGACAGATCCTTCATCCTAGAAAGAGTTCACCGAACTCTAGCACCGTCAAAACTAAACCAGAACAGAGTGGTTCTCATTCAGTTCCTGAAATTTCAAGATCTGGAGTTTGTTTTCTGCTTCATTAAACAGTGTAATATTACATATGAGGGAAACAAGCTTTTCTTCACCAAGACCTTTCAGCTGAGACCATACGGCAGCGAAAGAAGTTTAACACGGTCTGAAGAGTGTTCGTTGAAAAAGGAAATTTCTGCGGATTTCAACATAATCCATGCAGGATGAGAGTCCTCCACAATCAGAAAATACTCCTGGTTTCATCACCAAAAGAGACGCAAGATTTCCATCGAGTACACGCCTGAGAAGTCTGATTAAGGCAGTAGTGAGATTTGTTTACTTCCATGCCCATGAGAATCAGCTGATTGCCTACACTGAGTCCCAGAAGACATCTTTTTTTTCTCTCTTACTTTATTTTTCTTTTACTAGAACTGCCACTTTAGCCTCTTTTATTTTATTCTTGAAAAGATACTGTATTTAAGAGGTTGTTTATACCACCAGAATAGCTTTATTATTTTGCCCATTTTTATTGATTACAACATTTTTGTTTGCTGAAACTTTAATTCTATTGAGATGGGACTAAAATAGAATAGAATGGCCATGTATTGCCTAGATTTGGATTTGGAAAGACCTTCCTTAAATGGATTCAGTTTTTATATACAAACCCAATAGCCAGTATCTTAACAAATAGTATAGTTTCTAAACCAGACATCTTGCAGCAATCTACTCACCAGGGATGCCCTTTGTCACCGATGTTGTTTATACTGGCCATAGAACTCCTGGCTATGGCAATAGGAATGCAGATAGGCCTGTTGGGAATCCAGCTAGGAGAATAGGAACATAGAATATCCTTATATGCTGATGACGTGATTCTTTTCTTTTCAAATTTATCCATCAGTATTCCAAACTTAATGCAAACTTAATGAATTGTTTGAGCAGTTCTCTGGTTATAACATTAATAACTCAAAATCATCAATACTATTTTTGAACAAAGAAAAAAGACTGAAACCAGTCATAAAAACCCTATTTATAAATGCAAAGGAAGGATTTACCCACCTTGGTGTCAGAATTACCCCCAAAATTAAAACAATCGTCCCAACAAACTATGACCCACTAGTGGACAAAATGAAAGAGACGTTGGATCAATGGATAACAATGCCCATATCAATGATTGGCCGTATAAACATGATCAAAATGAATATATTACCAAAATTTCTATACCTTTTTCAATCACTTCCTCTCCCACTACCAAAATCATTTTTTGATCAGCTTAATATTATATTTAGTAAATTCATTTGGAATAATAAAAAATCTAAATGAGACTCACGCTGTTATAGTTACCTTATGAAAGGGGAGGGCTATGGCTCCCAAACCTGAATTGATGTTATTGGTCTGCTCAGTTACGTTCTACATTGATTTATTTCTCAATGGAGGTCCTTCCAGCCTGGGTGAGCATTGAACAGGCATCAGTACCAAACCTCCCATCAAAGCTCTATCTGTACTCAGCAGACCCAAGAAATTTGAAAAGAACAAAATACTATTTCCTCAAAAATACTATTGACATCTGGTGTAAAGCACATCAGCATATTAAAGATACTCCTCTCATCTCACACTTCAGATTCAGATTCAGTTTATTGTCATTGAGAAACCACAAATGCAATGCTGTTAAAAAATGAGACAACATTCTCCGGAATGATATCACAAAAAAGCACACGACAAAACAGACCACACAAGAAAAACCACATAATGTTTGGTAATCTTCAATCCAGAGTCCAGAGAGGCTGCTGCATATCAATATCGGGCTACCATCTTAGCACGTTTCCTGGAAAGGAACTCCAAGCCCATCAGACAAAACAAGACTACCCAGACACACCAAGTCAAGAGACCAGCATTACCACCCAACAAACCAAAAACCTACACAAAACCATATAGTTATAGTTAACATTTAGTTGCAACAGTGCAGACAATACCATAATATGGGGCAGTACATACTTCAGGGCAGGAAGAGCAGGTGGTGGTTTCAGAATCTGGGCAAAGGTGTGCAGAAACTAGAGGACTTTTGTATGAATGGTAATCTTACTACATTTGATCAATTGTGTCAGATATACTATATCCCTAAAAAAATAACTTTTTAAAATATGGGCAACTGAGACAGTTCATATTATCAAAATATATATGGTGGCATCCATCGGTCTCGAGAGACCATGGATCTGTGTCTGGAGTTTCCAGGGCGCAGGCCTGGGCAGGGTTGTATGGGAGACCGGCAGTTGCCCAAGCTGCAGGCCTTCCCCTCTCCACGCCACTGATGTTGTCCAAGGGAAGGGCACTAGGACCCATGCAGCTTGGCACTGGTGATGTTGCAGAGCAATGTGTTGTTAAGTGCCTTGCTCAAGGACGCAAACACACTGCCTCGGCTGAGGCTCGAACCAGTGACCTTGAGGTTACTAGTCTGATGCCTTGCCCACTAGGCCATGCGCCAACACTATCAAAATATCAGCATTTAATATCTTAACCACCACTATCACATCTTGAAAATCTTACACTTCTAAATCTAAAGGGGAGGAGTCAGATTTCTTTATTCAATACAGCTTTGATATAATATAATAAGGAGTCCACCATTGACAGGGTGGAGGCATGGAAACTGGATGTTCAAGAGGACATACAAGAAACTGAGTGGGAAACAGCATGCTTAAAAGCCCAAAAAGAATCAATTAATACGAGAATGAAGCTATTATAATATGAATAGTTAATGAGAACTTATGTTACCCCGGTCAAACTGAACCGTTGGACCCCTGACATCCTGAACACTTGTGTTTAGAAGAAAAGGGTACTCTGTTTCACTGTGTATGGGACTGTCCTAAATTAAAAAAATACTGGAAAACAGTCGTTCAGACTACATCTAAGATTGTTGAAGTAAAGGTACTTAACCAAACAAAAATGTGTGTACTAGGTATACATCCAAAGAACTCTACTGTTAGTCCAAAACAGGCAACTTTAATTGACTTTGGACTCCTACAGGCCAGGAGGGTGATAGCTTTATCTTGGAGGAAAATGGATATACCTTCGATACATGTATGGATAAAGGAGATGGCGTCTTGTATTATATTGGGGAGACTGACTTACATGACCAGGGGAAGGGCAGGAGAATTTGAAAATGTGTGGAAACCTTTATTGGAGTTTCTTGGACGTCAAGGTGCACAGTCATTTTGAAATAGGTGTGTCTTGTTGAGTGTTTCTATGGTTTTTTTTCTGATGTGTTTTTATTTTATTACTTTATTAAATATGTGAAGTATCTGAAATGTCATATCTCTTTTCCTTTGAAGATTGTGAAAAACATGAGGATGTTTCACTAGTTTATTATTATTGTTTATTTGTATGTGAAATGTATGTAAAATTCAATATTGTTTTAAAAAAGTGCAATGTGCAATCATAGTAATTTATACTAAATAAAACAGTCAATGTGATATAGAGTACACTCAAGTCAGTGTGAGCTCATCAGTCTGATGGCCCGGTGGAAAAAGCTGTCCCGGAACCTGTTGGTCCTGGCTTTTATGCTACGGTGCTGCTTCCTGGATGGTAGCAGCTGAAATAGATTGTGCTTGGGTTGGCTTGGGTCTCCAATAATCCTACAAGGCCCTTTTTGCACACCTGTCCCTGTAAATGTCCTAAATCATGGGAAGTTCACAACTACAGATGCCCTGGGCCATCCGCACCACTATCTGCAGAATCCTGCTTATAAGGGAGGTACAATTCCCATACCAGGCAGTGATGTAGCCAGTCAGGATGTTTACAGTTGTGCCCCTGTAGAAAGTTCTTAGGATTTGGGGGCCCATACCAAATTTCCTCAACTGTTTGAAGTGAAAGAAGCACTGTTGTGCCCTTTTCACCACACAGTTGGTGTGTACAGACCACATGAGGTCCTCAGTGATGTGGATGCCGAGGAACTTGAAGCTGTTAACCCTCAACCCCAGATCCATTGATGTCAATAGCGGTTAGCCTGTCTCCATTCCTCCTGTAATCCACAACCAGTTTCTTTGTTATTGAGACATTGTGGGAGAGGTTGTTTTCTTGACACCACTGTGTCAGAGAGATGACTTCTTCCCAGTAGGCCACCTTGTTATTGTTTGAGATAAGGCCAATCAATGTAGTGTCTATATATATATATATACATACACACACACACACAAATACATAGATATACATACACATATATATGCATATATACATATACACACGTACAAATATATACACACACAACTACACACTTGTAGACACACACACACTTGTAATTTATAGTATATGTATTGCATTGTACCACTGATCCAAAACAACAAATTTCACAACATATATCAGTGATAATAAATCTGATTTTGTTGTCACCATCCTGATGGACTGCCTTGTCCTGGATGATATCAAACTTCTTCAGTGTTGTTATAGCTTCACCAATCTAGTCAAGTGGAGAAGAGTGCAAAAACTCCTGACTTGTAACTTATTGATAGTGGAACACTTGGTGTGTCAAAAGGTAAAAATATGTTGATAATCTTCATTTTTTTCCCCAAATGTATACATTATTCAGAAAATTTGCTAATATACATATACATTGATACATATAATATACTGTCACTCACAACAGAAAACATTTGATTCTATTTCCTTATAAGATATATAAGAGCATGGTATCAAATTTTCTTTGATCAATAAGGTATCTGAGATTTTCCTCCCTCTGTGTGTCATGGTGGGAGGGCCCTAAACTGTGGCCTTTCCCTGTACAGCCTTTGAGGTAACTGCAAACAAGATTAGAGAACTGATACAGCAGACTTACTTGTGCTATTAAGCTGGTTTACAAGCATGAATCATTACCATTAATGAATAAGAAAAGAAGCTCAAGACAAAACTAAATATAGGTAATGGGATAAGCTTTTAAAGAAATGTGATGAAAATTGCCAGATATGTTTGAAAGTAACTCCCAAAAAAAGATTCCTTAAAGTTGCTATAGCCAGGAGTGGTAGTGGGGAAAACTCTCACTAGCTGTTAGAGGCTCCTAATAGTGTTCATCTCTAATAGCCTTTGACAACCAAATCCAGATCCTGGCCTTCACCTGTGGCTTGGCTACTAAGCCCGGTCAAACCATTTCCACTGACAGAAGAATGGGTAGAGGTAGGTTACTGGTGCCGTAAAACCAGTTGCTTCAGGCAAATGAGGCTTGTCAGCAGTTAATGGCAGTTCATCTATTCTAGGTGAAGGAAAACTAATCTCACCTTCTGCTACCTTGCAGCTGTACCTACTCACAGGGATGGCTTCCAGAGTAGATCCTGAGGAAACATCCAAGCTGGAGTCCTTAAGACAGTCCTAACGTTGAGTTCAATGCTGACTGGGAAGTCCTGTGATGCTGCTGGTGCCAAAATGTATGGGTTTCAGTTGTTCTTTTGAATTCATTAGCTGCCTGGTGAAGAAGAGCATGCTACATGGGCGACAGCTTGTTCTCCATATTGCTCTGCCCTGGCCTGCATATCATGTAGACAGTTGGGATGCAATATCCATGGTCCACCCCAACCAATGGATGGTCTCAACTCCCAGGAAGCTGATTAAGTTTATGATGGAAACTAGAATTGAGGACTTTATAAAATCTAAAGTATTGAATTCGTACTGGGAATTATGCCATTAGGGAATTCATATGTTCCATATCTACTTCTCTATGTTCTTTGAATTAGTCAATAATTATTCTTACAATCTGATGATATTGCATATGCCTGAAAAGACATTTTTCTCCTTATTCTGATTTCTGTTTTCCTATTATAAAACACCTACCACTAAATATATTCATTATCTTTCAATTGGAAACTTGGGACATGATATATGTATGAATCTACTCTCTTCTTACTTGCCAGAGGTGGTTTTTCATCTAATAACATCTTGTTCAACTCATCAATGAACATAATTGTGGTTGTGTGATAGTAAGCCTTGAGACTTAGAATTGCTGTGATTAGACAAATGCTAAAGCCACTTAAGCTTCTAGATTATATTCATTTCATTTCCTTCTGTTTTTAAGATTAAAAAGATGTTTATTTAAATACAAAATACATGGGATCTTGCATGTATTCAAAATAAGACAACATGATCTTAATGACTATCGCCCGGTAGCACTCACATATACAGTGATACAATGCTTGGAGAGGTTGGTCATGATTATTCTGAATTCCTGCCTCAGCAAGGACCTGGACCCATTGCAATTTGCCTATCGCCACTATAAGTCAACAACAGATGCAATCTCAATGGCTCTTCACATGGCTTTAGACCACCTGGACAACACAAACACTTATGTCAGGATGCTGTTTTCAGCATTTAAATGCTCAGCATTTAATACCATCATATCATCATTGAGAAGTTGCAAAACCTGGGCCTCCCTCTACAATTGGATCCTTGACTTCCTAACTGGAAGACCACAATCTGTGTGGACTGGTGATAACATCTCCTCCTGCTGATGATCAACACTGGTGCACCTCAGGGATGTGTGCTTAGCCCACTGCTCTACTCTCTATATACCAATGACTGTGTGGCTAGGCATAGCTCAAATACCATCTATAAATTTGCTATCCATACAACCAATTTTGGTAGAATCTCAGGTGGTGACGAAAGGTGTACAGGAGTGAGATTTGCCAACTGGTGGAGTGGTGTCACAGCAAAAACCTGGCACTCAACATCAGTAAGACAAAAGAGCTGGTTGTGGACTTCAGGAAGTGTAAGATGAAGGAACACAGACCAATCCTCAGAGGGATCAGAAGTGGAGAGTGGGAGCATTTCCTAGGTGTCAAGATCTCTGAGGATCTAACCTGGTCCCAACATATCGATGCAGTTATAAAGAAGGCAAGACAGTGGCTATACTTCATTAGGAGTTTGAAGAGATATGGTATGTCAACAAATACACTCAAAAACTTCTATGTTTCTATGTTTCTATGGAGAGCATTCTGACAGGCTGCATCTCTGTTTGGTATGGGGGGAGGGGGCTACTGCACAGGACCGAAAGAAGCTACAGAGGGCTGTAAATTTAGTCAGCTCCATCTTGGGTACTAGCCTACAAAGTACCCAGGACATCTTCAAGAAGTGGTGTCTCAGAAAGGCAGCGTCCATTATTAAGGACCTCCAGCACCCAGGGCATGTCCTTTTCTCACTGTTGTCATCAGGTAGGAGGTATAGAAGCCAGAAGGCACACACTCAGTGATTTAGGAACAGATTCTTCCCCTCTGACATCCGATTCAAAATGGACACTGACATTGGACGTTCAACCCTTGGACACTACCTCACTTTTAAAAATATATAGTATTTCCGAATATTGCACGATTTTTAATCTGTTCAATATATGTATACCGTAATTTATTTATTATTATTGTTTCTTCTTCTATATTATGCATTGCATTGAACTGCTGCTGCTAAGTTAACAATTTTCACGTCACATGCCAGTTATAATAAACTTGATTCTTACTTTATAACAGAAAGTTTCAAAATATTGCTATCATTTGAACACATGAAGTCAGATAAATGGCTTCTTCTATTGGAACACACACAAAATGCTGCAGGAAATCAGCAGGTCAGACAACATTTATGGAAGAGTAAACAGTTGATATTTCGGCTGTCCTAATGAAGAGTCTCAGCCCAAAACATCAACTGTTTATTCAATTCCATAGGTGCTGCCTGACTGGCTGAGTTCCACCAGCATTTTGTGTGCATTGTTCTGGATTTCCAGCATCTACAGACTTTCTTATGCGTCATTGTTTCTACTGTGAGTGCAAAGCGACCAAGTTCAAATTATTACTAAACCTTCAGATTAAGCTGAATATTCTCATATTTTGACACAAATGTAACATTTACTGTAACAACAGTTAAATACTGTACATATTTATATCCATAGCTTACCAGGAAAAGTATAGATAAGATATATAGTCATTTCAATAATTCAATTTAATATCAGAGAATGTGTGCAATATACAACCTGAAATCCTTGTATTTACAGACATCCACAAAAACACAATACCCCAAATGAATAAATGAGAGTAAAAACATTAGAACCCCAAAGCTCCCCTTAACCTTCCCACACACAAGCAGCAGCAAAATATCAACCCTCCCCCACTTATTTCAGCAAAAAAGCATCAGTATCCACCACCCACCAAACAAGCAACAGCAAAGCCCCCAAGAGAGCCCATGATCTCCAGCAGAGAAAAACTAATCATTCACCCAACAATCTGACGTCACAGGCTCTCTCTCTCTCTCTCTCTAATAAATGGGCAGAAAAGTATCACACAGCGAGAACAGAGACCAAAAAAACCAATACAATTTGTTACTTTAAGTCTGCCGAGTCGCTTTCTTTGAGTTCTCCAACTTCAGAATCAGAAAATTTGAAGTTAAGAGACAAGCAGCCAGGCATTGTATAACTGAAGCAGATCACACAACTATGAAATGGTGATAAAAACCTGATAATCAATGTCATGAAAGTGAATCCTCATAAATGTCATTCAGCAGTTGTGTCATTGTATTTTGCATGCTGTAAAACATATGCCATTTCTTTGTGCCTGATTGATTTTTATGGGTCACAAGAATATGCCCAATAATGTATACGGAAATTGATGATATACACATATGCATCCATGGGAGTCTGTTGTCCTGAGAGGAAGATTTCGATAAGTGGATTCAGTTTCCTTCGAAAGCTTGATCTGAGGCTCTGAGAAGATGCTTTTGCTAAGAAAATAAATTAAAAAGGTAAAGAATAGAAACTATTGATTAGTCAGTCGAAAGAAAAACATTCTGAAGTCGTCACCAACACATTCATTAATTTCATGGGACTAATAAATTTAATGTTTTTGTAATTTCCTCCACAATATAAAAAAGGAAGATTTTCTATACAAATAGCAAAAGAAATAAACAAAATTAAACAAAGGATGTAAGAACTGGGTATTATCGCATAATGGATATATTACCTGGATTAATAAACCTCATAAAGAGACATTTCAATTCCATTTGAAGATCTAAATTATATTTACAATCTATAGAAGTAACTGGACATTACTATCCCCATCAGGAAGGCCTTAAAGCTCTCTGATTATTTTTGAACAATAGATTTAACCAGATCCCTTTCACCACCATGCCCCTCTGTCTGGCAGAACTGATCTCATCTTCAACAATTACTCTTTCAGCTCCTCCCACTTTCTCCAAATCTATGGTATAGTCACAAGCACCCACATGGGGACAAGCTATGTCTGCCTTTTTGTCGGCTATGGGGAGCAGTCCATGTTCCAAGCCTACACTCCCTAACTCTCTATATTCTGCATTGACAGCTCCATTGGTACAGCTCCAAAATGAGCAGGTCAATTTCATCAGCTTTGCCTCCAATTTCCACCCTGCCCTCAATTTACTTTGCCCACCTCGGATGCCTGTCTCCTCTTTCTCGATCTAGTTGTCACCATCTCTGGAGACAGACTAACTGCTGATATCTTTCATAAATGTCCTGACTCTTGCAGCTAATGAATATATCTCTTGCCACCCTGTCACTTTTCCCTTTTCTCACTTTCTGTTTCTGCTGCACTTGCTCTCAGGTTGAGGTTTTCCATTTGAGAATATAGAACATAGGACAATACAGCACAGCACAGGCCCTTAGGCCCACAATGTTGCATCGACCCTTAAACCCTGCCTCCACCTTAAATTCCTCCATATACCTGTCTAGTAGTCTCTTAAATTTCACTAGTGTATCTGCCTCCACCGACTCAGGCAGTGCGTTCCATGCACCAACCACTCTCTGAGTGAAAAACCTTCCTCTGATATCCCCCTTGAACTTTTAATCCATTACCTTAAAGCCATGTCCTCTTGTATTGAACAGAGATGCCCTGGGGAAGAGGCGCTGGCTGTCCACTCTATCTATTCCTCTTAATATCTTGTATACCTCTATCATGTCTCCTCTCATTCTCCTTCTCTCCAGAGAGTAAAGCCCTAGCTCCCTTAATCTCTGATCATAATGCACACTCTCTAAACCAGGCAGCATCCTGGTAAATCTCCTCTGTACCCTTTCCAATGCTTCCACATCCTTCCTATAGTGAGGCAACCAGATAGTGGACACAGTACTCCAAGTGTGGCCTAACCATAGTTTTATAGAGCTGCATCATTACCCTCTTAAACTCTATCCCTCGACCTTATGAAAGCTAATACTGCATAAGCTTTCTTAACTACCCTATCTACCTGTGAGGCAACTTTCAGGGATCTGTGGACATGTACCACCAGATCCCTCTGTTCCTCCACACTTCCAAGTATCCTATTTACTTTGTACTCTGCCTTGGAGTTACCACCTCATGCTTCTCAGGGTTGAACTCCATCTGCCACTTCTCAGCGGACTTCTGCATCCTATCAATGTCTCTCTGCAATCTTAGACAATCCTCAACACTATCCACACCACCACCAACCTTTATGTCGTCTGCAAACTTGCCAACCCACCCTTCCACCCCCACATCCAAGTCGTTAATAAAAATCACGAAAAGTAGAGGTCCCAGAACCGATCCTTGTGGGACACCACTAGTCACAACTCTCCAATCCAAATGTACTCCCTCCACCACAAGCCTCCGCTTTCTGCAGGCAAGTCAATTCTGAATCCACCTGGCCAAACTTCCCTGGATCCCATGCCTTCTGACTTTCTGAATAAGTCTACTGTGTGGAACCTTACTAAAGTAAGGCATTTTAGAAAATGCCTTACTAAAATCCATGTAGATCACAGGACTGACGAAGGGTCTCGGCCCGAAATGTTGACAGTGCTGTCTGGCCTGCAATGTTCCACCAGCATTTTGTGTGTGTTGCTTGAATTTCCAGCATCTGCAGATTTCCTTGTGTTTGCTTGTTAGACATGATCTGCCCTTCACAAAGTCATGCTGACTGTCCCTGATCAGACCATGGTTCTCTAAATGCCCATAGATTCTAACTCTAAGAATCTTTTCCAACAGCTTTCCCACCACAGACGTAAGGCTCATTGGTCTATAATTACCCCGACTATCCCTACTACCTTTTTTGAACAAGGGGATGACATTCGCCTCCCTCCAATCCTCTGGTACCATTCCCATGGACAACAAGGACATAAAGATCCTAGCCAGAGGCTCAGTAATCTCTTCCCTTGCCTCAGGCAGCCTGGGGAATGTTCCGTCAGGCCCCAGGGACTTCTCCATCCTAATGTATTTTTAACAACTCCAACATCAACATGCTCCAGAACATCAACCTCACTCATATTGTCCTCACCATCATCAAGTTCCCACTTATTGGTGAATACCAAAGAGAAGTATTCATTGAGGATCTCGCTCACTTACACAGCCTCCAGGCATATCTTCCCACCTTTATCTCTGATCTATCCTATCTTCACTCCTGTCAACCTTTTGTTCTTCACATAATTGAAGAATGCCTTGGGGTTTTCCTTTATCCTACTCACCAAGGCCTTCTCGTGCCCCCTTCTTGCTCTCCTCAGCCCCTTCTTAAGCTCCTTTCTTGCTACCCTGTATTCCTCAATAGACTCATCTGATCCTTACTTCCTAAACCTCACATATGCTGCCTTCTTCCATCTGACTAGATTCTCCACCTCACTTGTCACCCATGGTTTCTTCACCCTACCATTCTTTATCTTCCTCACCAGGACAAATTTATCCCTAACATCCTGTGAGAGATCCCTAAACATGGACCACATGTCCATAGTACATTTCCCTGCAAAAACATCATCCCAATTCACACACGCAAGTTCTAGCCTTATAGCCTCACAATTTGCCCTTCCCCAATTAAAAATCTTCCTGTCCTCTCTGATTCCATCCGTAGAATCGTTACCTAATACTAGATCTAGTATGGCATTCCCCCTAGCTGGCCTGTCAACATACTTTGACAGGAATCCGTCCTGGACGCACTTGACAAACTCTGCCCCGTCTAAACCAGTGGAACTAATCAAGTGCCAATCAATATTAGGGAAGTTAAAGCCACCCATGATAACAGCAGTGGTATTTTTGCACCTTTCAAAATCTGCCTCCCAATCTGCTCCTCGGTGTCTCTGCTGCTACTAGAGAGCCTATAGAATACTCCCAATAGAGTAACTGCTCCCTTCCTGTTCCTGATTTCTACCCATACTGACTCAAAAGAGGATCCTGCTACATTACCCACCCTTTCTGTAGCTGTAATAGTATCCCTGACCAGTAATGCCACCCCTCCTCCCCCTTCTCTATCCCTTTTAAAGCACTGAAATCCAGGAATATTAAGAACCCATTCCTGCCCTAGTGCTAGCCAAGTCTCTGTAATGGCCACTACATCATAATTCCATGTATGTATCCAAGCTCTCAGTTTATCACCTTTGTTCCTGATGCTTCTTGCATTGAAGTACACACACTTTAGCCTTTCTACCTTACTACCTTTATTCTGTTTCTCTTTCCTCAAAGCCTCCTTATATGTTAGATCTCTCGCATGACCTTTATCCTCCTCCACCTCACTATCTGCTCTAACACTCTGGCTCCCCTCCCCCTGCAAATCTAGTTTAAATCCCCTGGAGCAGCACCAGCAAACCTTCCTGCAAGGATGTTAGTCCCCCTCCCGTTCAGGTGCAACCTGCCCAGTCGGAACAGGTCCCACCTTCTCTGGAACAAGGCCCAATTGCCCAGAAACATGAAGCCCTCCCTCCTGCACCAACTCCTTAGCCACGTATTTAGCTGCATTATCTTCCTATTTCTAGCCTCACTATCATGTGGCACGGGTAGCAATCCTGAGATTGCAACCCTGGAGGTCCTGTCCTTTAACTTTGCACCTAACTCCCTAAGTTCTCTTTGCAGGACCTCCTCCTTCTTCCTATCCACGTCATTGGTCCCTACGTGGACCATGACATCTGGCTGCTCACTCTCCCTCTTGAGAATACTGAGAACTCCTTCCAAGATATTGTGGACCCTGGCACGAGGGAGGCAACAGACCATCTGGGATTCTCGATCTCTTCCACAGAACCTCTTAACTGTCCCCCTAACTATCGAATCCCCTATCACTACTGCTCTCCTCTTTTCCCTCCTTCCCTTCTGATGTTATGGGCCAGTCCCGGTGCCAGAGATGCAACCACTGCAACTCGTTCCTGGTAGGTCATCCCCACCAACAGTATCCAAAATGGTATACTTATTATTGATGGGAACAGCTACAGGGATGCTCTGCTCATTCTGTCTATACCCCTTCCCTCTCCTGACAATCACCCAGCTACCTGCCTCCTGACTCTTAGGGGTGAGGGGTCCTTCTTCAAAGAATGGGAATTCTCTTCCACCACCATCGATGCTGCTCTCACCCTGCATGTCTTCCATTTCTTGGACATCTGCCCTTATCCCTAATTCCCATCGGCATAATATATTTTCCTTGTTCAACAGGCCTCTGCATCCAGCACATTCATAGCAATTTCCAACATTTTCAATGAGATCTTACTACTAAATACATCTTTCCCTCCTCCTCACTCTCTGCTTTCAGAAGGTATCATCTCGTCCCTTCAGTATTCTGTGTCTCTTGCATGGAAATATAAAAAAAAACTGGCGTCACTATAAGTAATCTTGAAGCTGTTAGAATGTGACAAAATCCCAATGGATTCAGTAATCTTTTTTAGGAATAAATCCAGTCTACTTTATCCGATTGTCTTGCATGTGAGGTAGAGGCACTCCTATTGTGGAACTAGAAAGTATCCAAAAATCCAAGATTCTGATTCTCTCACAATAATGAAATAAGTACGTATTTCCAAGTTAGGACAGTGTGGGATTTGGAGGACATCTTGAAGTGGATGCAGTTAATGTGCACCTACTGCCCTTATCCTTCCACAGGATAGAAAGCAAAGGTGAGGAGGATGGTACCAAAAAGGTATGGATGAGTTTTGACAGATGATGCTGTACATGTTGTAGTCCTGGTCCACTGGAAACAGAGAAAATTAATGAAGGTTGTCAAATCTAAACCTAAAGTCTTCTCCAAAGGACTGGACAAAACAAAATGATTTTACCATAAATTACAAAGGTATAACAGCACATGGTTCCTTAAGGCTGTTATAGCCAGGGGTGGTAATGGAAATAAGCTCCCACTACCTATCAAATGGTCTGGTCAAGGGGAGTGAGGAGGTGATAGAGAGGAACTATAGGCAGGTCACACGAGGGCCTGGGGAGACAGATAAATGGATAACAGTCAGGAGAGGGAAGGGCAGGAGTCAAACACTAGCGAGCACCCCTGTGCCTGTACTCGACAATAAGTACTCCTGCTTGAGTACTGTTGGGGGAAGATGACTTACCTGGGAAAGCAAAAGTGTCCGTACCTCTGGCACAGTGTCTCGCCCTGTGGCTCAGAAAGGTAGTGAAAGTAAGAGGATGACAGCAGTGATAGGGGACTCTATAGTTAGGGGATTAGACAGGCGATTCTGTGGACGCAGGAACGAAGTACGGATGGTAGTTTGTTTCCCAGGTGCTAGGGTCTTGGATGTTTCCGATCACGTCCACAATATCCTGAAGTGTGAAGGAGAACCGCCAGAGGTTGTGGTACATATTGGTACCAACGACATAGGCAGGAAAGGGGAGGAGGTCCTGAAAACAGACTACAGGGAGCTGAGAAACAGGACCACAAAGGTAGCCATCTCAGGATTGCTGCCTGTGCTACATGACAGTGAGTGTAGGAATAGAGTGAAGTGAAGGATAAATGTGTGGCTGAGGGGTTGGAGCAGGGGGCAGGGACTCAAGATTTCTGGATCATTGGGACGTCTTTTGGGACAGGAGTGACCTGCACAAAAGAGCACTTGAATCCCTGGGGGACCAGTATCCTGGCGGTGTCATAAGGGGACAGGAGGCTGGACCCAAGTGCAGGACGCAGGTACTGAAGTACTAGGGGCAGGACAGGAACAACTAAATGATAGACAAGATGTGGTGACTGTGGTGTGCGTGAGGGACATGACGTTCAAGGTGATTCTGGGGTTCTGGGAGAGTCTTAGAGTTCAGGCAAGGCAGGATCCCGGAGTTCGGGCAGGGTCTAAGAGTTCACTGGGCAGGCCACGTAACTCCTGGGCAGGGCCTGGACCTCCCAGGCAGGAACATGGGGGCCTGAGCAGGTTGCGAGGCACTTGGGTAGGTGGCGGGGCACAACTCATCGGCAGTGAGGGATGGAAAGGGGCAGAGTCCCCCGCTGGGCAACGGCAGTCCAGCCAGGCTTGCCCGACGGAGGCAAAGGATAGGAAGGGAACTAGGTCCAGGGTGACTGCCAGACTTACTCGAAGAACCGTCTTTAACGAGCGGAACTCTAAGCCAGGGCAACTGGAGGAACAGGATAGGCAGGATGACCCCCCCAACTCCACTCAGTCCCAGAGCCCCCTATATACACCGCCAGCCGATGGGTATCAGGTGCGCCTCCTTGAGCCTCAACAAGCCACGATGATCCCCAGGTGTGACTAATTGGGCTTAAGGGCGAAAGGAGGGACGGCTACAAGACCCAGAGTCTGTGGACCGGATCAAGACCCGGAATGCGGGCTCTGGACCAGACCATAACAGGCGGAGAGGTTTGCTAAGTCTATTGGGGAGAGTTTAAACTAGGATTGCTAGGGGGTTGGGAACCAAACTGAAGAGACTGGGGAACAGGCAGTTGGCTCACGAATAGAGAAAGCTTGGAGACAGTGTGAGAGGGAGGATAGGCAGGAGATAGAGAAGGGACGCGCTCAGATTGATAGTTTGAGATGTGTCTATTTTAATGCAAGGAGTATTATGAACAAAGCAGATGAACTTAGAGTGTGGATCAGTACTTGGAGCTATGATGTTGTGGCCATTACAGAGACTTGGATGGCTCAGGGGCATGCATGGTTATTTTGAGTGCCAGGCATTAGATGTTTCAGGAAGGACAGGGAGGGAGGCAAAAGACCGGAAGAAGCTGCAGACAATAGTGAACATAGCCCAGCCCAGCACATCACACAAACCAATCTTCCATCCTTGGACTCACTTTACACCACACGCTGTTGGAACAGTGCTGCCAGGATAATCAAGGACACGACCCACCCAGCCAACACACTTTTTGTCCCTCTTCCCTCCGGGAGAAGGTTCAGGAGCTTGAAGATTCGTACGGCCAGATTTGGGAACAGCTTCTTTCCAATTGTGATAAGACTGCTGAATGGATCATGACCCAGATTTGGGCCGTACCTGACCTGCACTACCATACTTTCCCTTTTCTATTTTCTAATTATGATTTATAATTTAAATTTTTGTTATATTTACTTCTATTTGTACTTCAGGGAGCACGAAGCGCAGAATCAAATATCGCAGTGATGATTGTACGCTCTAGTATCAATTGTTTAGTGACAATAAAGTAAAGTAAAAGAGGTGGGGGTGTGGCACTGTTGATCAGAGTTTGTGTCACAGCTGCAGAAAAGGAGGAACTCTTGGAAGGATTGTCTACAGACTCTCTGTGGGTGGAAGTTAGGAACAGGAAGGGGTCAATAACTCTACTGGTTTGTTTGGTTTTTTTTTTACAGACCACTCAATAGTAACAGGGACGTCAAGGAGCAGATAGGAAGACAGATTCTGGAAAGGTTTAATAACAACAAGGTTGTTATAGTGGGAGGTTTTAATTTCCCAAATATTGGTTGACATATCCCTACAGTGAGGAGTTTAGCTGGGGTTTGTTTGGTGTGGTCAAGAAGGTTTCTTGACACAACATGTAGATAAACCTACAAGAGGAGATGCTGTACTTGTTCTGCAATTGGGAAATGAACCTGGTCTGGTGTCAGATCTCTCAATGGGAGAGCATTTTGGAGATAGTAATCACAATTCTATCTCCTTTACCATAGCATTGGAGAGGGATAGGAACAGAGAAGTTAGGAAAGCGTTTAATTGGACTAAGGGGAATTATGAGGCTATCAGGCAAGAATTTGGAAGCATAAATTGGGAACAGATGTTCTCAGGGAAATGTATGGAAGAAATGTGGCAGATGTTCGGGGATATTTTTGTGGAGTTCTGCATAGGTACATTCCAATGAGACAGGGAAAGGATGGTAGGGTACAAGGCTGTTGTAAATCTAGTCAAAAAGAAGAGCTTACAAAAGTTAAAAAAAAAGGTAATGATAGAGATCTAGAACATTATAAGGCTAGCATGAAGGAGCTTAAGAAAGAAATTAGGAGAGCCAGAAGGGGCCATGAGAAGGCCTTGGTGGATAGGATTATGGAAAATTCCAAGGCACTCTATAAGTATGTGAAAAGCAAGAGGATAAGACATGACAGAACATGATCAATCAAATGTGACAGTGGATAACTGTGTATGGAAACGGAGGAGATAGCAGAGGTATCATTAGGAATAGTCAGCATGCCTTTGTCAGAGGCAGGTTGTGTCTTATAAGCCTGATAGAATTTTTTGAGGATGTGACTACACACATTGATGAAGGTACAGCAGTAAATGTAGTGTATATGCATTTCAGTAAGGTATTTGACAAGGTATCCCATGCAAGGCTTATTGAGAAAGTAAGGAGGTATGGGATCCAAGGGGACATTGCCTTGTGGATCCTCAGAGGATCGCCCTCAGAGGACAAAGAGTCGTAGACAGGTCATATTCTGCATGGAGGCCAGTGACCAGTGGTGTGACTCAGGGATCTGTTCTGGGACACTTCACTTCATGATTTTTATAAATGACCTGAATGAGGAAGTGGAAGAATGGGTTAGTAAATTTGCTGATGACACAAAGGCTGGGGATATTGTGGATAGTGTGGAGGGCTGTCAGAGGTTACAGTGGGACATTGATAGGATGCAAAACTAGGCTGAGAAGTGGCAGATAGAGTTCAACCCAGATAAGTGTGAGGTGGTTCATTCTTGTAGGTCAAATATGGTGGCAGAATATAGTATTAATGCTACGACTCTTGGGAGTGTGAAGGATCAGAGGGATCTTGGGGTCCGAGTGCATCTGACACTCAAGGCTGAGTCTGTGGTTTAGAAAGCATAAGGTGCATTGGCCTTCATCAACCATGGGATTGAGTTTGGGAGCCGAGAGGTACTGTTGCTGATATATAGGACCTGGTCAGACCCCACTTGGAGTACTGATCGCCTCACTACAGGAAGGATGTGGAAACCACACAAAGGGTGCAGAGGAGATTTACAAGGACGTTGCCTGGACTGGGGAGCATGCCTTACGAGAATAGGTTGAGTGAACTTGGCCTTGAAGCAACAGAGGATGAGCGGTGACCTGATAGACGTGTATAAGATGATGAGAGGCATGGATCGTGTGCATAGTTAGAGGCTTCTTCCCAGGGCTGAAATGGCTGGCATGAGACGGCACAGTTTTAAGGTGCTTGGAAGTAGGTACAGAGGAGATGTCGGGGTAATTTTTTTTACTCAAAGAATGGTGAGTGCATGGAATGGGCTGCCGGTGATGGTGGCGGTTACGATAGGGTCTTTTAAGAGACTCCTGGACGGGTACATGGAGCTTAGATAAATGGAGGGCTATTTATTACCCTAGGTAATTTCTAAGGTAAGGACATGTTTGGCATAGCTTTGTGGGCCGAAGGGCCTGCATGGTGCTGTGGGTTTTCTACGTTGCCAAAAGCTCCCAATAGTGTGCGTCTCAAGTAGCCTCTGACAACCAAGTCCAGCTCCTGGCCTTCACATGTGGTTTGGTTAGTAAGCCCTGCAGAGCCATTTTTACTGACAGGAGAAGGGGCAAAGAGGTTCTGCAACACTTCTTGGAGAGCAAAGAGCATGACAAGGATCAGAAGTTGTCATTGGTCATCGAGTGCAACCAAGGAAGATCCCAGTTTGTGACAACTGCTTGCCCTACTGTACACAGACTTTCAAAGTTGAAAGAGTGGAACTGCCCCAGTGGAATGGCTTTTCCCAGTTTAAAAGTTCTCTCACTCAAATCTCTTGTCATTGTTAACGAGAACAGACAACCAACCACTAATCGATGTGGGAATTCATCCAGTGTACACTGCCATGTATCTTGCAAATAAACCCAACCAGTGCAAACATCTAATGCATACAGATAATGGACTTCCTTCATGCAATGCTTTCAATGACTGCATCCTCCGACCCTTCATTTTCATTGTAAAATTCAAGGTGATTGTCAACAACTTCAAATTCTACATAGTTCCTAACCTGAAGCAATGAAATTATAAACACGAGAAAATCTGCAGATGCTGTAAACTCAAAAAACACACACAAAATGCTGGTGGAATGCAGCAGGCCAGGCAGCATCTATAGGAAGAAGTACAGTTGATGTTTTGGGTCAAGACCCTTCGTCCTCAAGACCCAAAACGTCAACTGTACTTCTTCTTATAGATGCTGCCTGGCCTGCTGTGTTCCATCAGCATTTGGTGTGTGTTGCAATGAAAACATTTCATTTTCACTCCCGACCCTTTCTGGCATCTCCAAATCTGAAAGCTTGAAACCACGGTGAGCAAAACAGTTTAGAATTGTCTTACTTCTTGATTTTGAACAACTACCAGTGACAAAAATCACTGCATTTTGAACACAAACATACGCAAATAGCACTATTTAAAAATTGTCTGCTCTAAGTACGTTGTAGTGTTTAACAGTCGAACCAGTGCACGTAACTGATGCTAGTTAGAAGCTATTTGGCAACAGCTGCCTATCCCAATTAAGCAGCATAGTGTCCCAAATAAACTAAGGGAATCCCAGCTTTTTTCTCGATTAGTATTTATTCTGTAAGAGTTTCCCAAATTAGCAGCTGCCTCGATTAACTGATGGCCTGAATAACCAGAATCTACTGTATCATAAAGTTACCATGCTTCATTTCTGAAGCACTACAACAAAATCTTATCTGCACTGGAGATGAAACTGTAAGGCTTGTAAACCTTGATCTGAATCGTCAAGGGTGATGAATTATTAGGATGGTTGAAGGAGGCCTGTCATATGTAATTGGTAAGATAGCATTGTAACTTCATAATAAAACAATAGTATAACTTCAGGCATTTGAATGTTAAATCAGTTCATAGTAAACTATGGTTAATAAGAACCTCTTTAACTGCATAATAAATGTCTGAAATAAACTGATGGGGAGAGAGGCCAGACAAAAGCACTGGAATTTTAAAAAAATTGTGCTGACTTCTATAATTAGAAACTGAGATTTTCAAAATAATATACATTAATAGGCAGAATAGCCTTCACAGGTCCTTGCCTCCCTGTATTTACTAATGAATAGAAACCTTTCAGATTTGAAGTATTTATTGTGTGCAGCCTATGTAAAGGTATATTTTAGAAATGATGTAGAAACCTAATGTCCTGGGATTGTGTTTACAAACTTCTGGTAACTGTACTGTGGGTTACATAAATACCTTACATAAATACTGCCGAAGAGTGACGATAAAACCAAGATTGAAACAGCGGCAACAGCTAAGTGCATTACATTACAAGTGATGACTAGCCGCAAGCTGCTTTTTCTGCTTCTGAGATAGACACACAGACATAAGTAGTATTATGTGAAAGTTTAGCTTCTGTGCCAAGTCAGGGCAGCTGAAGGAGTATTGGAGTAGCAGCAATGAACAGGGTAGATGTTGTGTTATAAGATACAATGATGGATGGTGACATTTGACAGGGAAAATGAAAGGATGAATTATGAAAATCAGAGAAAGACGTAAGAGTGCTAAATGCTTCAAGTCTATGCAAATTAAAGTTGTGACCATCTGTTCTCCACATGGCACGTTCCTAAAGCAGCACAGTTGAGTTTGGAAAATCATACTGTGGAAGCACATAGCACTAGACTACACAGCACAGCACAATACATGCAGATCATATCTCTCCAAATAGTAGCAGGCATGTAACAATAAGGGGAAGAGAAATACACTAACCTAATCAAATTCTGTAACAACTGCAAGTCAAGTTCATTGTTATTTAACTCTATACATGTATATAACATATATAACCATATAATGTATATAGAAATGGGACTTTTCTTTGAACCTGGGTGTAAAGCACAGTAGTACATATAAACTACATATCACATGATAACTTATGAAGGATGAAATCTATAGATGAATCACACATAAATAACAAACTAAAGTGCATTAATAAAATGGCCCATGAAAGCAACTGAAATTTCACAGTGAAACAGTTGTCTTGCTAATGGTTTCATCTTAGATTTCCAGCATTTGTAGTATTTTGCTAATGTCCAAGTTTATATTACTGATTTAAATTCATCGATGCAAGCCAATCATTGTGTTCAAGGAATCACCCTGCTTCCGTAAGAAAATAAGACATAGCAGCATTTAAGCTATTCGAACCATTGAGTCTGCATCACAATCATAGGTGATTTATTATCCCTGTCAACCCCATTCTCCTGCCTTCTTCCATCAACCTTTGATACCTCAATTAATCAAAAAACTATCAATCTCTGCTTTAAATAGACCCAATGATTTGGCCTCCACAGCCATCTGTGGCAATGAATTCCACTGATTCACCACCCTCTGACTAAATGTACCTACTAAATAAATTCCTCTACTTCTCTTTCTAAATGGACGTCCTTCTATTTGATGCTGTGTCCTGGACTCTCCCACCATAGGGAACACCTTTGCCGTGCCCGCTTTATCTAGGCCTTTCAATATTTGATAGGTTTCATTGAAATTCCATGCCCCCCACCCCCCGGCATCTTTCTGGACTCCAGTGAGTACAGGCCTAGAGCCATCAAATGCCCTCGTATGTTAATGCTTTCATTCCCAGAATCCAATCTTGTGAACCTCCTCTCAACCCTCTCCAGTGACAGCGCATCTTTTATAGATAAGAGAACTAAAACTGCACATGCACAGTCTGATTAATGCCTTATAAAGCCTCAGCCTTACATTGTTACTTTTATATTCTACTCATCTCGAAATGAATGAAGGCATTTGCCTTCCTTACCATAGACTGTACCTACATATGAACCTGAAGAGAATCCTACATGAAAACTCCCAAATCCTTTTGCACCTCTGATGTCTGATTTTTCTCCCTATTTAGAAAATTGGCAATGCTTTTATTCCTTCTACCAAAGTGCATGACCACACACATCCCAACACCATAATCTGCCACTTCTTTATCTGTTCTCATAATCTTAAATCCTTCTGCAGACTTCCTGCTTCAACAATACCTGTCCCTCCACCTATCTTTGTATTGTCCACAAATATGGCCACTTCCTCTTGTGACAATATTGACTGCTTCCAGATTAAAGGACCATGGCTATCCAGCTCTATTTCAATTACCTTGTTAAGTGCCAATACTCAAATATTTGGAAGGATGTTCAACAGTATGAGAATTGAACCAGATTTTCTTTTGGGAATTTTTGAATTTTAATGGGGTGTGCTTGGCAAGCTAGATGTTGAGATGATACCTCCCTGGCAAAGGAATTTAGGACTAATGGGTATAGACTCAGGATGATGATCATCCATTTAAGCCAGAGATGGAGGAAATGCTTCTCTAAAAGGGTTGGTGACTCTTTCACATACCCTATTCCGGAGGGCTGTGAATTTATGAAGCATTTTTAAAGCCAAGATAGATAGATTTTAGATTTTAAAAGAATTGTAGTCTACTGAGACCATATAAGAAACTGGAATTAAAGCCAAAATCAGATCAAGGATGTTTGTAATGAATGGAGTATCAGGCTTGCAGAAACGCACACCATTTTTGTCTTATTGCTTGTTTCCTTTGGAACACAATTTAGACCAGGGAATGAACTTGAGACTTTTCATGCTTTTATGTCTAAATTGATTGGTTTTAGTTGATTGCCGTATCAGCCTGTTGATACTTATTACGCTGGACAGCAAATTTTTTTTCCCCGAAAGTGTCACTTCCTCAGTAATTATTTGAGGTTATGACAGACCGCTTGAGGCTAAACACAAATATAATTTCAGACTACTTGTATAACATAGGAATTTGGAGAAACAAGAAATTAACTTTTATTGACTATAGTGTGTTTAATTGCAACACAGTACTGATGCTTTGCAATAGTTCAACTAAGCTAAAAATGTTTGCTGATTACTTTCGTTTGAACTCAGCGTCTGAGGCTAAGAAAAGTGTGGCACATAAGTGATTAAGTGTCCAACAATAATCAGCTAGCATTGATGGATTCCAGTTGCCGACACTAATTCTCCATGATTACAACATCTTGGTAAGCCTTTTATCATGCTCATCACTGACAGTGCCAAGATTTGCACGGAAGAAGTCTAAGTGGGAGCACAGAAAATTAATCTTTAGTGACATGTTGCACCTCATTGTTTTGTATGCTTGAAGCATGTAGTCAATCAGAGGCACATAGTTTGGTGTTCTATAGTTGCCAAGAAAATTTTCAACAACATCCTTGAATGCCTTCCATGTGATTTGCTCTGGTCCCATCAGAAGTTCTTCAAATTGCCTGTCATTGATGACCTGTTTGATTTATGGACCAACAAAAATGCCTTCTTTAATCTTGGCATCAGTTATTCTGGGAAACATCTTTCTCAAATATCAAAATCCTTTACCGTCCTTGTACATTGCTCTCACAAACGTTTTCTTAAGCCCCATTTTAATCTGAGGTTCAGGAAAAATATCTTTGTTGGATCTACAAGTGACTTATGTGCTACACTTTCCAGCCCTGGAACCAATTGCTTACGGAATGACCAACCCTTTTTAACATAATGAGAGTCTTCAGCATGGTTGTTCCATTCACAAAGGAAACAACAGGACTTGGTGTATCCGAGCTGCTTTCCTAGCAGCAGTGCTACTACTTTCAGATTACCACAGATGTTCCTGTTGAAGTTGCTATACTGTATGTGTTTCAACAAGACTACCAGATTTCAGTTATTTTCTTTCATGTGTACGGCATAGTCAATTGGCATTGAAGGGTGGACATTGTCGCTTCAGGTTTAAAACTGGGGAGTCAATAAAAAGGTGGCAATGTTGCGGGTCATGCTGGTAATCCAAAGCATGGCTGGACAAGATGGAAAACTTTTCAGCTTCACATTGTGGGCAACATTTTAATTAACTTTAATTATGAACTGAAATAATAAACATAGACCATTCCAAAGAATGCGGAGTGTGATGGGGAAATTTCATGGTGATTTTCATGATCAGCAGCCCATAATCCGTAAGACATACCTAAAAGTATCCAAGAAACAAAATCTTTGTTGTCCACAGTCTTAGTTGAATCTATGGAATATAACACAAGAAGGAATATATTAGAATAATTAGACTCAAAAGCTGAATATATGATGTCAGGTTTGCTGTATTGTCACTTTATGTAATTTCTTATGATTCAAGATTGTTTAATAAGAAATAATTACTGTAAACAGAATCTATAAAAACGACACTACCATCCATTAACTTAGGTCAAAACCTCTTTGCAAAATGTGAGCTAATTTTCTTCCAATTCACAAATGATTATCAATATTCAAGAAATACTATTGAATACCTTGCATTAAATTAGTAATTATATGACTTTCTTTAATATTTCTAAACAAACCGAGTTTTCACTCTGAAATATTCACATTCATCTAAACCTTTCCTTTGGATTATTGTCTTATAATCAACTTATTGTAAAACCATTACAGTCTGTGGAATTCTAATGTGTTATAATTAAACAAAACTGAAGCAATCCTTTCTTATTTATGAAACATTGACTCTGACATTTTATTATTCTCTGCTCTATGTTATAGCATGTCATTTCATTTTAATATATTTTCCAGAATGTGGGAGTCATTGGCAAGCCCAGTGGTTATTGTCCATGCCTAATTGTTCTTCAAATGAGCAGCATAATTTTGAAGTCAGTAAGAATCAATCATATTGCTGTGGGCCTGAACAAATATTGGTTTGATGGATACTTGGATGATCAGCTAGGACTGTTTCTGTGCTGAAATTGAATAATTACAACACAGAAACAATTCCTTATTCAGTATCAGAGCTCTGGAATTCAGCAAGGGAATTTATTTCTTAAAGGGGATTGGTGTGCTAGAGAAGTTTTTTTAAAATGATTTTGCTAATCTGGTTCCAAGGAGTGATTGAGTAGGCTAGGCCTGGATTCTGTAGAGTGTATTGGAATGTGGGGAAGTCTCACCAAAACTTACAAGTAACTTAGCCCACTCAAACAAAGATTAATACATTTCTGGATACCTATACAGATAGAATAGGAAATTAACACTGAAAGCAGTGTGACCATAATTAAACAATAAACAAGAAACTGGAGGAACTCAGGAGTCATTTATGGAGGGAAATGGATTGTTGATGTTTTGGGTCAAGACCTTTCACCTGGAATGGCAAAGGGTCTCAGCCTGAAATGTCAACTGTCCATTACCCTCTATAGATGCTGCTTGACCCACTGAGTTCCTCCAACTCCTTGAATGTTCCTCCAGGTTTCAGTAACTGTGATCTCAAAGGACTTAATGTCTAATCCTGTTCTCTGAAGAAATGACTCTACATCTCTTTTGTGAAAGTCCTCTCCTTCTGCATAGATTGTGGCCCCTGTTCATAAGTGCTTCAATCAGGGGAAAACAGAGTTCTGCCAACAGTCTTGCCCAGTACCAAGAGCCTGGTATCCAGGGGACCAAGCCACAACCACCTGCTCCCACCTTCACCCATCCAGCCTCTGCCTACCCTCATGAAAGGTTGTGGCCCGTGGAGGAATTAAAATATGAAAGAAAATGTTCAAGTCAAGTGGGTCGAGGACAGTGGAAAATGACAAACCAATTGTCTTTGTTCTTGCTATGGGGTTGAAGGAATGGAAAGTGCCATTTTGTGAACTGAAGCTGTTTGGCTTGATCAATGTTTTACAGACAGACAAACAGACATACTTTATTGATCCCGAGGGAAACTGGGTTTTGTTACAGTTGTACCAACCAAGATTAGTGTAGAAATATAGCAATATAAAACCATAAATAATTAAATAATAAATAAATAATGCCAAGTGGAAATTAGTCTAGGACCAGCCTATTGGCTCAGGGTGTGACACAAAGTGGACACAATGATGCTCCAGGTAATCTGCTGGACCAGAGATCATTTCCAAATAAGAAGTCAAGTGTTATGTGATATATCACGCTGGTTTGTGCATGCTGGTGTCTATGTCTGCCCTGAGGGATTCCAGCTGGTTGCTGGTTTGGTAACTGAGTTTAAACAAATTGCCAGTTGTCACTTCTGGACCAGAGCTAATAAGGTGTTAAAGGCCAGTCAAAGGACCAATTGCCAATAACACTAAAAGGCAATATTTGATCTAGTAAGTAACAGTTATAAAAGCAGAGGTTTTCAGATGCAAGATAGCTAACTCCCTCCAGAGACTCATTGCAAGGAAGAACCGACATGCCAGGAGCGGGGAGAAGAAAGGATCGAAAAGGAAATTCCCTATTCAATGTTATAAATTGGAAAAGTGGTCTGAGTGAGTACAGTGGCAACAGCAGATTCATGTTTTAAGTTGTTGGCCTGGGGTCAATATGGTTACACAAGTTGTTTATGCAGAGACAATAAAGCACAAGCTTTGATTATTTAAGAGTTGCGTAGTGAGTTTCCTAACCTAGTTCCACTGACAACGGTTAACAAGGTTACTGTTGTATACTTAACATTTGGGTAATATTGTAAATATATTGTTTGATGAAGTATCCTTTGTGGTTTACATAATTCATTATGGTATATATGTATAAAAGTACTCACATAGCATTTGTCATCCCATGAAACTTGCAAACAAATGCAACAAAGTAGGTGACATACAAAGAGCATGTTGGGCAGTCAAAAATAAATGGACTACACAGGAAAGAGAAAAAGCTAAAAAAAAATCAAGTTGCAGTTTCAAAAAGAGCACTAATCTGCATGCTGTTGATGAAAAATCTGATAATGATGTAAGTGACACAGATCAAAGTTCAAAATACAGTACATTTATTATCAAAGTATGTATACATTATACAACCTTGAGATACGTCTCCTTACAGGCAGCCAAAAAACACGAAACCCAATGAACCCATTAAAAAAAAAATCCAACAAACACCCAATGTGCAGGAAGAGAAAAACAACAAATTATCCAAACAATAAAAGCAAGTAAACAACATTCAGAACAAAAAATGAGTCCATAGACACGAAGCCCAGAGCAGTCTCACAGCTTCAGCCTCAGTGCAGCAAAGAGTGAAAAAAAACTTTGCAAAGCAGTGAGCAGAATTGGCTTGACCCTTTCCTCAGGTCCCAACACTCTGCCTTTTCAATCCATTCAGCCCGCTGCTGAAATCGTTCAAACATCAGGTCATTCCTCGCTCAAAGATCTGGGCCCTGTCACATTGATACGCTCTGGGCCTGGACCCTGGGCCACGTTCCAAATTGGCCCGGCACTAAGATCGATCAAACTTTGCTCTCGGTTTAGGTGAATGAGTTCCAAAACTCCTCCACTCTGCTAATTTAAACTCCGTCTCTGACTCTGACCACTTCTCCTCATACATGCCTCGGCCTCACTCGCATGGCATGCCTCGACCCTTGAATCAACTTTTTTTAAACACAAAAATGCTATTAATAAAGTATTAAGGAGATTTATAATGTGAAAACTTACAGTAGACAGGCAATATAGCTTACACCAGAAGTTAACAGCACATTAATTAAAATGGAATTAGACATTTGCTCAGCTGTTTTAGTCATTCCACAAAATGAATTCGAATGACATTTCAAAGATACTGAACTAAAGCCTGTGGATATCTAACTAAGAACTCATACCGGAAGAAAGATATAGTGCCTATAAAAAGTATTCACCACCCTTGATAGTATTCATGTTTTATTGTTTTATAACAATGATTTGGCTTTTTTGACACTGATTAACAGAAAAAGACTCTTTCGTGTCAAAGTGAAAACAGATCTCTATAAAGTGATCTAAATTAATTACAAATATTAAACACATATTGCGCAAGTCTTCACTCCCTTCAAGTCAATATTTAGTAGATGTACCTTTGGCAGCAATTACAGCTTTGTGTCTGTGTGGACAGGTCTCAATCAGCTTTGCACATCTGGACTCTGCAATTTCCCCCCCCATTCTTCTTTACAAAACTGCTCAATCTCTGTCAGATAGCATGGGGATGATGAGGGAAAAGAGCTTTTTAAGTCCAGCCATAAATTCTTAATTGGATTGTCTGGACTGATTTGGCCACTCCAGGACATTAACTTTGTGCTTTGGCTTTATGCTTGGGGTCAAAACAAATCTGGAAAACAAATCTTCCCCCAAGTCGCAGTGCTCTTGCAGACTGCATCAGATTTTCCTCTAGGATTTCCCTGTATTTTGCTGTGTCCATTTTACCCTCTACTTTCACAAACCTTCCAAGGCCTGCTGCAGTGATGCTGTCATCACCATGTTTCATGGCAGGCAAGATGTGTTTTGGATGATATGCGGTGTTTGGCTTACGCCAAATTGTTTCGTTTGGTTTCATCAGACCACAGAACTTTGTTCCAGCTGACTTCAGAGTCCTCCACATGTCTTCTGGCAAACTCTGGCTGAGATTTTGTGTGAACTTTTTTCAACAGTGGCTTTCTCTTTGCCACTCTTCCATAAAGCTGCGACTGGTGAAGCACCGGGTAAACAGTTGTTGTATGCGCAGTCTCTCCCATCTCAGTCACTGAAGTTTGTAACTCCTCCAGTGTTGTCATATGTCTCTTGGTGTCCTCCCTTATTAGTCTCCTTGCACGAACAGTTTTTGATTGTGGCCTGCACTGGGCAGATTTATAGCTGTGTCATATTCTTTCCATTTCTTGATGACTGATTTAACTGTACTCTACGGGATATTCAGTGATCTTGAAATTTTCTTGTATCCATCCTCCACCCTTGAATTCATGACTACAGATCGGGAAATGGCATTAAACAAAGCAATATGAAATGGCTATCTAAAAAGTTAAAGAAATGGTGACGTCAGACAATGTACTCACACATAAGGACCCACATTGTCCATTGTAGCTTGCCATGCATTGTTTAGGATGCCAACAAGTCCAGAAGAAAAGTGTCCAGCACTGTTAGAACTTACTGCAGTCCCAAAGTCAACTCCTACAACCATCATGGAGGTCCATAAGACAAAGGAGCAGAAGTCGGCTATTTGGCCCATCGAGTCTGCTCCGCCATTTTATCATGAGCTGATCCATTCTCCCATTTAGTCCCACTCCCCCACCTTCTCACCATAACCTTTGATGCCCTGGCTACTCAGATACCTATCAATCTCTGCCTTAAATGCACCCAATGACTTGACCTCCACTGCCACCTGTGGCAACAAATTCCAAAGAATCACCACCCTCTGGCTAAAAAAATTTCTTCGCATCTCTGTTCTGAATGGGTGCCCTTCAATCCTTAAGTCATGCCCTCTTGTACTAGACTCCCCCACCATGGGAAACAACTTTGCCACATCCACTCTGTCCATGCCTTTCAACATTCGAAATGTTTCTATGAGGTCCCCCCTCATTCTTCTAAACTCCAAGCAGTACAGTCCAAGAGCGGTCAAACGTTCCTCATATGTTAACCCTCTCATTCCCGGAATCTTCTCTGAACCCTCTCCAATGTCAGCACATCCTTTCTTAAATAAGGAGCCCAAAACTGCACACAGTATTCCAAGTGAGGTCTATAGAGTTTCAACATCACATCCCTGCTCCTATACTCTATTTCTCTAGAAATGAATGCCAACATTGCATTCGCCTTCTTCACCACCGACTCAACCTGGAGGTTAACCTTAAGGGTATCCTGCACGAGAACTCCCAAGTCCTGTTTCATCTCAGACTTTGAATTCTCTCCCCAGTTAGATAATAGTCTGCCCGTTTATTTCTTCTACCAAAGTGCATGACAGTTCACTTTCCAACATTGTAATTCATTTGCTAATTCTTTGCCCATTCCCCAATCTATCCAAGTCTCTCTGCAGACTCTCTGTTTCCTCAGCACTACTGGCCCCACCACAGATCTTTGTATCAACGACGAACTTAGCCACAAAGCCATTGATTCCATAATCCAAATCATTGATATGCAACGTAAAAAGAAGCAGCCCCATCACGGACCCCTGTGGAACACCACTGGTAACCAGCAGCCAACTAGAATGGGATCCCTTTATTCCCACTCTCTGTTTCCTGCCAATCAGCCAATGTTCTATCCATGTATGTAACTTTCCCGTAATTCCATGGACTCTTATCTTGTGCGACACCTTCTGAAAATCCAAATACACAACATCCATTGCATCTCCCTTGTCTAGCCTACTTGTGATTTCCTCAAAAAATTGCAATAGGTTTGTCAGGCAGGATTTTCCCTTAAGGAAACCATGCTGAGTTCTGCCTATCTTGTCATATGCCTCCAGGTACTCTGTAACCTCATCCTTAATAATCGATTCCAACAGCTTCCCAACCACCGATGTCAAGCAAACAGGTCTACAATTTCCTTTTTGCTTCCTTGCCCCCTTCTTAAATAGCGGAGTGATATTTGCCTTCCAGTCCTCTGGAACCAGGCCAGAATCCCAAGTTTTGAAATGACTTTTGAAAGATCATTGCTAATGCCTCTGCAGTCTCCATAGTTACTTCCTTTAGAACACAAAGGTACATTCCATCTGGTCCAGGAGATTTATCTACCCTTAGACTATTCAGCTTCCTGAGTACTTTCTCTGTCGTAATTGTGACTGTGCACACTTCTCTGACACCCTTGAGTGTCCAGTATACTACTGATGTCTTCCTCAGTGAAGACTGATGCAAAATACTCGTTCAGTTCCTCCGCCATTTCCTTATCTCCCATCACAATTTCTCCAGCATCATTTTCTATCAGTCCTATATCTACTCTCACCTGTCTTTTACTCTTTATATATTTGAAAAAGCTTTTAGTATCCTCTTTGATATTATTTATTAGCCTCAGTGTAGTTGTGTAGTTTTTGTATTGTTCATGTAGCACCATGGTCCTGAAAAATGTTATCTTGTTTTTAATGTGTACTGTACCAGCAGTTATGGTCAAAATGATAATAAAAAGTGACCTGACTTGACTTCCTTTCATAGTTCATCTTTTCCCTCTTAATGACCTTCTTAGTTTCCTTTTGTAAGCTTTTAAATACTTCCCAATGCTCTGCCTTCCCACTAATTTTTGCTTTTTTGTATGCGCTATCCTTTGGTTTTACTTTGGCTTTGACTTCTCTTGTCAGCCACGGTTGCATCCTTTTTCCACTCGAAAATTCCTTCTTTTTGGAATATATCTGTCTTGCACCTTCCTCACTTCTCGCATAAACTCCAGCCACTGCTGCTCTGCCATCCTTCCTGCTAGTGTCCCTTTCCAGTCAACTTTGGCCAGTTTGTCTTTCATGCCACTGTAACTTCCTTTACTCCACTGAAATAACGACACATCAGATTTCTGCCTCTTTCTCAAATTTCACAGTGAACTCAATCACATTATGATCACTGCCTCCTAAGGGTTCCTTCACCTCAATCTCTCTAATCGCCTCTGGTTCATTACACAATACCCAATCCATTACAACCGATCCCCTAGTAGGCTCAATAACAAGCTGTTCTAAAAAGCCATCTTGTAGACATTCTACAAATCCTCTCTCTTGAGATCCAGTGCCGACCTGATTTTCCCAATCCACTTGCATGTTAAGATCCCCCACAATTATCATCCACTGCCCTTCTGGCAAGCCTTTTCGATTTCCTGTTGTAATTTGTAGACCACATCACTGCAGCTGTTAGGAGGCCTGTATATAACTGCCATCAGGGTCCTTTTACCCCTGCGATTTCTTAGCTCAACCCATAAAGATTCTGCACCTTCCGATCCTATGTTACCTCTTTCTAATGATTTAATATCATTTCTTACCAATAAAGCCACGCCACCCCCTCTGCCGACCTGCCTATCCTCCCGATACACCATGTATCCTTGGACATTCAGCTCCCAGAGACATGCATCCTTTAGCCATGTCTTAGTGATGGCCACAGCATCATACCTGCCAATCTGTAGCTGCACAACAGGATCATCCACCTTATTCCTTATGCTGCGTACATTGAAGTATAACACCTTAGGTCAAGTATTTGGTACTTTCTGCTTTGATTGCACTGCAACTCATCCCAATGGCTGCAAATTTGCCCCATCACCTGCCTGACATCTTTACTGCTCACTATCTTAGATTTATCTCTGTTTTCCTCCTCCTCCACTCTATCATTCGGGTTCCCATCCTCCTGCCAAGTTAGTTTAAACCCTCTCTAACAGCTCTATTAAACCTTCCCGCCAGGATATTGGTCCCCTTCGGGTTCAGGTGTAACCCGTCCTTTTTGAACAGGTCATACTTCCCCCTGGAAGAGATCCCAATGATCCAACAATCTGAAGCTCTGCCCCCTGCATCAGTCTCTCAGCCACGCATTCATCTGCCTGATCCTTCTATTCTTGCCCTCGCTAGCACGTGGCACAGGTAGCAATCCTGAGATTACTACCCTGGAGGTACTGCTTCTCAGCTTCCTTCCTAACTCCCGGAAATCTCTCCTCAGGACCTCCTCCCTTTTCCTATCTATTTCATTGGTACCAACATGTATCAAGACAGCTGGCTGCTTGCCCTCTCTCTTCAGAATATTCTGGATCCGAGCTGAGACATCCGGTACCCTGGCATCTGGGAGGCAACACACCATGCGGGTATCTCAAACATGAGGAAATCTGCAGATGTTGGAAATTCAAGCAACACACACAAATGCTGGTGGAACGCAGCAGGCCAGGCAGCATCTATAGGGAGAAGCGCTGTCGATGATTCGGGCCAAGACCCTTCGTCAGGAAAGATATCCCTAACACTGTCTCTGAGGAGCTGTATCTCGGTGCACCTGACACAGATGTGGCCATCAGGGTGGCTGGAGGTCTCACAGGATTCCCACATCTGACACCCTGAACAAAACACTAACCCTACAGACATGCTACCTAATTCTACAGGAATGAAACAAGTTAAAATAAGTCCTCTCACCCACTGAACTCACCAAACACACAAACTTTTTAAATCATTAGCTCGTACCGTTAGCTGTGTGAGCCCTGCTGTTCCTCCATCTGTCCGGACCAATTCGCCAAGGGGAAAAAAAGACCTACTTCTAAGTTAATTAGATTAATTAAAGGAGCTGATCGGCCTTACCTGACTGGGATCAAGCTCGTCCTCAGCCTCTGCTCGCCGAAGCCTCTCAAGCCAAAGTCTTCCTACTCTGTCTCCCGCTCCGTTAATCTGCTCGTTTTTTAAACTTTCCCACTGTCTCAGAGGCCGACCTTCACATGCTTGCGCAGTCGTGTCCCGTTCAAACTGCTGAAGAAATGACCTTCCCCCTTTCAATCTACTCACTTTTTAAACTCTCCCACTGTTTCACAGTCACAAGTGTCTCCTGCCAAGCAGAGTGACCGCACTTGTCAGGAAAGATATTCCACAAAAGTAACAAAGTAGGCCTGAATGGAACAATTTGAAATTTTCAATGCTGTGTATGTCTATAGAGGATATAGTAATTGTATCATTTAGTACACTGTACACATATATTAAAGTTGAGATGCATTCTATAGTTAGTTGGAGTTCATAGCTAAGCAGGGAAGAGTGTTGTATATTTAATATTTCAGTATTATTTGAGAAATACTGTAAACATATTGGTTGATTAATCATTCTTTGTTGCTTATATAATGCATTGTGGGATATATGTAAAAAGTTCATCAATGGAACATCTCAGCATGCCAGCACGTCGTAACTGCACACCTTGATTAAAATAAAAATGAAATTAGAAACATAATTCCCAGTTCCTTATTTCTATTTCAAGTAGTTTTACATGTTCGAGTAACAAAACATAACAGAGACTGACCTGAAGCATTTGTTCACTCTCACCCTTCTGGGCACACGAATAATTTTTCTCTCGCATTGCCAACATCAACTCTTCAACAGATTTTGAGCACAAATGGACATCCGCACTACCTATCCAATGCCAGAACCCCAAAGGACACGCACCATCCATCCAAGCCCCAAGTCCCAGAGCCCACGTAGCAACAGCCCAGGCCCAAGCCCCAGCAAGTGCACCATCCATCCAACATCCGAGCCCTAGAGCTCACACACCATCACCCAACGTCGGAGTGCCAAAGGGCGCGCACACCATCCATCCAAAACCAGTCCCAGAAGACGAGCGTACCAACGCCGGAGCCGGAACCGATCGCGGTTGAAAGCCGTGACGTCAGATTACCCTGCTCTCCTGTGACGAGCGCCAATGGAGTACCATGAAGCCGAGCCGAGCTGAGGCCGCTCGCTTTGGGTTGATTGGTGAGCTTTTACTTTGAGGCAGGAAGAGGGGGGGGGGGAGCTTTCTCATACTCCAGCCCCCTGCTCTGGTTTTGTATGTGTGTGGGGAGGATCATTTCGTGCACTGAGTCGCTGCAGAAAGCAATCTTATTTTTAACCTCTACCCCGTGTGTTATTTTTACACGATCTGCCGCATGATGTCGACAGACAGAACAATGGATATTCTCAGCATTGCGGGGTAAATGCTGACCGCAGGGAATAAGAGTGCGTTTTCTTTTTGCAATCGTCCAACAATTACCCCTCATCATTAGCCTTTTGATTCCCACCACCCTTCCCCCCCACCCATAAGAAGCTTTTACTGTTAATTAGACGAACGATCATAACTGCTCGGCAGGTTGAGGGTTTGCGAAGGTTTTCCATTCCCTCCCTCTGAAGATACTGTGAAGGTATTTTATCCTTTCGTTTGTGGAGCCCAGCTGCGTTTTTATTGGAAAGATGGAGGCTGTTATAGGGAAGGAATGCAGTGCGCTTGGTGGATTATTTCAGACCATCATCGGCGACATGAAGGTTGGTGTCTTTCTATCCAATATGACCCTTAAGCAAATTAAATAAAATAAATTAAGCAAAAGGTTGTATTTGGTTTTTTTTAATTGGTAGAACCCTGATTGTTTCTATGCAAGAGAGCATTGGCCAGTAGATAGAGTGAGTTAATGGTAGGCTGTTGTGATGGAAACAGCTGTGTGTACTTTACAGGATTCCGATATTAATGCGATGGTGAATTTTAAAAATAACCAAATTTTACAGTCAAACACACAGAATACTGGAGGGACTCACTAGGTCATGCTGCATCTATAAAGCGAATAAACAGTTATTGTAATAAACTAAATTGTACAGTAAAATGCTTTAAACTCGCTGGCGTTCAGTTTGTTAATCCTTTTCGACGTTAATCATTTTGCAAAGAACAGTACAGTAATAGTTCGTAAACTGCACCTGTCACTTTCTAATAACATGCATACTGTACGTAAGTGGATTGCTTCGCTTTCCGTGCATATTCCATGCACAGAGGTGGATCATGAATCGCCTATTTCAACCGTAGAAATAAATAAGCAATTTGATTTGCAGTGACCGAATATTTAAACTGCAGTGCTATAAACGAATTCCTTTTAATGATGAAAGTTAAAGTACTTTGAAATGGTCTGGCGTCTTGACTTTCTTATTCAAATTTCATACTCTTTGAAATATTTAGACGAATCAAGTTAATATTTTTATAGCTTAGCTGACTTTCTGTAGTCAACTAAAAGCTGTCAACAGCTTTAAGTGGTTTTGTGCAGTTTCGTTGACTATCATGGAGATACTGAATCTTATGCTTGTATTGTAATGTGAACAAGCATTTTTGGAAAGTCCAATCTAGTAATTTGCATTGTGGAAAGCTTTGTATTCTGTATGTTTTTATTTTCACTGTATCTACTTTCATATTTTCATGTAACCCTGTTATGGTAATCGTTGAGAAGGATAATGTAATAACTTTTAATTAAATGCACTTTTGGTTGAAGTTCAGATTGTTCAGATATGTAATTTTTAAATTTCTAATTTCCTTGATCATTTTTGGTGGAAAAAATTCTTGCTGCCTTTGGGGTAACTAACATGATTTAACATTGGAATCATTGACTTTACCACTGGTAACTGCATAGTAATTTAATTTAGTAATGGTAATTTAATTTCTGATTTCAAAAGGAATTTTTTTTTGGGCTGTGCCTCTCATTTTCTACTTCTGAACGATGAAACAGGAACATGCTTGGGTCAGTCAACCTGCTGAACGAAACAGATCTAATTATTGACTGTTACTGGATAACCCTTTCAATGCAGACATTATTGAGAGGAGATAGTTTGTCCTTAGTTTGGTGAATGGGGGCAAATCAAACAGCCATGAATCTGTTTTAGCTTTTGGACCATTGATAAGGGTCCCTGTTCTATAGTTAAGAGAATAATAGGTGCTAATACTTTTTTTTTCTTGCCTAAACTTTAGTAATGGTGAGAGATCAATTGTATCACAGGCTGAGATCAATTAAGCAGCCTAGTGAGGAAAGAACCTGCAGCCTTGTCTCAGTGCCACAGTTTCATGGTATCCTCAGTTATATCTCACTAAATGTGGATTTAATTCCCAAATCTCTCTTTTACATCAAAAAAGGAACCAATGTTTGTTTCCTTTTCAGTCTGTCTTTTCACTTGGATCCCCAGTGTTCGCCCTTTGGCCTTCATTCAAGTCCTCAATTTTCTTGCATCAGCCTAGATTTTGGGTACCAATTGGCCATTATACTGAGGAGCTGGAATTGAGCCACTTCCTGATTTCATTTGCCATCCATTGTTCTTCTGTCAGAACAACTTGTGTTGATGTGGCAGTGTTGTATAAAGCCTCTCTGGGTTACCGAGGTTTTTTGCTTCTGTGGTTTTATTAAATGACGACTGATAAAGGTCTGAAAGACTGAATTCATTTGCAATTCTGCAAAACTTTCCATTTGTTTGAGGTTTGTTTGAGGTCATAAATGCAAATACATGTTACTTTCATTTCCATCCTTTTGCGATCAGATTGAATTGACTCGTAATGGAATCCTGAAGCAGATGGCTGCAGTTGGTGAATGGGATTATTTTGAACAGTGTTGGGGACAGGAAGGTTCTACACCTGTCTGTGACATTTTAGTGATCTTAAAGAAACACAACAGGTTTTTCTATTTGGAAACCGTTTTCCTTCTGCTTTTGGTCCCCAGGTAATGCATCAATTATTTCCAAGCTGCCTCCAATATCATTCTTAAATCACTTGGTGGGAAAGGAGGTATGAATCATACAAGTATGAGAATGGTGCATTGGGAGGATTAATTTCTCCCTGCATTCTCTTCCACCCCCACAATACCAAATAATCAAATTTGAAGACCAGAAACTTATTTGTGTTGAAGATCACAAACTAACTTCTGCCTGTCAATCCTGCATATTACACACTTAGTTAATTTATCTAGATACAAGCCTACAGACTTGGTGTGCAAAGTAGTTGTGAATGTGTTGTTGTTAAGCAGACTAAAGTTCACAATAAGCCTATGAACCTCTGCCTGGAGCATGTATGCTGCTAGTTTGAATTTGCAAAAGAGTGATTATTGCTGCAGCCTTAATCTGCATTAACTTCAGATTAAATTAAGAATACATTAGCCAATGACTTGTCTGTTGACATGGTACATTGTCTGCTGTGGGTACTGCGTGACAGCAGTTCATGTATGTGATACTCTGAATACGGTATATCTGGAGGTACTAAGATGCTTGGTGGTTGTACAATAGGCAAATCTTCAGCGGAGAAGAGGATCACCAGTTAAGACCATAAGATATAGGAGCAGAAGTAGGTCATTCAGCCCATCGTGTCTGCTCCGCCATTCAATCATGACTGATCCAATTCTTCTAGTCATCCCAACTCCCCTGTTTTCACTCCATACCCTTTGATGCCCTGGCTAATCAAGAACCTATCTATCTCTGCCTTAAATGCACTCAATGACTTGGCCTCCACAGCCACTTGTAAAAACAAATACCACAGATTTACCACCCTCTGTCTAAAATAATTTCTCAGCAGCTCTATTCAAAATGGATGTCCTTCAATCCTGAATTCTTGTCCTAGACTCCCCTACCATGGGAAATAATTTTGCCATATGTAATCTGTTCAAGCCATTTGTTTCTATGAGATCCCCCTCATTCTCCTGAACTCCAGGGAATACAGCCCAAGAGCTGCCGGATGTTGCTCATATGGTAACTCTTTCATTCCTGGAATTATCCTCAAGAATTTTCTCTGAACCCTCTCAAATGTCAGTATATCCTTTCTAAAATAAGGAGCCCAAAACTGCAAACAATACTCCAAATGTGGTCTCACGAGTGCCTCAACATCATATCCCTATACTTTTATATTCTATACCACTAGAAATGAATGCCCACATTGCATTTGCCGCCTTCACCACCGACTCAACCTGGAGGTTAACCTTTAGGGTATCCTGCACAAGTCCCAAGTCCCTTTGCATCTCTGCATTTTGAATTCTTTCTCCATCTAAGTAATAGTCTGCCTGTTTATTTCTTCCAGCAAAGTGCATGGCCATACACTTTCCAGTTTCCAAGCCTAGTAATTTCTAAGGTAGGGACGTGTTTGGCATAACTTTGTAGGCTGAAGGGCCTGTATTGTGCTGTAGGTTTTCTATGTTTCTATAACATTGTATTTTATTTACCGCTTTGCCCATTCCTCTGGAGTATCTAAGTCTCTCTACAGGCTCTCTGTTTCCTGAACACTTCCTGATCCTCCACCTATCTTTGTATCATTGGCAAATTTAGCCACAAATCCATTAATCCCATAGTCGAAATCAATGACCTACATTGTAAAAAGTAGTGGTTCCAACACTGACTCCTATGGAACTCCACTGGTAACCGGCTGCCAGCCGGAATGGGATCCCTTTATTCCCACTTCCTGCTTTCTGCCGATCAACCAATGCTCCACTCATGCTGGTAACTTCCCTGTAGTTCCATGGGCTCTTGTATTGCTAAGCAGTCTCATGGTGCGGCACCTTGTCAAAGGCCTTTTGAAAATCCAAGTACACCACATCCACTGCATCTCCTTTGTCTACAATGTTTATAATTTCCTCAAAAAATTGCAGTGGGTTAGTTGGGCAGGATTTTCCTTTCAGGAAACCATCCAGGTACTCTGTAATCTCATCCCTAACAATCAATTCCAATAATTTCCCAACCACTGATGTCAGGCTTACAGGTCTATAGTTTCCTTTCTGCTGCCTCGCACTGTTCTTAAATGGTGGAGTAACATCTGAAATTTTCCATTCATCCGTTACAATGCCAGAATCTATCAATTCTTGAAAGATCATTGTTAATGCCTCTGCAATTTCTCCAGCTACTTTCTTCAGAACTTGAGGGTGCATTCCATCAGGTCCAGGAGATTTATCCACCCTCAGATCATTAAGCCTCCTGAGCACTTTCTCAATCGTAATTTTCACTGCACGTACTTCATTTCCCTGATAACTCTTGAATGTCTGATATACTGCAGATGTCTTCCACTGTGAAAACTGATGAAAATACGCATTCAGTTCCTCTGCCATCTCTGCGTCTCTCGTTACAATACTTCCAGTGTCATTTTCTATTGGTCCTATATCTACCCTCTTTTACTTTCGATATATTTAAAGAAGCTTTTAGTATCTTTTTTGATATTAATCGCCAGCTTCCATTCATAATCCATCTTTTCCTTCTTAAACCAGTTTAGTTTCCTTCTACAAGTTTTTAAAAGCTTCGCAATCCTCTATGTTGCTACTAACTTTGTATTCATTGTATTCCCTCTCTTTTGCTTTTACTTTGGCTCTGACTTCACTTGTCAGCCACTGTAGTGTCATTGTTCCATTTGAAAATTTCTTCTGTGCTTTCTAATCATTGACTGGGAAATTGTTGAACCAGGCTGCCATCTAATATGCCAATTAGATTATTTTAAATAGTGTTTGAGAATGGATAAATTATATATGACAAGAAATACTCTGTTTTTAGAGCTTGACTATTTCAATTGACTCTCCTTCACTAACATGCAAATAAGGAGACCTGTGACCTTCAAAGCTGACCTGAATTTAATTGGATTCCATGTATTTGTATTTTTTATTTGGCGATTCAGTATAACCTTCTGGTCCTTCAGGTGAGGCCACCCAAGCAAACCCCGACAAACTCAATTAACTCAGCCTAATCACAGGACAATTTGTAATGACCAATTAACCTGTCCATCTTTGGACTATGTATGTGGGAGGAAACCAGAGCACCTGGATTAAACACATGCATTCTACGGGGAGAACGTTCAGAGATGCCTTACAAAATGGTACCAGAATTGAACTCCGAACTCTGGAGCACCCTGAGCTGTAACAGTGTCACGCTAACCTCTATGCTACTATGGTGCAAACTTAAGTTGATTGGAGTTGATACCAGTCAAATGGAAGGTAGTCTGTTTTCTTGAAATGATAGTGCTGTAGCGGTGTGCTACACGCAGCGCTAAAATAACGATACGGAGTCGGTAAACTGCAGTTAAAGAAAGATTTTATTCGAACTTCACAGCCTTGCTTTAAAGCCTCCCTGATCCCGCCCTCCCCGGGCGCGGATGCTGTAGGGGCACGTACTCACGATCCCCCGCAGGCTTTTCCCTTTGTTGGTGAAGCAGAGCTGGTGCCCTTTTGGGACTGGCTTTTGTGCCGGTGCGCTGGCTATTTGTGAGCCGGTTCGAGTGCGCTAGGAAGTGGGTCGCCACAGTACTAGCTTTAAACTCTGCATACTTTTGCTTTGTGGCTTCAATTTCCATGACTTCAATGTTTTCTTGTCCTGTTGATTGTATTTTTCTGTACAATATCTCTTAGAAACATAGAAAATCTACAACACATTTCAGGCTCTTTGGCCCACAATGTTGTGTCGACCATGTAGCCTACTCTCGAAACTGCCCAGGTTTTCCATATCGCATATTTTTCTAAGCTCCGTGTACCTAGCTAAGAATCTCTTAAAAGATGTGGCAATGAGTATTATCTAATGTAGGATACAAAACGTGTTTTGTTTTTCAGTTTGTTGTGGTAATATTGTATAGCTGAATGTAGCAACTTTGTCAATGATGACACAGTCAGTATTTGTGTTTTTTCCCATTCAGTAGGGAATGGTAAAAATTACATCAAAGTTACAACAAAGCCTTTGGAAATATTTCTGTGTATTTTCAACATTCTTTGAAAATTTTTATAATTGAAATTTTAAGATTTTGAAAGTTGTTTTTTTGCCTCCTCACCCCTTTCCCAATTTTAAAGCAAGTGGATGAGATTTCCTAATCCCTTCCCTCAGTACAGCAAAATTGTAACATATTGTCATAATTCAGACTACTGTACAGAATTGTGACCTCTGCTTTGTTTAGCCCATGATAATGACTCTAATCTTATGCAGACCACAATGTCTGGTGTTGCATATGTATGTATAAACCGAATAACAAGAGGTGTGTTTTCTGAGGGGCTGGATGTTGCAAAACGAAGTGAGAGTTAAAAAGCTTCTGTCAAGCCTTTGGAGTAGTGGTCACCAACCTTTTTAAGCCCAAGAACCCCTACCTCGGCCTTAGTGAAAGGCGAGATCGACCCCAGATCAATTAGTTACACGCATGCGCACCGGGGCAGAAAGACCGGAAGTAAAAATCTGGCAACCCGGAAGTAGAAAGAGTGTATAAACACTAGAGGTACCCACCCGTTTTTTGCACCACGGACCAGTTTAATATTGATAATATTATTGTTAACCAGCCGACGGCGGGGGGGGGGGGGGGTGTTAAACACGACGGGAATACAGCGATACTCGAAGCAGGTTCCTTATGTCCAGTCTATTCCGCAATTTTGCGGCTCTCGGCACTTAGCTGCTGTCCTGCGCTGCTCATGTTTTTTTCTGCTGAAAAAACTCAACGGTTTTGTCTTTAAGTGCTGGGTGCTTGGACTCAGGGTGCCGAAGCAATTTTGAGGGCTTCGTTGCCTCATTAGACAGCTTCCAGGCCTGAACTCCGGCCTCCTGTCCACCTGGTGCCAGATGCCTTGGCCAGGTGCGGTTGGTCGTAGATTGGGTGAGAGGACAAGATCAGGGCCGGAGGTTCCCATGCTGGGGCCGCAGTGGTTGCAGTCTGGAGAGAGCGAGTGATCGAGCGAGGAGTGCGTTAGGACACGCGCCCGCCCCCATCTTGTAGGATCTATGGGCCGACAAAAGTTTGTTTCAGTAGATTGCAGCAAGGTAGCTGCTCTGATACTTTGAAATGCTGAGCCCGAGTTAGAAAGATCTCTAATTGCCAAACCTGTCATCCTTGTAATGTTTTCATTCACCTTGATAATAAGGGATATCCCATGGTAATAGCTCAAAATAAGGCTTTTTTTTAAAGAAAGGAGCAGTGGATCTGAGTTGGTCTTCATTAGTAACCTATTTGTGTCAGATCCATTGAGGGTTCAGGCACTTCTATGCTGACTCCACTGTGAAAATACTGAACTATGTAATTATAGAATGTCCCTGGAAAGAAAATTTTCAAATAGTTATTATGTGTCTTTCTCTGATAGAAAAATGTGATTAATTTAAATTTATATCGTCATTTGTAAATTTTGCCAGTAAGTTTGGTATTACAGTATTTCGCCCATTTGTGATTGGAAACTTTGAAGATGTAAATATATTTGTGATATATTGCTACAAAAGTGCTAGGCGATTTCACATATAATTGTTGTTTCAACTTAGTTGTAATATTGAGGTGAACAGAGGGTTGATGGGACAAGAAAATTGGGGATGAAATGCCCTTGAAAGGGGTTCATAGAATCAGAATTATTATCACTGGCATGTGATGTCAAATTTGTTAACTTAGCAGCAACTGTTCAATGCAATACATAATCTAGCAGAGAGAAAAAAATAAAAATAATAATTATAAGACAAACAAGTAAATCAATTGCATATATTGAATAGATTTTTAAAAAATACAAGAACAGAAATATTGTATATTTAAAAAAAGTGATGTATGTCCAAAAAATTCAATGTCCATTTAGGAATCGGATGGCAGAGGGGAAGAAGCTGTTCCTGAATCACTGAGTGTGTGCCTTCAGGCTTCTGTACCTCCTACCTGATGGTAACAGTGAGAAAAGGGCACGCCCTGGGTGCTGGAGGTCCTTAGTAATGGACGCTGCCTTTCTGAAGATGTCCTGGGTACTTTGTAGGCTAGTGCCCAAGATGGAGCTGACTATATTTACAGCTCTCTGCAGCTTCTTTTGGTTCTGTGCAGTATCGCCCACCCCCACCATACCAGACAGTGATGCAGCCTGTCAGAATGCATCTATAGAAGTTTTTGAGTGTATTTGTTGACATGCCAAATCTCTTCAAACTCCTAACAAAAGTATAGCCGCTACCTTGCCTTCTTTATAACTAAATTGATATGTTGGAATCAGGTTAGATCCTGAGGGATCTTGACACCCAGGAACTTGAAGTTGCTCACTTTCTCCACTTCTGATCCCTCTAGGAGGATTGGTATGTGTTCCTTTGTCTTACCCTTCCTGAAGTCCACAATCAGCTCTTTGGTCTTACTGACGTTGAAGTGCCAGGTTGTTGCTGAGGCACCATTCCACTAATTGGCATATCTCACTCCTGTACGCCCTCTTGTCACCACCTGAGATTCTACCAACAATGGTTGTATTGTAAGTAAATTTATAGATGGTATTTGAGCTATGCCTAGCTGCACCGTCATGTGTATATAGAGAGTAGAGCAGTGGGCTAAGCACACACCACTGAGGTGAGCCAGTGTTGATCGTCAGTGAGGAGGATATGCTATCACCAACCTGCACAGATTGTGGTCTTACAGTTGGGAAGTCGAGGATCCAATTGCAGAGGGAGGTACAGTAATAGGAATATATCATTTTGCCATTTGAACATTGAATTAGACCAATTAGAGATCAGTTTCATTTGACAGCTGTTGCTCCATATCCTTTTGGAATGATTTAAAAACTATAATTTCCAAAATATTTGGTCTCCCTCTTGTTTTCATTGATCTATTGTAGACATAATTACTTTCAAAAGACAGCCAAGGTTTGTTGGCTGCATCATTGTTGCTATGGTATCTGAGGTGCTAGGATACCAGCATGAGTTTAATGTGCCCAGATGTTGTAATATGAAGTCCAAGGCAGTATGTTGGTGCTCTACTATTTTAAAGTGTGCAGTTTACACGCTGTTCTTTTTGAATTTACCCAGTGAGCATTGCCATTCTGCTTAAATCTAGTATTAAGAAAGAAATGTAATTGGGAATGTGAATCCCTCATATCATTGGAGCATTTTATAAACAAATCTGATTTATTCATTCTACTATGCTATAACTTTAATTCGTAAGCAAGAATAAAGCATGCAGTGATAACCATCAAGAACAACAGAACTCATTAAATGTTAAAACAGACACAGACTGTTTCACCAATGGATATTGACCAATTGCTGTCCAATCTCCAGATTATAATAGCTGGTGCTTTATGTGTTGATTTGTGCTGCTAATAAGAATATCTTGTATATCTCCTGACAGCTCATGACTGCTGTCGCGTATCTAATGACAGACTACAATCTATTCCTTATGAATGAAAGATAATTATAATATGATTAAGCAAAGTTAGCATTGTTTTTGGATAGAAGCCATTTTTATAGATCAACTTTTTTAACCAACAGGGCAAACTAAGGAGAGCCAGCAGATGTAATGTATGAAGGTGTATAAGAGACATTTGGTAAGATACTTATCAGAGGTTGTTTGTTACATATTTTTGTGGTAGTTATATGTGAGAAAAGTCAAAAGTTTGATTAAAGGCTTGAAGACAGTAGAAATAAATGTTCCACTTTCAGCTTGGCAAGTTGCCACAATTGCTGCTAACCAAGCTCTTGGCTATTTACATTCTGAAGTGATGACTTTTGCATTGGCTGTGGATCCAGAGGGGGGATCCGTGGATTTGTGCGCCACTTAGACAGAAGTCGGGGGCTGATCACCCAAGGCTGGGTTGCCTGGGCGAGGGTGTCTGATGATTAAAGACCCGAAACATCCTACAACCCTGGGTTCATCACTGAAGAGTACAATCAATCCAAATTTGTGACATTAAAAAATGAAGCGGAAAGCTAAATGAGTTTAAGTGAACGAGAATTATCAAATGCCGTATATTATGGGAAGATTTGGAATTCTAGTACAAGAAAGTTGTTTTAGAATGACACAAAACAAGTTAACATTAATGACTCTGGTACACATATTTATACCGAACAATTAGAAAGTCAGATGATACTTATGACCTTGATTGCAAATGAATTCAAGATTGAAGTTTCCCCTGCTATGATTTTTACAGGGTTTTGGCAAGATGCAATGTAGAGAGTTCTGCAGTTTTCGCCCCTGTGTCTCTGGGCGGATATAGTTGGAAGTGGTGCAGTGTAGATTCATTGGATTAATTCCAGGGCTGAGAGGGTTATTCTGTAATGGAACAATGAGTGTGATTGGCATATGTTCAGGGGAATCCAGTAAAATGACAAATGATCTCATTGAGCATGCAAGATTGGAAGAGTGATTAATAGGGTAGATGTAAAGAGATTAGTTATACTCAACATTGTATATTAAATTTTAATTTTCTGTTTGTACAGCACAGCTTCAAATTTTTAAATACTTTGCTGTGGAGGAAACTGGATGCGAATTGCCATGTATGGATTCCATTCTCTTTATGCGCAGCTGGAAATGTCCTGTGGGTTTTTGTTTTAGAATTGAGTTCTACCCATGACTCTTCCACCAAGTGAAAGCAACTTAGAGATTTGGATGCCTAAAATTTGAGCTGGGCTTTGGCACATTTAGCTTATTAATGGAATCTCACAGACTAGTGTCCAAAATATAAAATATCCGACTGCATGACTTGAGTCCTGAAGAAGGGTCATGGCCTGAAATGTTGACTGTTCATTCATTAAAATAGATGTTGCCTGGGTTTTCAAGATGGCGGCGCAGTGAGAAGTATGCTTTGCTGAGCCCAGCACCGCAACACTGATAATGTAAACCTATAAACCTATGTTTCAACTTTTTTTAAAAAATGCTCAGGTGTCAGATTTAATGATATGAACATTGATGAGTTTTTTTAGCTGCTTGAACACCATGCCATCGAAAGGTACCAAAAAGGCAGCCAAGATGGGCTACACAGAGCGCTCGCCTGGGGCTGAGGAGCTAGCTACTGCCAGCTACACTAACTCGTTGGACCCTGCTTTTTGTCAAGTAATTCGGGAAGTTACGGAGAACATACTCAAAATGATTGATGAAAAGCTGGCTCCACACTCTCGAACACTCCAAAACCACACATTGGAACTTAAAAATCTTGATACAAGAACAACCGAGGCCGAGGGCCGAGTCTCCGTGGTAGAGACCGTAACTGATCAAGCCCAAAGCTGCATCTGGGCGCTGGAAAAGCAAGTTCAAAACCTGTCTGATTATATCGATGACCTTGAGAACAGAGGTAGGAGAAAGAATGTACGAATCATTGGTCTACCTGAAGGTACAGAAGGCAGCCAGCCAGCAAAGTTTTTTAAGGGCTGGCTGCCTAATTTCCTTGATTTGGAAACCAAGGCTGGACGCATTACAGTGGAAAGAGCTCACCAGACGCTGGCACCAAAACCAGGTCCAAGCCAATGCTCTCGACCCGTCCTCGTGCGGTTCCATAATTTCGGTGATAAGCAAAGAGCGATGGAGGCTTTGAGGCACCACGGAACTGATGCCCAGGCTTTAATATATGAGGGATTCAGGTTTATGCTTTTTTCAAGATTTTTTGGCAGCCGTTATTCAGAACCGCAAGGAATTCGACCAGGTAAAGAAGTGGCTGAGAGAATCTGGAATCCAGTACTTTATGCAATACCCAGCGACGCTGAAAATCACCTACAACAGGACCACCAAGATATTTGATTGTCCTGGCAAAGCTAAAACTTTTGTGAACACGTTGGGGTAAAAAATGTATACAGTATATTGTGTAGACCTGGTGATGGATGATACCATGCTTGATGGTCACGTTATTTTACCTTTTCATTACTCAACTGCAAGATATCTTGTAGGATGGGTAACATGTTTGTTTTGATTAATACAGTTTCATTATTTGTTTAAATTAGCGGTGCTGCTCCAGCCTGAAGGAGTTTAAACATGACGGTAACAAATTGATGGATTGATAAATTATGCCGTTTTCATTTTTGACTGTGTTAAATGCCATATTGGCAGTGGCGCAGAATATGGAGTGCTAGAAGATTCAGATATCCCCTTTAAGTGTGGGGTAAGTCCTGTTGGCAATTTGCTTTTGTGTGTGTGTTTTTTAATTTATGTATTACTGCTCAGCTGATCTTAAGCTGGGTTTCTTCTCCTCCGGAGTCTCGTCATTGTTATAAAGGGATATGACCCATAATACATTAAAATTGTGCACTTGGAACATTAAGAGGAGTCATTCACCAATCAAGAGAAAGAAAATCCTACTAAACCTGAGAAAGGAAAGGGTATAACCTTATTGCAGGAGACACATTTAAATGATAAAAAACATTTAAAACTGCAACAGCGTGGATTTGTTCGTCTATTTTTCATATTTTAATACCAGGAGTGGGGGGGGGGGGGGCTGGCCATTTTAATTAGGAAGAACTTACTTTTTAAGTTATTAGACTGCATTAAGGATAAGTATGGGAGATTTATAATTGTTAAGGCTTCAATATTTGGAGAGGAATATGGTATTCTCAATGTTTACTGCCCTCCAGCTCATCCTCTCAAATTCCTAACAGATGCTTTTTCCAAACTTACCAGCTTTTCAATACAACATTATTGTAGGTGGGGATTTTAATTGTTTCATGGACCCATTGACGGACAGAGTGCCTAGTGGTCCCCCATTGCTCTCCTCACAGTCCAAACAAATCATGGGCTTATGTGGAGAACTAGGACTTGTGGATGTCTGAAGGAGGTTACATCCCTCAGACAAAGACTTCGTATTTTTTTTCTAAATCACACAAGTGTTACACCAGAATAGACTTTTTTCTAACCCCAAAAACGCTCCCAGATTTAGTTGTATCCTGCACAATTGGAAATATCACTATTTCTGACCATGCAGCAGTACATTTAAATATTAAGCCCAAAGATAATTAACCGTATAACAATTACAGCACGTAAACAGGCCATCTCGGCCCTTCTAGTCCATGCTGAACGCTGACTCTCACCTAGTCCCACCTACCTGCACTCAGCCCATAACCCTCCATTCCTTTCCTGTCCATATACCTATCCAATTTTTTTAAAGTGACAAAATCGAACCTGCCTCTACCACTTCTACTGGAAACTCGTTCCACACAGCTAACACTCTCTGAGTAAAGAAGTTCCTCCTTGTGTTACCCCTAAACTTCTGCCCCTTAACTCTCAACTCGTCCTCTTGTTTGAATCTCCCCTACTCCCCTCAACCTACTGCGCTCCAAAGAATAAGGACCTAACTTGTTCAACCTTTCTCTGTAACTTAGGTGCTGAAACCCAGGTAACATTCTAGTAAATCTTCTCTGTACTCTCTCCATTTTGTTGACATCTTTCCTGTAATTCGCTGACCAGAACAATACTCCAAATTTGGCATTACCAATGCCTTGTACAATTCTAACATTACATCCCAACTCCTATACTCAATGCTCTGATTTATAAAGGCCAGCATACCAAAAGCTTTCTTCACCACCCTATCCACATGAGATTCCACCTTCAGGGAACTATGCTTCATTATTCCTAGATCACTCTGTTCTACTGCGTTCTTCAATGTCCTACCATTTACCATGTATGTCCTATTTTGATTAGTCCTACCAAAATGTAGCACCTCACACTTATCAGCATTAAACTCCATCTGCCATCTTTCAACCCATTCTAACTGGCTTAAATCTCTCTGCAAACTTTGAAAACCTACTTCATTATCCACAATGAAGTGGATAATCTTATTATCAAATGCGTACTTACTAATCCAATTTACCACCCCATCATCCAGATCATTAATGTATATGACAAACAACATTGGACCAAGTACAGATCCCTGAGGCACACCACTAGTCACCGGCCTCCAACCTGACAAACAGTTATCTACCACTACTCTCTGGCATCTCCCATCCAGCCACTGTTGAATCCATTTTACTACTTCAGTATTAATACCTAACGATTGAACCTTCCTAACTAACCTTCCATGTGGAACCTTGTCAAAGGCCTTACTGAAGTCCATATAGACAACATCCACTGCTTTACACTCGTCAATTTTCCTAGTAATCTCTTCAAAAAATTCAATAAGATTTGACAAACATGACCTTCCACGCACAAATCCATGTTGATTGTTCCTAATCCGACCCTGTGTATCCAGATAATTATATATACCATCTCTAAGAATACTTTCCATTAATTTACCCATCACTGACGTCAAACGATAATTACTAGGTTTACTCTTAGAACCCTTTTTAAACAATGGAACCACGTGAGCAATATGCCAATCCTTCAGCACCAACCCCGTTTCTAATGACAGTTGAAATATTTCTGTCAGAGTCCCTGCTATTTCCAAACTAATTTTCTTCAAGGTCCTAGGGATATCCTGTCAGGACCCGGAGATTTATCTACTTTTATATTCTTTAAAAGTGCCAGTACTTCTTTAATCATGATAGTTTCCATAACTTCCCTACTTGTATCTCTTACCTTACACAATTCAATATCCTTCTCCTTAGTGAATACCGAAGAAAAGAAATTGTTCAAAATCTCCCCCATCTCTTTTGGCTCCACACATAGCTGTCCACTCTGATTCTCTAAGGGACCAATTTTATCCCTCACTATCCTTTTGCTATTAATATAACAGTAGAAACCCTTTGGATTTATTTTCACCTTACTCACCAAAGCAACCTTGTATCTTCTTTTAGCTTTCCTAATTTCTTTAAGATTCTTTTTACATTCTTTATATTCCTCAAGCACCTCCTTTACTCCATGCTTCCTATATTTATTGTAGATCTCTCTCTTTTTCCGAACCAAGTTTACAATATCCCTTGAAAATCATGGCTCTCTCAAACTTTTAACCTTTCCTTTCAACCTAACAGGACCATAAAGATTCTGTATCCTCAAAATTTCACCTTTAAATGACCTCCATTTCTCTATTACATCCTTCTCATAAAACAAATTGTTCCAATCCACTCCTTCTAAATCCTTTTGCATCTCCTCAAAGTTAGCCTTTCTCCAATCAAAAATCTCAACCCTGGGTCCAGTCCTATCCTTCTCCATAATTATATTGAAGCTCATGGCATTGTAATCACTGGACCCAAAGTGCTCCCCAACACAGACCTCTGTCACCTGACCTACCTCATTCCCTGATCCAACACTGCCCCTTCTGTAGTTGGTACCTCTATGTATTGCTGCAAAAAACTATCCTGCTCACATTTTATAAACTCCAAACCATCCAGCCCTTTTACAGAATGGGCTTCCCAGTCTATGTGTGGAAAATTAAAATCTCCCACAATCACAACCTTGTGCTTACTACAAATATAACCATATAACAATTACAGCATGGAAACAGGCCATCTCGGCCCTTCTAATCCGAGCTGACACTTACACTCACCTAGTCCCAGTGGCCTGCACTCAGCCCATAATCCATTTTACTACGTCAATATTAATACCTAATGGTTTTCAAGGGATATTGGAAACTTGGTTCGGAAAAAGAGGGAGATCTATATTAAGTATAGGGAGCATGGAATAAATGAGGTGCTCGAGGAATATAAAGAATGTAAAAGGAATCTTAAGAAAGAAATTAGAAAAGCTAAAAGAAGATATAAATATCTTAATATAAATACAATATATATATAAAAATATCTGCTATCTCCTTACAAATTTGCTCCTCCAATTCCCGCTCCCCATTAGGTGGTCTATAATACACCCCTATAAGTGTTACTACACCTTTCCCATTCCTCAATTCCACTCAAATAGTCTCCTTAGATGAGCCCTGTAATCTATCCTGCCAAAGCACCACTGTAATATTTTCTCTGATAAGCAAAGCAACACCTCCCCCTCCTTTCCCTCTGATTCTATCACATCTGAAGCAACAAAATCCAGGAATATTTAGTTGTCAATCACACCCCTCCTGCAACCATGTTTCACTAATAGCTACAACATGTTTCCAGGTAACAGTCCATGCCCTAAACTCATCCACCTTTCTTAACAATGCTTCTAGCATTAAAATAGATGCATGTAAGAAACTCTCCACCTCTTACTCTCTGTATATCCCTAATGGTGCAAACAACTTTTGTTACGTATTCAGGCAACAATAAATATATGAGTTCGGCAAGGGTTTCTTATTACAAACAACACGTTTATTAAACACAGAAAACAAACCCCCCAAAAGTAAACAAACACTACCGTAACCGGAAACAGCTGCTGAGCGGCAGCCCAAACAGTTCGTAAAGTGATATTCCAAAACAGTTCTTTAAAGTGGTATTGCCAAAAGTTCGATATGCTCACAGTCCATTTAAAAGGAGAGACTTTATAGGACGATTTAGGTTCTCTTTCACGTCGCTTGCTTCGATCCCCGACATCGAACTTCCCACGAAGAATTCACGAAACAGAACGGCTTAAAGGCACTGACCTTTCCTTCTCCACTACCTTCAATCCTTTCCAGGTAAACCTAGGGATTAACACGAAGATAGTCAACGAAATCCTTCCAAATAAGGATCAAACAAAGGTCGCCCCCGTTTCACCGTAGAAAGCGATTCTCCTCGATCTTTAACTTCCAACCTCGAATCTTCACTCTCCTCTAATTTCGAACTAACAGAATCATAAAGAACCTGCTGGCAATAACCTTTTAAACTTTAGGCATTAAATAAAAACTTCATCCTTCAACTAAACTGCGTCATCTCTTAAAACACGCAGTGGCATGAAGTCAACCTGGCAAATCCAGCCCCGAACTGCCCCTCCTCACAGGGTGGGGTCTACCTTTTATAACCTGTAAAAAAAAACCCGTCACATGATCTCTACTGGCGGGAAAATGACGTCATTCCACCATCGCAAGACCATCACCTCAAGTCCAGTACAGCTTCAACCCCAGTCACATGACAAGGGCTCCACTGTCATGTGTCACGAGTACGTAACACTTTATTATCTTTTTCTTCCTTCTCCCCTACATCTTCGGTCTGAGCGCTCCCCTTCTCTGTCACCTGCCTATCCTCCCTGACACACTGTCTACTAGCTTTCTCTATTTGTGAAGTAACCTCCTCACGATCTAGCATGATAATTCTGCATGATCTAGACATTGGAGCCTGAATCCTTTTATTCTAAAAGATAATACATTTCTAGACTACTTCCGAATTCAAAACTTTCCTATCTATTAATTCCAAATCACCAGTAGTCCATAGATGGATGTTCTGGGAAACTGCTAAGACTTATGGAAGGGGATTAATTATCTCCTACTCTGCTAGTAAGAAGCGACAAGCTGCGGAACGGCAGCGCCTAGTGGAAGCAAGGCTTGCAGCAGCTGAAAAGGATTATATTTATAAAACTTCTGCAGCCAAGTTACAGAATATCACAGCCCTATGCTGTACACTAAACTTTTTACTTACACAAGCAGACAAAAGAAGATTGACATTTGCTAAACAACGATTGTTTGAACATGGTGAAAAACCAGGTAGATATTTGGTTTATTTAGCTAGAAAGAAAAATGCCTCTCAGACTATTGCTTCAATTAGGGATGGGACAGGAGCTCTCACTAGTAATTCTAAAATGATTAATGTTGTGTTTTAGAATTTTTATTCTAAACTGTATCAATCTGAGCAATGTATTGATGGACAATCTAGGATGGAGTCCTTTTTTCAGGAATTTAGGTCTCTTAGGCATTTCTTCTGAACAAGAGTCCCTCCTGAATGCTCTGTTTAGTATTCTGAGGGGCAGCCGACAAGGCTGCCCTTTATCACCACTACTTTTCACACTTGTGATCGAGCCATCGGCTGAGGCTATTTGGCGAAACCCCAAAATATCTGCTCCAGACATAGGAAGAAAGTCAAATAAAATATGTGGATGATGTTCTAATTTTCTTATCAAACCCTGCTATATCAGTGCACCAACCTTATACAATGCATCAATTCATTTAGCGCCTTTTCAGGTTATAAAATCAACTTTACTAAATCAGAGGCTATGCCTCTAAGGACTTTGCAGCAGGTACCTGACACTCAGGGTGTTTTCCTTTTTAAATGGTCACAGACAGGTTTTGTTTACTTAGGCATATTTATCACACCTACGTTTGATCAATTGTTCAAAGCTAACTTTACAGTTTACACAGTTATTTGACAAAATCAAACAGGATCTTGAGTGATGGAGCACTCTTCCCATGAGTGATCTCTTGAGTGATGGAGCACTCTTGGCTTGGCCGAATATCCTTGCTCAAAATGAACATTCTTCCTCGTCTGCTCTACCCAATACGAATAATTCATAACGTAAGAATAATAACATTTTTACCCAACAAATACTTAAAAAAAATAAATGGCTGGTTTATTTCTTTCATCTGGAACAAAAGAAGACCATGTATTAAAATGTCTAAGTTACAGCTTCCCAGTAGTCTAGAGGGTCTGGATTTTCCAGACATTAAAAAATATCAATTAAGTACCTTTTTATTTTATGTGGTTGACTGGGTTTACAAGAACCCCTCCTCAATTTGGCTAGACATTGAAGCCTCACAAGCAAAATGTGCTCTTATTAATTTGCTTTTCCTCAATAAGATGAAACTAGTTAAGGAATATTGTCACAATCCAATAACAATTAATTGTTATTGGAAGAGATTGCTGAACCTCTGGCTTGGATCTTTATGTCCTCGTTGTCCACAGGAATGGTACCGGAGGATTGGAGAGAGGCGAGTATTGTCCCATTGTTCAAAAAAGGTAGTAGGGATAGTCCACGTAATTATTGACCAGTAAGTCTTACATCTGTGTGGGGAAAGCTGTCGGAAAAGATTCTTATAGATAGGATCTTTGGGCATTTAGAGAATCATGGTCTGATCAGGGATAGTCAGAATGGCTTTGTGAAGGGCAGATCGTGCCTAACAAGCCTGATAAAGTTCCTTGAGGAGGTGATCAGGCATATATATGAGGATAGTGCAGTGGATGTGATCTACACGGATTTTAGTAAGTCATTTGACAAGGTTCCACACGGTAGGCTTATTCAGAAAGTCAGAAGGCATGGGATCCAGGGAAGTTTGGCCAGGTGGATTCAGAATTGGCTTGCCTGCAGAAGGCAGAGGGTCGTGGTGGAGGGAGTACATTCAGATTGGAGGGTTGTGACTAGTGGTGTCCCACAAGGATCTGTTCTGGGACCTCTACTTTTTGTGATTTTTATTAACGACCTGGATGTGGGGGTAGAAGGGTAGGTTGGCAAGTTTGCAGACGACGCAAAGGTTGGTCGTGGTGTAGATAGTGTAGAGGATTGTCGAAGATTGCAGAGAGACATTGATAGGATGCAGAAGTGGACTGAAAAGTGGCAGATGGAGTTCAACCCTGAGAAGTGTGAGGTGGTACACTTTGGAAGGACAAACTCCAAGGCACAGAACAAAGTAAATGGCAGGATACTTGGTAGTGTGGAGGAGCAGAGGGATCTGGGGGTACATGTCCACAGATCCCTGAAAGTTGCCTCACAGGTAGATAGGGTTAGTTAAGAAAGCTTATTAGGTGTTAGCTTTCATAAGTCGAGGGATAGAGTTTCAGAGATGCGATGTAATGATGCAGCTCTATAAAACTCTAATTAGGCCACATTAGAGTACTGTGTCCAGTTCTGGTTGCCTCAGTATGGGAAGGATGTGGAAGCATTGGAAAGGGTACAGAGGAGATTTACCAGGATGCTGCCTGGTTTAGAGAGTATGGATTATGATCAGAGATTAAGGGAGCTAGGGCTTTACTCTTTGGAGAGGAGGAAGATGAGAGGGGACATGATAGAAGTATACACTGATAAAAGGCATAATTGATAAAAAAAAATAGACCATGAGCACAGTAAAAATTGTCCAAAGATGTTAAAGGACTATAAGTTCTAAAAAAAAAATCACCACACAGTTTCCACAAGTCCCCAGGGTCCCAACAGATTTGCCATCCCATGCCGGCGGCATAAGGGAATACCCCTGCTATGGACTTCCACTGCGCTGCCCGACTCAGCCTCGCAGACACAGCACAGAATGAAAGCTCCGTCGAACCCAGCCTCGCAGCTGAAAGTGACAGAAAGTGACCTGACTGCAGCAGACTCCGAGTCCGTCGAACTTATGAGCTGACGACCATCCCCTCCGGCACAGCTTCTCCGAGCACCATCCTCTGCTGGGCGTATTAAGACGGCCCTGCCAACGGCCATTAGCAACGTGACCCCGAGGACTGGGGGCCTGTTCTTCCCGGCAGAGTCCCGGACCTCACAGCAGCAGCAGCAACAAAGAAGGTCTTCTTGGAGATTTCCCGATGTTCCTCCGTGCTCCCACGTTCGTTTTCAATTGATTATGATTGCACACGGCACCCACTTCACAAATAACAGAAAATCAGCTCCGGAGTGGCTGCTGCAAGCTGTGTCACGCCGCTATCTTGGAATTATTAATTGTGGGCAATGCAGTGAAAATATCACCCTTCACTCCAATAACCGGCAGTCTAGATTTTCAGCCTGGATTCTGGATTTAAACTTTGGATTTCTCAGGGTATTTTCCATCCAGGAGATTTGTTTGATGAAGGAATGATGATGTCTTTTAGTCAAATCGTACAATAATTAAACATACCCAACAAGGATCTTTTTTGTTTCTTTCAGATAAGGGATTATGTACAGAAAAAACATCATTGTTGATTTTTATAGTTCTGACATAGAAAAGAGGGTGTTTCATTCTAAGGGTGAAGTCTCCATTAGTACTTTTTACAGCATCCTGAGGGAATGTTCTTGTGGAGAGGCTGAGCAGCTGGGAAGGGTCTGGGAGGAAGAGCTGGGAGTAGAAATTACAGCTGAAACATGGGAAGTATTTGTGATAATGCAAAGAAGATTTCAGAACTAAAGCATTGCAGCTCAAAATTCCGCATAGAGCCCATCTGACTCTAGATTGTCTCTCGAAATTTAAGACGGGTTTCTCCAATGTGTTCTCAATGTAAATACTGGAACTTTCACCCACTGTTTTTGGACTTGTCCCAAACTTCAAGCATACTGGAGTGATATTTTGGGTGAAATGGAAAAGATTCTGAAGATGGAGCTTGAACTGGACCCAATGTCTTTTCTCTTAGGCCTACCCAGCAGTCGTATTATTAATGCACATCAGAAATTTTTTTTTAACATCCTGCCTTTTTGTGCTAGGTAGAACATTTTACTTTGTTGGATATCCGATAAGGCCCCTGGACTTCTTAGTTGGCATAAATTAATCATGGTATACATTCCTTTGGACTTTTTGACATGCATGGTGCACTTAAAAACAAATGGTTTTCTGCAGTATATAGATGGAAACCTCTCTGCTATACTGATAAGGGCTTTTGTATAGGATGTTGTGATGTCTATATTTTGATGGAAGTGTTCTGATACCTGATATCTGTGAGGGAAAGAAATGTAAATGTAAGTGTATCTGGAAATGAAAGTTATGCTGAGCAAAGCAAATTAAATTAAAATACATGTTGCCTGATCTGAGTTCCTCCAGTGTTTTGTGTGTGTTGCTTTGTATTTCCAGCAGAGAAACATAGAAAACCTACAGCACAATACAGGCCCTTTGACCCACAATGGTGTGCCGAACATGTACTTACTTTAGAAATTACTTAGGGTTACCCATAGCCCTCTATTTTTCTAAGCTCCATGTATCTATCCAAGAGTCTGTTAAAAGACCCTATTGTATCTGCCTCCACCACCATCGCCAGCACCCCATTCTATGCATACACCGCTCTCTGCGTAAAAAAAACAACAACTTACCCCTGACATCTCTGTACCTACTTCCAAGCTCCTTAAAACTGTGCCCTCTCATGTTAGCCATTTCAGCCCTGGGAAAAAATCTCTGACTATCCACACGATCAATGCCTCTCATCATCTTGTACACCTCTATCGGGTCACCTCTCATCCTCCGCCGCTCCAAGGAGAAAAGGCTGAGTTCACTCAACCTATTCTCATAAGGCATGCTCCACAATCCAGGCAACATCCTTGCAAATCTCCTCTGCACCCTTTCTATGGTTTCCACATCCTTCCTGTAGTGAGGCAACCGGAACTGAGTGCAGTACTCCAAGTGGGGTCTGACCAGGGTCCTATATAGCTGCAACATTACCTCTAGGCTTTTGAACTCAATCCCATGGTTGATGAAGGCCAATGCATTGTGTGCCTTCTTAACCAAAGAGTCAACCTACACAGCAGCTTTGAGTGTCCTATGGACTTGGATCCCATGATCCTCCACATTACCAAGAGTCTTACCATTAATACTATATTCTGCCATCATATTTGACTTACCAAAATGATCCATCTGACACTTATCTGAGTCGAACTCCATCTGCCACTTCTCTGCCCAGTTTTTGCATCCTACCAATGTCCTGCTGTAACCTCTGACAGCCCTCCACACTATCCACAACACCCCAACTGTGTCATCAGCAAATTTACTAACCCATCCCTCCACTTCCTCATCCAGGTCATTTATAAAAACCACAAAGAGAAGGGGTCCCAGAACAGATCTGAGGCACACCGCTGGTGACCGACCTCCATGCAGAATTTGACCCGTCTACAACCACTCTTTGCCTTCTGTGGACAAGCCAATTCTGGATACACAAAGCAATGCCCCCTTGGATCTCATGCCTCCTTACTTTCTCAATAAGCCTTGCATGGGGTATCTTATTAAATGCCGTGCTGAAATCTACTGCTCTTCCTTCATCAACATGTTTAGTCACATCCTCAAAAAATTGAATCAGGCTCGTAAGGCACTTGACAAAGCCATGCTGACTATTTCTAATCATATTATGCCTCTCCAAATGTTCATAAATCCTGCCTCTCAGGATCTTTTCTATCAACTTACCAACCACTGAAGTAAGACTCACTGGTCTATAATTTCCTCGGCTACTCCCTTTCTTGAATAGGAGAACAACATCCACAACCTTCCAATCCTCTGGAACCTCTCCCGTTCCCATTGATGATGCAAAGATCATTGTCAGAGGCTCAGCAATCTCCTCCCTTGCCTTCCACAGTAGCCTGGTGTACAGCTTGTCCAGTCCTGGAGACTTACCCAACTTGATGCTTTCCAAAAGCTCCAGCACATCCTCTTTCTTAATGTCTATATGCTCAAGCTTTTCAATCCGCTCTAAATCATCCCTGCAAACACCAAGATCCTTTTCTGTAGTGAATACTGAATCAAAGTATTCATTGAGTACCTCTGCTGTCTCCTCCAGTTCCATACACACACTTCCACTGTCACACTTGATTGGTCCTATTCTCTCACGTCTTATCCTCTTGCTCTTCATATGTAGAATGCCTTGGGCATTTGCAGACTTTCATGTGTGTGTGTGTATATATGTGCTCATTATTTTTGTGTTAAGACCTTTTTCCTGACCTGAGCTAAAAGCCTTGTCCTCTATTGATTTTTTCTTTCTATATATTTCATTATTTTTAACAGATCATTTGCATCACATCTCATGTACAGTACTTGAGAATGTAATCTTGGGAATGTGAACTGCCTTCATAAATGTTTTCTCATGAAATCATAAGGCATCTCTTCCAACATTGCATTGAGATGTAGCCCTTAGTTCTGAAGAGAAAACTAAAGGGGTTCATAATTTCTCCCTCCCCCATACTGTATGTAGCTACTTGAAAACATGCCCAAAATTCCATTAGCCTCTTTAGTTTTTTTTTGCTTAGTGATTTCTGTACATGAACCTTAAACACCCTGCTCTCTGCATTCCTGGACTCCAAAGCACTGCAGAATTTGCCTGTGGAAAAATGTAATTTTCCATGAGCACATTAGAAAACATGAGAATGCTGAAGGAACGGGGGTAAAAGATAAACTGAGCAGCAGGTCAGGAATTCTGAAGGCAAAAGGGATGTGTTGGCATTCAGGTTGAGGCCCTATATCATGACTGGGATGTTTAACAGGGTGGGTGGGATACAGTGGGGAAGTGGGAGATACCGTGTTTATTTAATTATTGGGCAGAAGTGGGACAAGAGTTGATAGGTGACAGGTGGAACTGATGAGGGGGAGAATGATGGTGAGCTGAAACGAGGAGGGAAGGATGAGTAAGTGAAGAAAGGGAGACAGGTCCTGCCCCATTCAGCAGGTGCTAGGTTCTCTCCTCCTCTGTTCACCTTTTACATTCTGTTCTCCATTTTGTTCTACTTCTCATCTATCAGCTCCTTTCCCACGCCACCCCAACACTAATGCTGGCTATCTTTCCTCTTTACACCACCAGCAACCCCCCACCTCTCAGTGTTGATGTGTAGACTTCTCCTGAAACTGGCAAATCCCTTTTGTCTCTGTGTGTGCTGGTTTACTTGTTCAACTTTCCTCCAACAATTTCCTTTGCAGCACATTGGACAGAATTTGCCGGCAACATTTTTGTGAATTTTCCACCAAGACTGGACTCTCACGTTAAGGCAGAAGTCTTGATATTATTGGCTCCTTTCTTTTGGGCTTTTACCTGATGTTGGCTTCTTAAGAAGCTGAACATTGGAGCACTCAGTGCACAGTTAACAAGCCCATTTATTTCAATGGCCTCAAACAACTGCAGTGTACACTTTGATTTGTTGAATTGAGAATGTAAATGTTATAAGTGTTTAATTTGTTTAAACGTAATAATAGATTTGTTAAAATTTGTTTCCTAAATCTTTAATTGCTATTAAATGTTGCTGAATGGTGGAGACATCCAAGAGATCCTGAAACATTGTTGGTAATGGCAGAGTTCACTGTTGGCCAAGCTAGGATCCATAACTCAGATGACTGTCAATTTTTTTTAAACTTTCTTGAATCGGGATTTTGTATTGGTATTAGCTATGCAAGGTCCCTTGACACTTGGGACTGGAACTTATCAGCATACTTACACATTCTGGTTGGCAAAAGTACACATAAAGCAGAAGCAATTGATAGACACTTGCCACGTGCAGCAGGTACTGGTCAAATATATAATACAGAATTTATTTTCTGGACCAGTGACATTAATCAGTCTCTCTGTGCTATAATGGCTCTGACAACAGTTTCTAAGTATGATTAGATCTATTTCATTCAGCTGACTGTGAAGACCCTCTTGACTACAGACCCCAGCTATGCTTGTGGACAACTGCAACATTAGTAACAATGTTCATGGATGCACTGTGAAATACAGGTTTTTTGACTCATTGTACATTTCCTGACCCCTTACTGCCAGAGTCAGACATATCTTGGATACCATTTTGGTTGCATTATGAAGTTTTTGTTCCTATTTGATCTAAGGTTCCTTTCTTGGTAATTTTGTAATTTATGAATCTTGGAGGCAAATTTAGAGAGATTTCAGGTATGGACATGAATGTTATAGCAGAATATACTGAATCACTTCATTAATACTACCAAATATATCTAATTGTTGATTTAACACCACCAGATTTCTCTGGACTGAAGAAGGAGGAGCAGGGGCCCCATAAAGATGGTGGGGGGAGGGTGGGAAGGAGAAGGCTGGTAGATGCCAGGTGAAAAACCAATCAGAGGAAAGATCAAGGAGTGGGGGAGGGGAAGCAGGGAGGGGATAGGCAGGAAAGGTGAAGGAGGAATGTAAGGGGAAAGCACTGTGGGTAGTAGAAGAAGGCAGAATCATGAGAGAGGTGATAGGTAGCTGGAAGAGGAGGCAGAGTGAAATTGGGATGGGGGAAGAGAAGGGGGGTTGTAGTAACTTCTACTTTACAAAGAGACCATTCGACAATTTGATGGCCAAAAGAGCATCTTTATCGGGGACAGCAAATGATATTTACAGTACAGAGGCTTCCAGGTACCTCGTGCAGCATGAGTGGAGGAACTATATACAATGCACACTGGGAGTAAAAAGAACGGAAGTAAAAACCCCGCCAACCCCGGATCCCACCTCATGCTACCAACAGCTTCCTGATTAGTATTAACTTACTTTTAATAATACTCACATTACAACAGAACCAATGACCAGAGATAGTAGGGCCCAGAATCTAGAGCTCGGAGACTGTATTACCCAGAGACCTGAGACTGTAGGGTCAGGAGCCTCGACAGCATTGGACCTAGGGCTAGGAGACCGAAGACCAGAGCAGACCAGAGACCATTTTTCTGATTGCTGAAATAGCATTATTCCAAATGTACAGTAAGGGATACAGATTTATTAAACAGTAATTTCAACTATTTACAGTTAATATATATTAAGTAGAAACCTCTTTCAACTACACCACGCCCTGCTCTTATCAAACGAAATTGTATTTGTGTGCTATGTTGAGACTATTGCTTGTATTCAACATTTTCATCATGTGGAAAATTAAAAATGTATTCACTGCTCCCAGGTTAGGAGTAGGAAGGCCAGTTGCAAAATAAATTCCTGTTTCATGTAAGCAATGTGATATTGTGCTAATTTGGTGCAATAGTTTTACATTAAATTCCCTTGCCTATTTGTAGCCGTTTTCTTCTGACCAGTGTTGCACTGTTTGCTTTCAATTTGACACATAGTTTCTCTCCCCAAAGTATTCTGATCATGCTGAAAAGTAATTAGCCTGTTCACATTATGTTAGAAATGTGTTTGTTACAGTGTGTTGTGTTTAACAATATTTTTATTCTTTAGGGGAGTTACCCAATCTGGGAAGACTTCATTAGCAAAGCGGGTAAGCTGCAGTCCCAACTAAGGTAGGTTACCATTTTTACAAAAAAAACTTTTTTGTTTTGCATGAGTAGTTCAAAGGTAATATGTCTGCTTAGAATAAATTTATTGAGATGCAGGAAGAAATAAATGTGCCAATAAAATGAATGAAAGTACATTTGTAATTCTGGTGTTCACAAGGTATCATCAAGTCCAATTGTGTAAGGATGGGAATCTGTCGCATTATCAGCAAAAGGTAACTTGTAGCAAAGGATGCTTTGGCAGTTGGTTGTGGTCTTTATCATAAACATAATGATCAGAAAGGTTACAAGGGCAAAGTACAGTCATAAATAAAGGCAGTCCCTGGGTTGCAAACAAATTCTGTTCCTGAGTCCGTCTTTTAAGTTGGATTTGTACGTAAATCGGAACAAGTACATCCGGTATTATTTAGCATCAGTTAGTCAAAAGTTTGTCTTAGTATATAGTATATATTTTACCTTTCTATGCATATAAAACTGAAGAAACATACTTATTTCAATAATTAAACCACTGCATTGCTTAGTAATAATTGTAGCTTTCATCGGGGCACAGTCTTTCATATGCTCCATTATTCTCATTTTATCCTTTAATCTTAAAAATTGTTCCGATTGTTGACCGACTGTAGCCTAACGCTTTTCCAATGACCATTGAAGTTTCACCTCTTTCAAAAGGCTTTATTATTTCCACTTTATTTTCAATTGTGATTGCTTCCCATCAACGGAACAGAAACACTGCGGGCGGCAGGTCCCGAGCTCCGCTGGGTCCTAAGGACCACCGCACAGAATTCCCCAGGTCCTAAAGTCTACTGCATTAAGACAGGTTAAATGGGACAAGTGGAGGCTGTGGGTATTTGATCCTCCTCAATATTCCGCGTGGGAATTTAAACTGGAATTGGCAGTGTTTTTTTTTACGAGGTCGAGTTGCGAGCTCAACATTAACCTGGCGCGCTCGGGAGTGGTCTGTCACTGGATCAAACTCTGGAACCTCCATTCTCGAGCCTGGTGCTGATCTCACTGTGCCACCAGCCGACCGGAAAAGGGGTCAGGGTGAACCTTGATAAGAAAAAATTTAAGCCAAATACAAAGGTACACACTCAACACACTGTCAACGGCAACGACTTAAAATGGCATTGCAATCTGACTTAAAATGGCATACGGTGTTCTCTCGGTTCATAAGTAGGAGTTGTTCGTAAGTCGGACGTTAGTAACTTGGGGACTACCTGTAACACACAAAATGCTGGAGGAATTCGTCAGGCTAAGCAGCATCTATGGAAAAGAGTATAGTCAACATTTTGGGCTGAGACCCTTCACCAGGACCAGAGAAATATGATAAGGAATCAGAGTTACTCACATTTAATTGACTCTGCCTCCCAATGTTTCTCCCATCGAGCTCTGAGGGCGACACTCTCTGCCATGAGAAGGTACCTGGAGTCCCTATCACAATCCCTTCCACGCTTCCGGGACACCTTTTTCTCTGTTTGTAATGGACCTGTCCTCTGTTGGATCCATTTGTGCAATCACTGTTTCTTTGACTTTATCACATCCTGCAAGGATTGCAAGATCTTCCATCTGCATACCCCAGAGCCTGCTGGCTCCACCACCAGCAGGCATGAACTTTGGATCACTGCCCCGGCTGTCAATCTCGGCTCCCCCAGCAACCCAGGGCATATTCAAAACCCGGACTCCACTATCAACGCGGGTTCCAACGACCATGGATTGGCCCCTGCCGTCGATCTCGGCTGCCCCAGCAATCCAGGGCATATTCAAAACCTGGACTCCAGCACCATCAACGTGGGCTCCAACGACCATGGACACCTTCAAAGTGATTGCGTAGCCTCCAACTGCGACTCCAGCCTTGAACTCCAGGCCGGGTCTTCATGAGCTGCTCCCCTTCCCCTTCCTCCACTCTGCAACCCCGTCTCCTTCAGATCCCATTGTCAGCTCCTGGGCCCTCAGAGGCTCCATCTTGCTCTCACCCCAACCCTCCCCACTCCACTGACACCACCAGCCTCCCCCGGCCCCCCTCTGATCCCATCTCTCATCCGTGCTGGGTCTTTACCATTCCCTCTGACCTTCAACTCTCTGAGGCAGAGCGCTCTGTCCTCAGTAAAGGGCTCACCTTTGTCCCCCTTCGCCCACACCTCAGCAAGTTCTGTGTTTGCCATGATACTGAACTTTTCTTCTGCCGGCTCCGTCTTCAAACCTGCTTCTTCAGCAAGGACTTTCCCAGCCCCACCGATGACCTCTTCTCCTGTCTTCATCCCTCTTCCTCTTCATGGACAGCCCAGTCTGGTCTTCTGCCTGCTCTGGATCTCTTTATTGCCAATTGCTGACAGGACATCAACCATCTCAACTTCACCATACACTGTTCCAATTCCAACCTTACTCCTTCCGAACGCTCTGCTCTCCACTCTCTCCGAACCAATCCCAACCTCACTATAAAACCCGCTGATAAGGGGGAGCTGTTGTTGTCTGGCGTACTGTCCTCTACCTGGCCGAGGCATAGCGACAACTCTCTGATACCTCCTCTTATTTACCCCTAGATCATGACCCCACTAAGGAACACAAGGCCACTGTCTCCCACACCATCACCAACCTTATCAGCTCAGGGGATCTCCCATCCACTGCCACCAACCTCATAGTTCCCACACCCCACACTTCCCGTTTCTACCTCCTACCCAAGATCCACAAACCTGCCTGTCCAGGTAGACCCATTGTCTCAGCTTCCTCCAGCCCCACCGAACTCATTTCTGCATACCTTGACACTGTTTTAGTTCCCCTCGTTCAATCCCTTCCCATCAATGTTCGTGACACTTCTCACGCTTTGAAATTTTTCAATGATTTTAAGTTCCCTGGCCCCCACCCCCTTATTTTCACCATGGACGTCCAGTCTCTATATACCTCCATCACCCACCAGGAAGGTTCCAAAACTCTCCACTTCATTTTGGATTCCCGACCTAACCAATTCCCCTTTACCACCACTCTCCTCCATCCAGCAGAATTAGTTCTTACTCTCAATAGTTTCTCCTATGGCTCCTCCCACTTCCTCCAAACCAAGGGTGTAGCCATGGGCACCCAGCTATGCCTGCCTTTTTGTTGGCTTTGTTGTCCATGTTCCAAATCTATACGGGTATCGGTCCCCCTCTTTTCCTTCGCTACATCAACGACTGCATTGGTGCTGCCTCCTGCATGCATTCACTCATTCACTTCACTAACTTTGCCTCCAACTTTCACCCTGCCCTCAAATTTACCTGGTCCATTTCCGTCACCTCCCTACCCTTTCTTGATCTTTCTGTCTCCATCTCTGGAGACGGCTTATCTACTGATATCTACTATAAACCCGCTGACTCTTACAGCTACCTGGACTATTCCTCTTCCCACCCTGTCTCTTACAAAAATGCCATTCCCTTTTCGCAATTCCTCCGTCTCTGCTGCATCTGCTCTCAGGATGAGGCTTTTCATTCCAGGACAAAAGAGATGTCTTCCTTTTTTAAACAAAGGGGCATCCCTTTTTCCACCATCAACTCTGTTCTCAAACGCATCTCTCCAATTTTCCGCACGTCTACCCTCACCCCATCCTTCCGCCACACCACTCGGGATAGGGTATCCCCTTGTCCTCACCTACCACCCCACCAGCCTCTGGGTCCAACGTATAATTCTCCGTAACTTCTGCCACCTCCAACGGGATCCCATTACCAGGCACATCTTTCCCTACCCCCCCTTTCTGCTTTCCGCAGCGATGGCTCCCTACGCGACTCCCTTGTCCATTCATCCCCCCCATCCCTCCCTACCAATCTCCCTCCTGGCACTTATCCTTGTAAGTGGAACAAGTGCTACACCTACCCTTACACTTCCTCCCTCACCACCATTCAGGGCCCCAGACAGTCCTTCCAGGTGAGGCGACATTTCACCTGTGAGTCAGCTGGTGTAGTATACTGCGGCCGGTGCTCCCAGTGCGGCCTTTTATATATTGGTGACACCCAACGCAGACTGGGAGACCATTTTGCTGAACACCTACACTCTGTCCGCCAGACAAAGCAGGATCTCCCAGTGGCCACACATTTTAATTCCACATCCCATTCCTATTCTGATATGTCTATCCATGGCCTCCTCTACTGTCAAGGTGAAGCCACACTCGGGTTGGAGGAACAACACCATATATACCGTCTGGGTAGCCTCCAACCTGATGGCATGAACATTGACTTATCTAACTTCTGTTAATGCCCCTCCTCCCCTTCTTACTCCATCCCTGATTTATTTGTTTCCCCCCCCTCCCCTTTTTGTTTTGTCTCTGCCCATCACTCTGCCTGATCTCCATCTCCCTCTGGTGCTCCCCTCCCCCTTTCTTTCTCCCTAGGTCTCCCGTCCCATGATCCTTTCCCTTCTTCAGCTCTGTATCCCTTTTGCCAATCACCTTTCCAACTCCGGTCTTCTATCATTTTGCATTTCTCCCTCCCCCTCCTACTTTTAAATCTCTTACTATCTTTTCTTTCAGTTAGACCTGACGAAGATGCTGCCTGGCCTGCTGTGTTCCACCAGCATTTTGTGTGTGTTGCAGGAATCAGAGTTAGGAGGGGAGGGAGAGAAACAAGGTGATAGGTGAAACCGGGAGGGGGAGGTAAAGAGCTGGGAGGTTGATTGGTGGAAGAGATCCAGAGCTGCAAAACAGAGAATCTGTTAGGAGAGGATAGAAGGCCATGAAAGAAAGAAAAGGGGGAGAGGCACCAGAGGGAAGTGATAGGCAAGTAAGGGCCTAAGGTGAGAGAGAGAAAATGGAATGGGGAATGGTGAAGGTGGGGAGGGGTCATTATCAGAATTTTGAGACAGAATATAAGGTGCTACTCTTCCATCCTGAGTGTGGCCTCAGACTGACAGTAGAGGAGGCCATGGACTGACATGACTTGTCGGAATGGGAATGGAAAGTGGAATTAAAATGGGTAGCTACTGGAGATCCCAGTTTTTCTGTCAGACAGAGAATAGGTGCTCAGCAAAGCAGTCTCCCAATCTACATCGGGTCTCACCGATATACAGGAGGCCACACCAGGAGCACTGGATACAGTAGATGACACCATCAGACTCATAGGTGAAGTGTTGCCTCACCTGGAAGGACTGTTTTGGGCCCTGAATGGTTGTGAGGGAAGTGTTGTAGGGGCAGGTGTAGCACTTGTTCTGGTTGCAAGGATAAGTGTCAGGAGGAAGATCAGTGGAGAGGATCAGTCAAGGAAGTCATGTAGGGAGTGATCCCTGTAGAAAGCAAGCTGGTGAAAGATCTGCTTTCAAGAGGAACCCTGTTCCTGGTGAAGTGGTGGGAGGATGGTTTGAGGGCAGATGTGTGCGAAATGGTAAAGAAGCAGTTGAAAGCGGCATTGATGGTGGAGGAAGGGAAGCCCCTTTGAAGAAAATGCAGGATCTTCCCACAGCCACACATTTTAATTCCACCCCATTCCCATTCCGACATGTCAGTCCATTGCCTCCTCTGCTGTCGTAATGAGATCACTCTCAGGTTGGAGGAGCAACACCTTATTGTCTGTTTAGGTATTCTCCAACCTGATGGCATGAACATTGATTTCTCAAAGTTCAGGTAATGGGCCCCCCCCCCCCCCCTTCACCATTTCCCCATTCCCTTTTCCCTCTCTCACCTTATCTGCCAATCATTTTCCTTTGATGCTCATCCCCGTCTTTCTTCCATGGCCTACTGCCCCCTTTTATCAGGTTACCTCTTCTCCAGCCCTGTATCTCTTTCACCAATCAACTTCCCAGCTCTTTACTTCACCCTCCCGGTTTCATCTATCAGCTTTTGTTTCTCCCTCCCCTCTCCCCACCTTGTGTCTCTGATTCCTCATATTTTATTCTACAGTCCTGTTGAAGGGTCTCGGCCCGAAACGTTGGCTATACTCTTTTCCGTAAATGCTGCCTGGCCTGAGATCCTCCCAACATTTTGTGCGCTTTGCTTGGATTTCCAGCATCTGCAGATCTTTCTCTTGTTTGTACAGTCATGAGTAGATGTGTTTTGTCTTTATACTTGTATTGTGTTGCAGAAAATTGATCTGTATCATAATTGCCACATGTCCTGAAAGAAGAATACCCTTAATTTTTAATTATGGTAATTTAATACATAATTTCTGCTCAGTCTTTCTGAAATATTGACGATATTCTCATATACAATATGTACTTGAGTTGGAGGAATGAATTCTGCAATGTATTAATATTAGAAATTCAGATGTGTCAAAAAGTGCCATTTTAAATAATTTTCAGGAAGTGTTGTAGAATTGAATAAAACTATTGATTTGTTTTTTTTCTTTGTTTAATAGCTTGTTATATAATAGTAAAGTTTATTAAAATGTGTTATGGCTTGCTGTTCTTTCCTTTCACTTAAGTGCTTTGCTTTGGTTCTAGTCTATACTTGTAGAATCAGTGTCTTTTTGTTCTGCCACCTGTTCCCTAATAAACAATCTGCTTAGCAGTTGTATGAAGGGTAAATCTGTTTGCAATTCTTATCATGTTACTGAAAATTATTCTACAATTACAATTTTGGAAATTTACATATAATGTTCATCATAGACATTCTTTTATATCTATGACACTGGATGACAATTTAAAAAAAAGGTAACCCAGGCTTCCTAATTTGTGTGGTTCTTAGAGATAAGAAGTTTAACATTTTTTTGGAAGAACATGGAGTTTCTTTTCAATGTAGATTACATTTCTTATGGTCTTGCATTTCCTTCATTGTTTCTTGTCAGTTCACTTTTACCCGTTGATAGTAATTATAAGAACTGGTCTAAGTTTTTTAGTAATAAGTATTCTGTTTGTCTTGGGAAATGAGCATACCCAACATTTTGAGCAGGAATACGATGTGTGTTGTTATTTATAGGGTTGTATTTTCTGGAAGCTTTGTTTATTGGGTCGGGAATCCATGCTTAGGTTTTCTTTTCTATTCCAGGACCACTGTGGTAGCTGCTACTGCTTTTTTGGATGCCTTTCAGAAAGTGGCAGATATGGCTACGAATACTCGTGGTAAGTAGGCTTGTGCTACATCAGCTTCTACTGGACATAAAATCGATGTCCTCCACCCAGCTTGCATTTTAATGTTGCATTTGGCCAAAGGCTGTAGATACATTGACGTGTAGAAGGCAATGTATAACCGACGGATTTTAAGATTTGATATCACCATTTGTTGACTTAGCATACTACGAACTTAGATGACAATAAATATAAACCTTTGTTCTATTTTTCCATATCTTCTTGTACCTTCTTTACAACATGACTATAGAGTCATAGAGATCTACAGAACAGAAAAAGACCTTTCGGCCCATTTAGTCCATGCCGAAATGTTATTTTGCCTAGCTCTGTTGACCTACATTTGGAACATAGCCCTCCTTACCCCTTCCATCCATGTAGTTACCCAAACTTCCTTTAAATGTTGCAGTAGAACCTGCATCCATCACTTCTGTTGGCAGCTTCTTCTAGAAGTTACCCAGCAGGTTCCCCTTAAATATTTCACCTTTCACTCTTAACCCATGACCTCTAGTTCTAATCTTACCCAAACTCAGTATAAAAAGCCTACCCTTACCCTTTATGATTTTGTATGCTATCAAATTCCCCCTCATTCTCCTACGCTCCATGGAATAAAGTCATAACCTATTCAAGCTCTACCTGAAACTTAGATCCTCAGGTCCCAGCAACCTCATTGTAGCTTTTGTCTGTACTCTTTCAATTTTACTGATGTCTTTCTTGTAGGTAAGTGACCAGAACTGCAGACAGTTCTCCAAGTAAGGCCTCACCGATGTCTTGTACAACTTCAACATCTGTTTGGAAAGTGATTCAAATAATTTAAAGATTTTTAGATTACTATTGATAAGTTTCCAGCTAACTTTGTATCTGAAATAATACCAAGTTCCTCAATGACATTTTCTCATACCAATCTAAGGGAAGCTTTTCCCCCTTTGTACTTTGTATAATTAACAGAGAACAGCCTAACAAGAGCTGCAGGCAAAACAAAAATCAGTGGTACTGATTTTTGGAACTTGAAGAGTGTAGCGGATGAAAGAACCTTATGTCATTGGTATCTGGTATTTATTTTGTCAGCACTTTGTGGTTAGAGGCATTAAAGTGGCTATGAATGTAATGTAGTTACACTTCCCCACCAAAATCAGCTTGAGATGGGTTCTATGGTTAGTGCTTTTGTTTGTCAGAGCTATTTCCAACAATTCGCAGTAATTTATTGACTATGATAGCTCTCAGGAAGTAAGTGCAACTGATGATTTGGTGTTTTTTTTTTAATTTAAAAATAGACCACACTTCCTTTTTTAATTGTTATAGATTTGTTGGATTTTCTGACAGTGGTGTCGACTGTTTAATCTGGTCTTCTTTAATGGACATTGAAAAAAATGTTGAGATGAGCTTGTCATGCTAGGGTAAAATTCCCTTATGTTGATGTTTTTAATATATTTGAATTGCTGCTTCTAGTTAATCTAGTAGTAATCTAGTAGTATAATATCAGTAACGGTGATTGGACTTGTTTGTCAATGTGGTTTAGCATAATAGTGTGATCAAGAGAAGTATATAATTACGTAATTGTCAAATGGTTTTGATTATGTTGTACAAGATCTGGAGTTCTAACGAGGAAATTTAAGACATCTTTTAAAGATAAGGGTTTAAAAATTGGCTGGCTTTATTATCCCTGTTACAGCACTGGGTTCTTAACTCTTCTATTCAGTTGTTCAATGATTCCAGCCTTTTTATTTTCCATGTAATATGTACAAGAGATGCAGAATATTCCCCATTTGGTTATGAGTAAGAAAATACTAATTGCAGTTGCGATTGAGTTGCTACCATAAATAAACTCAATGCTAGGATGATATATAACAAGCTAATCTGTCCTGTGACACCAGGAAAGTGATGGAAATTATTCAATAGGGCCATAGGTTGCCAGTGATTTATTTGCTTGGGCTTTCCTGGTAATTTGCCATCCCTGATTTAAATGTGTCTTGAATTGCAAGCAAAGTAACAGTCAATGCCCTCATCCTGAAGGCAGCATTTGGTGAAGTATGACATCAAGAGGCTCTGGCAAAACTGGTCTTTCCTTGTCTGCCGTGTGAACAGTGGAGAGATGATCCCTCAGTGCTAGGAGAGATACTTAATTCTCTAGGATATGTTTGACAGAAATCAATAACTTCATTAAAGCTTTTGTTGTCCATGGAAGTGTTCTCAGACCATTTATTTTTGTCCACATTGGTAAAGCCTTGTTTGCAGACTGATACACAGTGTAAAGTTCTATTTTTAAAAACTCTTACAATAATAGAACTCGCAAGAAAACTTGGACAACATCCAGCTTTGGGGTAATGAGTGGCAGATAACATCTTTCCATAGCTGACAAGCCTATTCTTTTCAAAGAGATGTCAGAATCTACAACGTAAAAACACTTAACTGAATGTAGGTTCTTCTCTGCATTGCTGCTTGGTGAGGCAGGTAAATAAGTTACTGTAGGTAAGGCCATAATCAGTGATTGTGAATAGCACTGAACTAATAACATTCTGATACTGTTTTGATATTATATTTTTATAATAATAGCAAATGATAGACATGGTCTGTAAAGAAATGATATTATTAGTCATGATGTCCTGGGTACTGAAATGGCTTATCAATGAATAAGAGTGAAACAAAGTCAAGGTGACATGGTTCTCATTTGCCTTATTTTCTTGTACCTGCTTCGTGCCGATTTGTTATAGACCTCTTGGTACATTGGCAGGTATAGTATATTGTCCACTGTTTTAGAATACCCTCGACTCCGTTCTCCTCTGCCACAAATCCTGGCTGTCTGGTGCTCTCACAGCAAACAATCTTTGTTCCTGGTGCAGACACACTCGGCAGTGGGGAGAGCATCATTTTCAACCAGGATCCTGGCCGACTTGTGTTAGTGGTCTTAATGGCACATCCTGAGCATCAAGTCAGAGACCAATATATTTTTGTGATGCCAGTGAATTCTCTTGACTGTTTACAAAACACACAGGGCAGTGAAAACAAAGTCCAAAACAACCTGTTAATTATTGTTCTATATACTGTATGTCGTAATTTGAGTTATTGGTATCTTTAACCTCAATGGATTGGTATCTTATTTCCCAAGGTAAGTTTCCAGTAGAGCATTTTACAGGTTAATTTGTGAGCAGTTTTCTTTAGTAACGTGCTATTTCCAGTCAGAAACTGCATTTAGTAAAATCCAATCACACTATAGTTGAAATAGATGCTGAATCTATCAGTGATAATTAGATGTTTATTTTTGCCAGCAGAAATATTTTAAACCGTCCATATGTTTTATTTATTTTTTTATTTTCATTTATTTGTTTAAAGTTACAGCACAGAGCAGGCCCTTCCAGCCCAATGAGCCATGCCCCCTGTAACCCACCTATTTAACCGTAGCCTAATCCCAGGACAATTTACAATGACCAATTAACCTACTGACCAGTATGCCTTTGGACTGTGGGAGGAAACCCATGTGGTCATGGGATACAAACATCTTACAGATGGCATGGAATTGAACTCCGAACTCTGACACCCTGAGCTCTAATAGTATTGTGCTGTGCTACGCTACTGTGGCACCCTGCGTTGTGCTATGTGAACAAAAAGAGAAATTTGTAACTGTTAAGAGTTGGCTTTCAAACACTAACTTGACAGTACCTGACAGTCGTTGAGATCAACAATAGCTAATTTCAGAATATTCAAAGTTTCTTAACAATGATGCCTAAGGTAGTTTTCCTCATTGACTAACTTGCGAGTATAATGTTTTGGAACAATCATAGTTTAATTTAACATCTCAGATTCAATGTCCTAGGAATCATTTAGGAGATCAAAATGTAGAAAATGAAAGAGTATAGTTGTAGACTGAATTGTTTATGGCTGTTGGCATCCTGATTTATTTTTCTTTTCAATAGTCCTATCCAAACGGGGACCAAAATTAGGAATGTGCTTTCGTGGGCAATGACTGATTTGTAAAGAACCCAGTTAGAAGGCAAATGGTCGTATTCTGTAGTTATTTTTGAGCCCAATTATGTGGTGCTATTGTGTTTTGCATCTGGTGTGATGCTTTGTTTTGCAGCAACAGATGTTCTCAACACTTGTATGAGAAAACCAAAGGTAAATCGAAACAAGATTGAAAGATGCTTAATAGGTATATGAAGAGCATGAGAGATAATCAAAGAGAAAGAATTTTTGTGGCATTTATAATAAGAAGGTGTCAATATTGTAAATGTGGAGTTACTGTATAGGATAAATATCCTCTCTTTCTAAGGATTAAGGTGTTTAGCGATTCTAAGGCACACAGTACCATAGCAATAGCTTAACACTATTACAGCACCACTGACTAGGGTTCAATTCCTACTGTTGTGTGTAGGCAGTTTGTACATTCTCCCTGTTACCAAATTGGGTATAATCAGGTGGTGTGAACTTGTTGGGCCAGAAAAGCCTGTTACCATGCTGTATCTTTAAATAACTAAATTGTTAGCCTTGCATTTGCATTAAGTATATCCTACACTGTTGTAGAAAGCAAGAAGTAATGAAGTTGCACAGGCTCTGGCCATTGTTTTTAGTCTTCCTTGGTCATAAGATTGTTGCTGCAGGTTTGAAAGGTAGTTCAAGTTGAACCATTAGTTGGTAAGAAGTGATTAATTTTAGCTTAAGTGGCGGATGAATTATTGAAATTTATTCTGAGACATGGATAGTGAATTTGTTCCAAAATCAATCATGCTTGGTGATGTAATGGAATTTTTGAGGGGGTGGGTTGGTTAATGTAGTCTGTGAATTTTAACAAGTTTTCAAATGAAGCCCTATATATATCAAACTGGACAGAAAATAAATCTTGAGATTTGCAATTGTAGGGGGTTGCTTTGCTTTTGTTTTGAATGGATGAGGCTGAAGAAGAACAGTTTTGGTAGTTTAGAGTAAAAACTGGGTTATAGTCAAAGTTTTGTGGAAACATCAGTGAGGATATGAGGAAAAATGTTAGCACAAAAAATGGTAGTGCTTTAGGACTTGGTCCCTGAAAGTTTAAGATAGAAACCTTCATTGCATTTTATAAGTATATGCATATGTGCCCCAATAAACAAAAGGCTGTTGAAGCCATTGGAGCAGCAATGATGCAATACACTATTGGTCACTATACACTTTCAGTGATACTGTGGGGAATTTGTAAAAAATAATTACCAGAACAAAATCATTGTACTTAAGAATAGCTTGCTGATTACACAAAGGTTGGAGGTGTTGTGGGTAGTGTGGAGGGCTGTCAGAGGTTACAGCAGGGCATTGATAGGATGTAGATCTGGGCTGAGAAGTGGCAGATGGAGTTCAACCCAGATAAGTGTGAAGTGGTTCATTTTGGTAGGTCAAATTTGAAGACAGAATATAATATTAATGATAAGACTCTTGGCAGTGTCAAGGATCTGAGAGATCTTGAGGCCATGTCCATAGGACACTCAAAGCTGCTGCGCAGGCGGACAGTGTTGTTAAGAAGGCAAATGGGGTATTGGTATTCATCAGCTGTGGGACTGAGGACAATAGCCATGAGGTCATGTTGCAACTATATAAGACCTTGGTCAGACCCCACTTGTGTTTAGTTCTGTTCACTTCACAACAGGACGGATGTGGATACTTTAGAGAGAGTGCAGAGGAGATTAGATTAGATTAGATTAGATTAGTTGCCTAGATTAGAGGGTGTACTTTAGGAGACTAGGTTGAGTGAACTTGGCCGTTTCTCCTTGAAGCAATGGAGGATGAGAGGTGACCTGATAGAAGTGTATAAGATGATGAGAGGCATTGATTGTGTGAATAGCCAGAGGCTTTATCCCAGGACTGAAATGGACGAGGAGGCAGAATTTTAAGGTGCTTGGAAATGAGTACAGAGGAGATGTCAGGGGTAAGTTTTTCACATAGAAAGTGGTGGGTGCATGGAGTGCACTGCTGGCGGAGGCACTGGTAGCGGATACAGTAGGATCTTTTAAGAGCCTCTTAGATGGGTATATGGAGCTTAGAAAAATAGAGAGCTATGTGCTAGGGAAATTCTAGGCAGTTTCTAGAGTAAGTTACATGGTCGGCACAAAGGGCCTGTAATGTGCTGTAGATTTCTATGTTCTAATTAATACAATTATTTTTTTTCTCACTGTTCCCATTCTCATTCTGCTCCCTTCTAGCCCCCTTCTCAACTGCCCATCACCTCTGGTGCCCTTCCTCCTTCCCTTTCTGCTATGATCTACTCTCCTCTCCTATCAGATTCCATCTTCAGTCCCTTGGCTCTTTCACCTATCACCTCCCAGCTTCTCTATACCACTCTCCCACCCTCACCTGTCAGCTTGTATTTCTTCCCCTCCCCACACCTTTTTATTCTGGCTTCTTCCCCCTTTTTCAGTCCTGATGAAAGGTCTTGGCCTAAAATGTTGACAGTTTATTTCTCTTCACTGATGCAGCCTGCCTGACTGAGTTTCTCCAGCATTCTGGGTGTGTTGCTTTAGGAAGATTAATGATCAGCTCAGTAATAGGCGATTTGGTGAATCTGATGAGGAATTGCTTTCCTGTTTTCCCCAGTTAGATCATGCAGAAGTATCTTTCCATTGTGATTTATGTCACCCATCAAAGTATCTACTGCTGAATTCAAACAGTAGGAAAGTACACTTTGATATTTTATTCAGTAGCAGCAATAGGTTAGTTTTTTTTCTGTTATTCACTGGTTGTGGAATTTCAGATTAGTGTGGAAAGAACTGCTTCAAAATAAAGGAATCCTTGAATTATAATTAAAAGTGGCTGACTTCCACAGCTTTAAAATTTCAACATTGAAAAGGGTAATGTTGTGATATCAAGTCTTGTTAAGAGAAATGCTGTGTGAATCTAATCTGAACACTTTTTAGATCTGTACACAGTTTGTTTGGATCATATTGCTCATTTGAATTTGGTTCAGTCCTACACCTGAAAGTTTTCTCAATGTTCTCCAAGCCATAAATATAATTAAAGATTTATGTTGCTTTGTAATTACTGATAATAAGACTCTGCTCACTTTGTTCCAGCAAACCACTCTGTGTGGGGAAGTTCTTTACTTCTGTGAACTTAGCATTCAATTTTAATTGCTTTCTGTCACCACTCTTTTTGTAAAGTTTTGGGTACAGTCCCTATTATCCCAGTGAAAGATTGGCAAACCTGCAACAAAATTGAGTGTTGTCCAATTAAGCAACTTGCAATTGTAAGTGAAGACACCCCAGCTTGACTTGTAGGGACCTTTCACTTAGAATGAAAAAAATACCTGTATGAGAGCTGTCAGTTTTAATGATCTTTTCCATCATTTACTTTTTTTCCACAAATTATTTTGCTTCTGTATGAAAGCAATTGTTGCCACTATTTTCCTGTATGCTCACAGGAGTAGAAAATGGAGAACCAGGAATTTGCTGTGATATTCTGCTTCACAGTGGTGGAAGAGAAAGCATTCTATATTGCCAGAATACTTAAGTTCACTAGGTTCATCCTAGCACAGATAATGTCTAAGCAATACAGCATTGCTCTTGAATTTTGAAAGTACAGTCGGCTCTCCTTATCCGCGAGTTCTGCATGTGCAAATTCAACCAGCTACGAATCGAGAAAACCAAGAAGTTGTTGTTCGAGCATGTACAGACTTTTTTTTCTTGTCATTATTCCGTAAACAATGCAGAGTAACAACTATTTTATATAGCATTTACATTGTATTAGGTATTATAAGTAGTCTAGAGATGATTTAAAGGATACGGGAGGATGAGCGTAGATTGTGGAGGTGTGGAATGCACTGCCTCGGAAGACGGTGGAGGCCAATTCTCTGGATGCTTTCAAGAAGGAGCTGGATAGATATCTGATGGATAGGGGAATCAAGGGATATGGGGACAAGGCAGGGACTGGATATTGATAGTGAATGATCAGCCATGATCTCAGAATGGTGGTGCAGACTCGAGGGGCCGAATGGTCTACTTCTGCACCTATTGTCTATTGTCTATTATCGTGGATCGGGATCAACATTTTTTTTCCCCGAGCGCACTTTCAATTCATGTCTGGTTGATGTGGAGGATCAAAAACCCAAAACCCAATAATTAAACCACTGTGTTGCATAGTAATAATTGTAGCTTTCATCGAGGCAGGGCCTTTCTCACTTTATCCTTTAAAATTGTTCAGATCATTGACCGACTGTAGCCTAACGCTTTTCCAATGACCGATGGCATTTCACCTCTTTCAGATCGCTTTAATATTTCCACTTTATTTTCAATCGTGATTATTTTTGTGAACAGAAACACTGCGGATTTAGAGCTCCGCCGCCGGGTCCTAATGTCCACTGGACTGAGACAGGTTAAATAAGGTCTTGTGTTCTGTTGGATCCTAAGGTGCACCGCATTGAAATAAGTTGAATAAGGGATTTGAGCATCTGCAGTGAATTGGAGCACATCAGATTAATTCGAGGTACTTACAGACCTGTACATTTTGGCTCAATTAAATAACTGCCCCAATTAGCCAAAGTTTCATGGAAATAATTAAAAACGTATAAAAAAGATGAACTACAGTTTAATTGAGTAGCAAATTATGTATTTAAATGAAACAAAAAAATAGAACAGTATCAATACTACTATAGTACTACAAAATTCATTTCTTTGATGGAGAAATTCAGCCAACATACACTCCATGCTTTTTTATTTGACTTTGTTTTAAACAACCAAAATCAGCGCAGACACCTAGTTCAGGTAGTCGATCCATTATGTGATCCATTGCTTTCTTTGAGCCTGATAGTGTTGCGTGTTTGTAGCCAAGGGAACTGTTCAGTGTGACATGATAAGGGTTGTTTTATTGGCATTGTAGTTATCATCTTGGCAAAAGTTTTGAAGGGAATTGGTGCTTTATAGACTACACTTACAGCATCAGCACTATATCTTACTGATGAGTGCTTCCTTGAATTTAATGTGGTTGTTGTATGAATGAAACCATTGGAGAGAGAGAGAGTTACTGGTAGATAAAAAGCAGCTTCTTTATTTGACAAAACAAGGTTCAGCAGGCATCATACTGATGGAGACACTTTCGGTGGAAAGGTCTGCTGGCCCAATGTGGGGCTTGATATTTATTTACTAAACACAAAGGACAATTTTATGTATAGACAATGCTTTCCTTTGAAGTTACATACAAACTTCACACCTCCGGATTACATTTATCCCATTGGCACCAGCGGCATCTGGACTGGTATTCAGGAATCCATTGTTCCAAACTGAATCCATAATACACTTATTTGGTATTTTACATGCTAAACATGCAGGACAGTACATATTTACAGAGTATAGCTAACGCTGTCTTTGAAGCTACATACAAATTTAACACCACAGATGACAGCAGGTCTGGGCTGGTATTCACAGTTTTTAGGAAATGCATTGTCAAGGAACAGAAGACTGGTGGCTGAAGCCATTTACTGAGTGTTAATGACCTAAACCCCAAAATTACTCTAACAGTGGTGACAACATTTCTTTCGAGACTAACAATCTATTGCTTTAAAATCTGCATGACCACCTTAGCTAGCTCCTCTGACTCACTTTCTTTACAACATTGGTCCATTGACACGCACACCTCATCCAGCCATAGTTTGAGATCCCCTTCAACATCTAGATCCCTGCCTTCATGTTTTTGTTTCTCGTGATGTTCCCTGTTGTACCTTGCATAATGCCCATTCTTGCAGTTTATTGTGCAGATGTATAAAGGTGCAATTGTAGATTTCGGCTTTCTAGTTATCTCTGCCAGCTGACAATAAGTGAAGTTAGGTGGCTGGTTTATAATTTGGTTCAGTAGGGTAATTTTTTAGCTTGTATGAAATCTTTTCAAGTGATCTTGGCAAAGGTGAAAATAAAAAAGCAAAATGATCAAAAAATCACTGCTTTTTGAATTGGAGTCTCTCAGCCGAAACGGATAACATAACCCAAGCATACACACTGATGTTATTTAAACACGGTTCGCTCTAACATGGTGTAGTGTCAAACAACCACACAAGTTCATGCGGCTGACTGTGCGGCAACAGTCATTTGTTCCAATTAAGCAGCATGATGTCCCAAATAAATGAAAGAAACCCCGTTTTTTTTCCTCAATCAGTTTTTGTTCTTCAAGAGTTGTCCCAAATAAGGGGCTGCCCTGATTAACCGATGGCCCAATTAACCAGAATCCACTATAATTGTGGTTTCTTAACTTATTTGTGTTGTTGCGTGAATGAAATTGTCAGAGAAGATTACTGGTAGGTACAAGGCAGCTTCTTTATTCGACAAAATAAGGTACAGCAGGCATCATATGGGATCGCTTTCAGTGGAAAGGTCTGCTTGCCCAGCTCGATATTTATGTGCTAAACACAAAGAACAATCCCATATTTAAAAAGTATATAGAAAGCTTTCTTTTGAAACTATGTACAAACTTCACACCTTCTGATTCTCATCCATCGCACAGATGACAGCATTGTCTGGACTGGGATTCATAGCTTTTAGGAATTCATTGTTCCAAATTAAATCCACAATACATTATCAAGGAACAGAAGACTGGAAGCCAAAGCCATTTGCTAAATGTAAATGACCTAAGTGTAAAATCACGCTAACAATTTGTTTAACTTGTTAATCTGAATTTAGTTTATAATTTACCTGATACTGGATGCAGAGTTTGAACCTTTTACTACACTTATGTATCCGCTGACGTATGAGCCACTTTTGGAAATAGGTATTGCTAGTTCTGAGCTGTTGTGTTTATATTGCAAGTTAGTCAATATTAGTCAATTATATTGACTAATTGGCAACTGCCTGTTTGGGTAGCTGAGCTTCTTGGACTGAAACCACACTGTTTTTGAAGTAAAAAACTATACTGGTGAGGCCACACCTGAAGTACACTGTGCAGATCTGGTCTCCTTACTTGAAGAAGGATATACTGGCTTTGGAGGTGATAAATTCCAGAGATGAGGGGGGGGGTTAGACTAAGAGGAGAGATTGAATCGCCTGGGACTGTACTCGCTGGAATTCAGAAGAATGAGAGGAGATCTTATAGAAGCATATAAAATTATGAAAGGGATAGATAAGATAGAGGCAGGATAGTTGTTTCCACTGGTAGGTGAGACTAGAACTAGGGGACATAGCCTCAAGATTTGGGGGAGTAGATTTAGGACGGAGGTGAAGAGGAACTGCTTTCCCCAGACAGTGGTGAATCTGTGGAATCCTCTGCCCAATGAAGAAGTGGAGGCTACCTCAGTAAATATATTTACAATGAGATTAGATAGAATTAAAGGTATGGGGAAAAGGCAGCTAGGTGGAAGTGCGTCTGTGGCCAGATCAGCCATTATTGGATGGCGGAGCAGGCTTGACAGGCCAGATGGCTCACTCCTGCTCCTGTTTTTAATGTTCTTATGTTAAGAATCTGCATGAGTACAATTCATGATAATGGGGTCAGAATGTTGTGAATTCAAGTGCCATTGTAGAGATTTCATCGCAAATTCAAATATGATATTTGGGGAACATGCCTTATGAGAATAGGTTGAGTGAACTCAACCTTTTCTGCTTGGAGCGACGGACGATGAGTGGTTACCAGATAGAGGTGTAAATGAGAGGCATTAATCACGTGGATAGTCAGAGGTTTTTCCCAGGGCTGAAATGGCTAACATGACAGGGTACAATTTAGTTTAGAAAAGTAGAGGGCTCTGGGTAACTCTGGGTAACTTCTAAAGTAAGGACATGTTTGGCACAGCATTGTGGGCCGAAGGGCCTGCTGTAGGTTTTTTTATGTTTCTATGATATTAAAGGAACTTCAATAAAATTTACACTTGTGTTATATTTTTTATATAAAAGAAACCTTATGCAAGTATCTTCCCATTCTTTTTAGTGATTGGAAAAACTGCTAAAGTACTAATTTGAAGAAAGCAAGGGAGTTCTCCTTGCTCCAGCCAATATTTAACCATCAAAGGTATTTATAAGGAAGTAAATGCTCTGATTATTGTTTAGAGAGAAATGTTTTATTTTGTTCACAAATATTGTAGAGTAAAGCAAATCTTAAAGGAACTAATAGATGTGAAGTACCACCTTGTTAAGATGTTAATGATAGGAAACAAGACGATTAAAGACAAAACTTCAGATACTGGAATCAAGAGCAAAAATAATTGAGTACAGGAATCCTGTGATTTATTGAGGTGTGACCTTGCAAACTACTGGTTTATTGTATAGAATTTGAATTTATAAATGTAACATCTCTGATGTGCAGGTCCACAGTGCCTGATTTAGGCCAATGATCCGCTTGGTGTTAGAGGGTGGTGCTTAGCAAGGGCCTATGAAGATTTATTAACTTTGAATAATTTACATAGAATGTATAAACAAACTTGACATAACTAACAATGAGTGTAATTAAGTGGTGCCTTAATTTAAATCACCAGTTGTCTGTAAGAGTATTTTATTTTCCATGTGACTTGTTTCATAGCGATTAGCCTTTATTTTGTTTTATTGATAATTAATTGGTGCAGGTCTTGACCTTGTGTAGACTAAATATGCTTTTCTCAGAAAGTCAATAAGAGCTGTTTTAACAACAACACACACAAAATGCTGGTGGAACACAGCAGGCCAGGCAGCATCTATAGGGAGAAGCGCTGTCGACGCTAAGAGATTTGCCCCACTACTTTCAAATCTCTTACTATCTTTCCTTTCGGTTAGACTTGACGAAGGGTCTCAGCCCGAAACGTCGACAGCGCTTCTCCCTATAGATGCTGCCTGGCGTGCTGTGTTCCGCCAGCATTTTGTGTGTTGTTGTTGTTTGAATTTCCAGCATCTGCAGATTTCCTCGTAAGAGCTGTTTTAAAGTTGGGTGGATTAATTATTGAGGGAAGAAGTCGTAAATGCAAGCAACATCCTAGCAAACTGCCTTTTCTAAAAGTTGCCTTCTGGAAAGTACTAGAGGCTATTAAAACAAAAACTTCACTCCATCTTAAAAGTTTCTACTTCAGTCAGTGATCAACCATTGTAGTTAGCCCCACCCTCCTCTATTACCTCAAGCACTTCAGTGCACCATAAGCGTTTTAAGCCACATTTTATAAAGCTGTTTGCAATGCAAATACATGCCAGTATTTATGCACATTTTATTCCAAATCCATACTTATAGCATGATTATTATATAATATTTAATTCTTTATAATTTTTTTTGTTGCATGTGGCTCCAACACACCTCATCAAATGCCTAAAATATGTAAATATATATGGTGAATAAAGTTGATCCTTGAATTTCTTTCTTCTGCCTGTTTTGGAGGTGCGAGCATTTTTTTTTACAGATTCATGCCTCCAGTCCTATGCTACTCACAAAACATACTCTTTTCCCTCATCGGTGAGGGAAGAGATTGCAGCACCTTTGGTGATGATATTTGATTCCTCACTAGTCACAGGAGTAGCACAAGATAATTGGAGGGTGGCAAATATTATTGCTTTGTTCAGGAAAGGGAGTTTGGATAATCCTGGGTATTATAGGCTGGTAAGTCTTCAGTAGTAGGCAAATTATTGGAGAAGATTCTTAAAGGCAGGATTTACAAAAATTTGATGAACCATAGTCTGATTGAGGATGGTCAACATAGCTTTGTATGAGTCAGGTCAAGCCTCATGAGTCTGATTGAATTCTTTGAGGATGTGTCAAAGCATTTTGATGAAGGTAGAGCAGTGGGTGTGGTCTATATGGATTTTAAGTAAGATGTATGATTAGGTTGGCCATGGCAAGCCCTTTCAGAAAATCAAAACACATGGGATCCAAGGAAACTTAGCTTTGTGGATACAGAATTGGCATGCCTATAGAAGGCAGAAGGTGGTTGTACATGGAACATATTCTGCCTGGAGGTCAGTGACCAGTGGTGTTCTGCAGGAATCTGTTCTTGGGTACTTGCTCTTTGCGATTCTGATAAATGGATGAGGAAGTGGATAAGTATGTTCGTAGATGAGATGAAGGTTGTTGGTGTAGAAAGTTGTGACGTGGACAGGGTTCAGAGCTGGGCTGAGAAGTGGCAGGTGGAGTTCAGTCTGAAAAAGTGTGAAGTGATTCACTTTGGAAGGTTGAATTAGAAGGCAGAATCTTGAGTTAATTGCAGGATTCTTAGCTGTGTGGAGAACAGAGGGATCTTGGGGTCTACATACATAGATCCCTCAAAGTTGCTGCACAATTTGATAGGGCTGTTAAGAAAGCATATGGTGTGTTGACCTTCATTAGTCGAGGAATTGAATTCAAGGGCCGCAAGGAAATGTAGTTCTATAAAACCCTCGTTAGACCACATTTGTAAACTTGTGTTCAGTTCTGGTTGTCTCATTATACGAAGGATGTTGAAGCTTTAGAGGTGTAGAGGAGATTTACCTGGAGTTGAGAGTATGTCTTATAAGGATAGGTTGAGCGAGCTAGGGCTTTGGAGCAAAGGAGGATGAGAGGTGACTTAGTAGAGGATGATTAAAGCATAGCTCACATGGGCAGACAGAGACATTTTCCCAGGGCAGAAATGACTAATGTGACAGGGCACAATTTTAAGGTGATTGGAGGAATAAATGGGGGTGGGATGTCACAGGTTAGGTTTCTTTACAAATAGAATGGTGGGTGTCTGGAATGCACTACGAGGAGTGGTCATAGAGGCAGATACATGAGGGACAAGAGTAAGATAGGCACATGGGCGATAGAAAAATGAAGGGATATGTAGGAGGGAAGGCTTATTGATCTTACAGTAGATTAAAAGGTCAGCACAATGTGGGTCAAATGACTGTACTATGTTGTAATGTTCTATCACGACCAGGATCAGGATCAAACTTAAATGGATTTTCAGTTAATGTGCATTTGAAGTGTTATGCATGGAGCCGATGCTCCTTTACCCCAGAGGAACTGTTTTTCCCAGAAGGTGGTGAATCTGTGGAATTCTCTGCCTAATGAAGCAGTGGAGACTACGTCTGTAAATATATTTGAGAAGAGGTTGGATAGATTTTTGCAGAGTAAGGGAATTAAGGGCTATGTGGAAAAGGCAGGTAGGTGGTGAAGAGTCCATGGCCAGATCAGCCATGAATGGTGAAGCAGGCTCAATGGACCAGATGGCCTACTCTTACTTCAATTTCCTATGTTCTTTAGTTTTTGTTTGTTGGAAGGCTCTTTGTAAAAAGCATTATTTCTAATTTGTTTTTCATAGAATCATAGAAATCTACAGCACATTACAGGACCTTCGGACCACCATGTAGCCTACCCTAGAAACTGCTTAGAATTACCCTACTGCATTACCCTCTATTTTTCTAAGCTTCAAGTACCTATCTCAGAGTCTCTGAAACAAAAACAACAGCGACACAATAGGGTCTTTTATGAGGGGTGATTGATAAGTTTGTGGCATAAGGTAGAGTCAATTTTAGAAAACCTAGCACATTTATTTTTCAACATAGTCCCCTTCTACATTTACACACTTAGTCCAGAGGTTGTGGAGCATACAGATCCTTCTTTGTAGAAGTCAGTGTCCTGGACCTCCAGTAGTGGTCCACAGTAGAACTGATTGATAAGTTTGTGGCATAAGGTGGAAGGAGATGAGTCATACAGCTGTCGTTACATGCACATGCAGTTCAACTCTTTGAGTGATTATGCGGAAAGTTTGAGGTTGATAACTCATTTCCTTCTACCCTAGGCCACAAACTTATCAATCACCCCTGCTGTGGACCACTTCTAGAGGTCCAAGGTGCTGACTTCTACAAAGAAGGGATCCATATGCTCCACGACAGCTGGACTAAGTGTGTAAATGTAGGAGGGGACTATGTTAAAAAAATAAATATGCTAAATTTTCTAAAATTGACTCCTACCTTAGGCCATGAGCTTAACACTCACCCCTCCTATTTTCTGAATATAAAACTTCTGTAATATTGCACAAATGCTTAAATTACATTGTGGCTTCTGTTTTGCTTAACCTGTGCTCTGTAAAATAAGTGAACAGTTTTGGCATGTAAGTGAAGCATACTGTCTCGAAGAGAAGTGGATGTTTTTGTTAAAAAATGATATTACTAAGAATTACCTTGTTTACGTACTTGACTTTGCAATATTGTAAATATCACTGAATATAAGCAAATAATAGACCACCTAGTAGATAGATAAAATTGCAGAATGAGCATTGTATATGATAACAGTGAACTGTGATATATCTGTGAACTTGGTTATATTGGAAGTTAGAGGTAATGTTGGCAATTATAGCAGTCAGGCAATTGCCTGTGTGGGTAGCTGTGAAACCAAACTTTTTATTGAAGGATTCTGGATAAGCAGAATGTTGTGTGTTCAAGGACTAGTGTAGAAACATTAAGCTTGTGAAAAATAGGAAAGATTTTGCTCAATTTTTAAGATGTCTGTATAAAGTTTGTGCTGAAAGTGTATCCAGTATTGTTTGTGGACTCTGTCTGTACTGCTCAATGCCTCAGTAAAGCAGCCAGCATAATCAAAGATCCTTCCCACCCTGGACATCTTCTCTTTCTCCCTCCAAACATGCAGAAGATAGATAGCTTGCATGCACCAAGCTTAAGGACAACTTCTATCCCACTGTTATCAGACTTTTGAATGGACCTCTTGTACAATAAAATGGATTCTTGGCCTCAGTCTATCTCATTGTAATCTTGCACTTTATCATTTACCTGGCAGCACACTTTTTGGAAGCAATTACTTTATTTTGCATTGTTATTTTACATAATTTTAACTTCATGTACTGTGTATCAATTGATTGATGTGTATCGATTGATGTGTATCAATTGATATGCACTATTCAAGACAAGCTTTTCTTTGTATCTTGGTGCATGTGACAATAATAAATCAACACCTATAGTGTCTATTCTCAGGGTATAGATTGGTCATATTTTCAGCAATAATTTCAGCTTAATCTTTAATTTGGCTAAGATGCTAACTAATTTATGAATTAGTGAGATAATGTGCCCTTGCAGCAGATTTGCTGTGTTAGTATTGTTGTCACTGGGATATAGGTTTTAATTCCTTCCATGATATTGCATGATTGTGGCAAAATGAAGTATGCCAGCTGAACTGAGGTTTACTAGGAAGGTTGTGTTGACTTGGGTGAGGTTTCCAAGCACCATGGCGTATGTGGGAGAAAATGAGCAGTGGCCAGTTTGGTTTTCCTCACATTAAGAGGCCTTGGCTATTTGCCCAGCTAGCTGGTTGGTATTCAACTCAAGCCTGAGAGACAGGTGTCAGGATCATAATAACACACCGGGTGGTTGACCTAGTTTTTGAAGGTCTGCAGTCTTGAGTGCTCATGCAGGGTTGGATCATAGCTCCTCTTTCTCTACACATAGCTCTTTATTGGGTAGTTCAAACATGATAATAGTATGAAGAGAAGGGCCACCTGAGTCAGCAAAAGCAGCTGCTGCTGTTTAGAATCTGCCATTGGAGGATTACTTCAAGCAGTTGGCAGACATGCTGCAGTTTCATTCAGTGTGTCTTGCCTCAACTTCTGCAGATGTAGCTGGTAGGCTGTTTACTTAGCCTTAAGGCTTTGATTGGTTCCACTAAAGTCAGTCTATCTACAGCTTCCTTTTCTCTTGACCAGTGAAATTGGCCCTTTTCTGACATTTCTTTCAGTGTATGAAAGTGGACATACTGTAAGAAACACAAGATTAGTACAAAGAGACATGGGTATTTAAAATGTTTTAGTGACCATCTTGTCAGAATCAGAATCCGGTTTATTATCACCGGCATGTGTCATGAAAATTGTTAACAGACAGACAGACATACTTTTTTGATCCCGAGGGAAATTGGGTTTCGTTACAGTCTCACCAACCAAGAATAGTGTAGAAATATAGCAATACAAAACTGTAAATAATTAAATAATAATATGTTAATTATGCCAAGTGGAAATAAGTCCAGGACCAGCCTATTGACTCAGGGTGTCTGACACTCCGAGGGAGGAGTTGTAAAGTTTGATGGCCACAGACTTCCTATGACGCTCAGTGTTGCATCTCGGTGGAATGAGTTTCTGGCTGAATGTACCCCTGTGCCTAACCAGTACATTATGGAGTGGATGGGAGACATTGTCCAAGATGGCATGCAACTTGGACTGCATCCTCTTTTCAGACCCCACTATCAGAGAGTCCAGTTCCACTCCCACAACATCACTGGTCTTACAAATGAGTTTGTTGATTCTGTTGCTGTCTGCTACCCTCAGCCTGCTGCCCCAGCACACAACAGCACACATGATAGCACTGGCCAGCACAGACTCGTAGAATATCCTCAGCATCATCCGGCAGATGTTAAAGAACCTCAGTCTCCTCAGGAGATAGAGACGGCTCTGACCCTTCTTGTAGACAGCCTCAGTGTTCTTTGACCAGTCCAGTTTATTGTCAATTCATATCCCCAGGTATTTGTAATCCTCCACCATGTCCGCACTGACCCCTTGGATGGAAACAGGGGTCACCAGTTCCTTAGTCCTCCTCAGGTCCACCACCAGCTCTTTAGTCTTTTTCACATTAAGCTGCAGATGATTCTGACAAAGTTTCCCACCGTAGCCCTGTACTCCGCCTTATCTCCCTTGCTGATGCATCCAACTATGGCAGAGTCATCAGAAAACTTCTGAAGATGGCAAGACTCTGCAGTAGTTGAAGTCCGAGGTGTAGATGGTGAAGAGAAAGGGAGACAGGACAGTCCCCTGTGGAGCCCCAGTGCTGCTGACCACTCTGATACACAGTGTTGCAAGTGCATGTACTGTGGTCTGCCAGTCAGGTAATCAATAATCCATGACACCAAGGAAGCATCCATATGCATCGCTGTCAGCTTCTCATCCAGCAGAGCAGGGTGGATGGTATTGAACGCACTGGAGAAGTCAAAAAACATGATCCTCACAGTGCTTGCTGGCTTGTCCAGGTGGGCATAGACACAGTTCAGCAGGTAGACGATGGCATCCTCAACTCGTAGTCGTGGCTGGTAGGCGAACTGGAATGGGTCTAAGTGTGGCCTAACCATAGGCCGGAGCTGCTCTGGAACAAGTCTCTCCAGCGTCTTCATGATGTGGGATGTCAATGCCACCGGTCTGTAGTCATTGGAGCCACTGGGGCGCAGCATCTTCAGTACAGGAACAAGGTAGGACATCTTTCACAGCACAGGAACCCTCTGGAGACTCATGCTCAGGTTGAAGACATGGTGAAGTACTCTATAAAGCTGGGGGGGGGGGGGCACAGGCTTTGAGCACCCTGGGGCTGACACCATCTGGGCCTGCAGCCTTGCTTGGGTGAAGACGTTTCAGTTGTCTTCTCACCTGTTTAGCTGTGAGGCCCACCGTGGTGGTTTCAGGTGTGGGAGGGTTGTAGTCATGAGAGCAGGGTGGGGGGCTGTGAGGAGGGGTAGGAGGGGAGAGTGGAGTATGTGTTGGTTGGGGGCCGACAACAGATGAATCGTGGGGGATGGGCAGGGGCCACAGTGTCAATTCTGTTGAAGAACAGGTTAAGTTCGTTAGCCCTGACAGCACTGCCTTCAGCTCCTCTGTTGTTAGTTTGCCGGAACCCAGTGATGATCCTCATCCCACTCCAGACCTCTCTCATGTTGTTCTGCTGGAGTTTCCACTCAAGCTTCCTCCTATACCTGTCTTTAGCCTCCCTGATCTTGGCTTTCAGGTCCATCTGTATTGTCCTCAGCTGCTCCCTATTTCCAACTCTAAACTTAGCAGCAATTCAATGCAATATATTATATAGAAGAAAAAAACAAATCAAATAATAATAATTAATAAATAAATCAATCACAGTATACACATGTTGAATAGATCAAAAATGATGCAAGAAACCAATAATATATATTAAAAAAAAAGTGAGGTAGTGTCCAAGGGTTCGATGCCCATTTAGGAATCGATGGCAGAGGGGAAGACGCTGTTCCTGAATCGCTGAGTGTTGTGCCTTCAGGCTTCTGTACCTCCTACCTAATATTAATAGTGAGAAAAGGGCATGCCCTGGGTGCTGAAGTAATTAATGTTGGGCAAACTAGTTTATATATTTATTATAAATACAATTGTATTTACATGTGTTATTTAAAAATATTAAACAGATTGCGGAAAAACTACAGCATATCTGTAGTTCTTTAATGTTTACCTTTTGACTTTTACTGGTAATCATTAAATATTCAACTTTTATTGTCAACATTTCCTCCTGTTAGGGTATTAAATTATTTTACCAGTAAACTTTTTTTATTTGTACATTGTGAATTAAATAGATAAATACTTTATTGATACCAAAGGAAATTACAGTGTGAAAGTGGCATTATAAGTGCCCAAATAGAAATACAGGTTTCCTGCGCTATTCGAAGGTAGAGCGTTCCTATGAAGCGGTCGTAAGCTGGAATGTCGTAAAGTGAATAAGCAATTACCATTTATTTATATGGGAAAAATCTGTGAGCGTTCGCAGACCCAAAAAATAACCTACCAGATCATGCCAAATAACACATAAAACCTAAAATAACAGTAACATATAGTAAAAGCAGGAATGATCTGATAAATACACAGCCTATATAATGTAGGAATACTTTTATGCAATTATGGCAGCACTGTCCACCGCAGCAAAAATCTCATGCAAGCGCTCCCGGCAGAAGCACACTTTCCAGTAACCTTTAAGCTATGAAGCTACCAAATAAAACATAAAAACACACAGCCTATATAACGTAGAAATAATGTACGCCCAGTGTAGTTTCACTTACTGGAATTGGGAAGACAGTGAGCACACTGATGATGGTGTGTTAGGCTGAGTTGTCGGAGGTTGGAGTGGTGGGAGGTAGAGGAGACTGGGGTGTCATCTTAACATCATCTGTTTCCATTAGGGTAGCAGGTCACCTTCTTCTATGTCTGCCTGCCTCAATGTCGAAGGTTGAGTTTTGTTGTCTGCTGTGGCTGTGGAAGGTTTGAAAAACGACAGTATGCTTGACTGCTTAGCCGTGTGCATTTTGTATTATACAGTTCTTTGTAAGCACTCAAAGCATCCTGCAAGTATGCCCTAAATCTACATACCCTTTCAAAATTAAGGTCATACTTTTTTGCAATCATTGCAGCATTGTCAGTCGCAGCGAAAATCTCACGCAATTGCTTCACGTTCAGTTCCTGGACGTCTTCACTACTGCGTTCAGTTTCAATTGCTATCCTTTACTCTTCAACAGCTCTTCATCTCTCAGTTCTTGGTCATGGGATGCCAAAACCTCTTCAACATCGTCTTCGTTAACTTCCACAAACTCTCAACCAAACTCACTATCTCCTTACTTTGTTCACCATGATCAAAATGCTTTATTATGTCTAGTTTTAAGGGTGTAACACCCTTACATGCTCTTTTAGGCTTTTCCAATACTTTAGAACTCATCTTGCTAACTGATGCACAAAACAAATTGACATAAACCACAAATGCTCACAGGCACGAGTTTAAGCAATGCCGGCTAGAAAGCAGTTCCGGGGGAGGAACTTGGCTGCTCGGCGCACGCTGCCTTTTGTCGTAACACCTCTGTTAGCGAAAACAGGTAACTAACGTAGGTCTTTCGTAACAGCGAGTTGATGTAAAGCAAACGTTCGAAAAACGGAGGACATCTGTACAGTATTAGAAGAGAAGTAGAAAGAATAAAAAAATGTGTTACCACAGTCTAACAGGAGGGAGTCATCACTTCCTAGGCTATAGGTTGACTCATTATAGAGCCTAATAGCTGAGGGTAAGAATGACATAATACAGTGCTATCCGGAGCAGTGCAGTTGTCTTGGTCTATTACTAAAAGTCCTCCTCTGTTCAGCCAAGGCGGCAAGCAGGGGGTGAGAAACATTTTATAGAATTGCCAGGAATTTCTACAGGGTCCTTTGTTCTGCCACAGCTCTAGTGTGTCCAGGTTGATTCCTATGACAGAGCCAGCCTTTCTAATCAGTTTATTGAGTCTGTTGCCATCACCCTTGTTGATGCCATTGCCCCAGCATACCACTGCACCGAAGATTGTACTGGTGACAAAAGACTGGTAGAACAAGTGACTGTGGCCCTTATTCTACACAACCTCTGTCTGTCATCCGTTAGATAGAGCTCTTAAAGATAGCGGAGTTAAGGGATATGGGGAGAAGGCAGGAACGGGGCACTGATTGTGGATGATCAGCCATGATCACAGTGAATGGTGGGGCAGGTTCAAAGGGCCGAATGGCCTACTCCTGCACCTATTGTCTGTTGTCTGTTGTCACCCTCCAGATATTTGTAGGCCCTCACCACATCCACATCCTCACCATTAACAGTAACAGGAAGCAATGTATTTAAAAAGCAAACACGAGGAAATCTGCAGATGCTGGAAATTCAAACAACAACACACACAAAATGCTGGTGGGACATAGCAGGCCAGGCAGCATCTATAGGGACGAAGGGTCTCAGCCCGAAACGTCGACAGTGCTTCTCCCTATAGATGCTGCCTGGCCTGCTGTGTTCTACTAGCATTTTGTGTGTGTTGTTGTAGGGAGCAATGTATACTTAGTCTTCCTGAAGTCCATGACCACCTCCCTTGTCTTGCTGATGTTGAGCTGCAGATGATTCAGCTTACACCATTTTACAAAGTTCTTCACCAGACCAAGGTCCTGTATTCATCCTCTGGTCCACCGTTTATACACCAACTATTACTGAGTCATCAGAGAAATTCTGCAGATTACATGACTCGGTACTGTAGTCAGGTACTGCATTATCCAGGATACAATTAAATGTGGCAATTAAGGTAGCATTACAGTGGTAATAGTATGTTGCGGATCAAGTGAATCAGGAAGGAGTTGTATTATTAGATTGTCATTGAGCTGTAAGGTTACCTCCTTGATGCTGCATAGTCACATCATGGGGGTTGTTTATATGTCAGTTGGTGGAATTTATAGCTCCCCCATGCATTTATCATGTTGCAACTTAAACATATAGGCATTCTGAAATTCTGTGTGATATTTTGTGCAAAATATTTTTGAGTGAATGGTTTTCTCTTTGGCTATGTCAAGGAAAATGTTATTTTACAAAAGAAATTAATATGATTGTAAATTCTCGCAGTTAGAATATTATTGTTTTTGTGTTCTCAAGATAAAGCAGCTAGTTTTAAATAAGAGAGTTGTTTATACCCATCTTTCATTAATTACAGTTAAGGTCAGTTTAAACTGTGTAGTTATGAGAACTGTATTAAATTTGTTAAATGTATTTGAAAATGCTTCAAAACTTAGAATTTTGTGCCTGTTTAATTTTAATAATGTAGATATTGTAGCATCTTTACAAGTATCTGAATGAAAAATGAATTTTGGCATTCTTTCTTCAAACTGCGACTACTGGAAAATAGAAAATATGGCACATGTATTTCTACTCAGAGACTAAACATCAGGATAAAAATTAAATCATGGGCGCAAGTAGCACTATTAATAATTTAGTAGATTTGATCTGTACTTGGGATATTTCATGAAGTAAATGTCTTCAAATTTAGAAGTTTATCACCACTTAAGTCTTCAGATGTCTTACTTGAACTGCTGAAGCTCCATATAATTTAATCGCAATAGGTGGTATGGAGTGTTTTTCTTTGTGATATATTATGTGTAGTTTCCATTTAGTATTAGTAGTATCAGAAGATAAAAATGTTAAGTAACAGATTTTGAAGAAGACTTGAAATAAGCCTGATGAAGAGTCCTGACACGAAATGCCATCTGTTTATTCCTTTCCATAGATGCTGCCTGACCTGCTGAGTTCCTCCAACATTTTGTGTGTGTTGCTCTGGATTTCCAGCATAGAAACATAGAAAACCTACAGCACAATACAGGCTCTTTTGCCCTCAAAGCTGTGCTGATATCCTTACCTGAGAAGTTACAAAGGGCACTGCCATTCACTGTGATCATGGCTGATCATACACAATCAGTACCCCGTTCCTGCCCTCTCCCCATATCCCTTGACCCCGCTATCTATAAGAGCTCTATCTAACTCTCTCTTGAATGCATCCAGAGACTTGGCCTCCACTGCCTTCTGGGGCAGAGCATTCCACATATCCACCACTCTCTGGGTGAAAAAGTTTTTCCACATCTTTGTTCTAAATGGCCTACCCCTTATTCTTAAACTGTGGCCTCTAGTTCTGGACTCACCCATCAGCGGGAACATGCTTTCTGCCTCCAGTGTGTCCAATCCCTTAATAATCTTATATATTTCAATCAGATCCCCTGTCATCCTTCTAAATTCCAATGTATACAAGCCCAGTCGCTCCAATCTTTCAACATATGACAGTCCTGCCATTCCAGGAATTAACCTTGTGAACCTATGCTGCACTCCCTCAATAGCAAGAATGTCCTTCCTCAAATTTGGAGACCAAAACTGCACGCAATACTCCAGGTGGGGTCTCACCAGGGCCCTGTACAGCTGCAGAAGGACCTCTTTACTCCTATACTCAATTCCTCTTGTTATAAAAGCCAGCATGCCATTAGCTTTCTTCACTGCCTGCTGTACCTGCATGCTTGCTTTCATTGACTGATGTACAAGAACACCTAGGTCTCGTGGTACTTCCCCTTTTCCTAACTTTCCATTTAGATAGTAATCTGACTCCATTTAGATAATAGACAATAGACAATAGGTGCAGAAGTAGACCATTCGACCCCTCGAGTCTGCACCGCCATTCTGAGATCATGGCTGATCATTCACTATCAATACCCAGTCCCTGCCCCATATCCCCATATCCCTTGATTCCCCTATCCATCAGATATCTATCCAGCTCCTTCTTGAAAGCATCCAGAGAATTGGCCTCCACCGTCTTCCGAGGCAGTGCATTCCACACCTCCACAACTCTCTGGGAGAAGAAGCTCTTCCTCAACTCTGTTTTAAATAACTGACCTTATTCTCAATCCATGCCCTCTGGTACTGGACTCTCCCAACATCTGGAACATATTTCCTGCCTCAATCCTATCAAATCCTTTAATTATCTTAAACGTTTCAATCAGATCCCCTCTCAATCTCCTCAATTCCAGTGTGTACAAGCCCAATCTCTCCAATCTCCCTGCGTAAGACAGCCCTGCCATCCCAGGAATCAACCTAGTGAATCTACGCTGCACTTCCTCAATTGCCAGAATGTCCTTCCTTAAACCTGGAGACCAAAACTGTACACAATATTCCAGGTGTGGTCTCACCAGGGCCCTGTACAAATGCAAAAGAACATCCTTGCTCTTGTATTCAATTCCCCTTGTAACAAAGGTCAACATTCCATTTGCCCTCTTCACTGCCTGTTGCACTTGCTCATTCACCTTCATTGACTGGTGAACTAGGACTCCTAGGTCTCTTTGCATTTCTCTCTTACCTAACTCGACACCGTTCAGACAATACTCTGCCCTCTTGTTCCAGCTTCCAAAGTGGATAACTTCACATTTATTCACATTGAATGACATCTGCCAAGTATCTGCCCACTCACTCAGCCTATCCAAGTCTCCCTGTATTCTCCTAATGTCCTCTTCGCATGTCACACTGCCACCCAGTTTAGTATCGTCAGCAAACTTGCTGATATAGTTTTCAAAATACCTCGGGTTATCCTCTAGTTAGAGGATAACCCTAGATAGTACCTAGGGTTATCCTCTAGTTTTCAGAGCTCCATATACCTATCTAAGAGTCTCTTAAAAGACTGTCATATCCACCTCACCACTGTCACCAGCAACCCATTCCATGCAATCACCACTCTCTGCATTAAAAAAAACAACTTACCCTTGATAGCTCCTCTGTACCTACTTACAAGCACCTTAAAACTGCCTTCTCGTGCTAGCCATTTCAGCCTTGGGAAAAAGCCTCTGACTATCCACACGATCAATGCCTCTCATCATCTTATACACCTCTATCAGATCACCTTTGATCCTCCGTCACCCCAAGGAAAAAAAGCCGAATTCACTCAACCTATTCTCATAAGGCATGCTCCCCAATCCAGGCAACATCCTTGTAAATCTCTTCTGCACCCTTGCTATGGCTTCCACATCCTTCCTATAGTGAGGCGACCAGAACTGAGCATTGTACTCCAATTGTGGTCTGACCAGGATGCCATATAGCGGCAACATTACCTCTTGGCTCCTGAACTCAATCCCACAATTGATGAAGGCCAATGCATTGTATGCTTTCTTAAGGTAGCCCTTGAATGTCTTGTAGACTCGGACCCCAAGATTCCTCTGATCCTTCACACTGCCAAGAGTCTTACCATTAATACTATATTCTGTCATCATATTTGACCTACAGGAATGAACCACCTCACACTTATTTGGGTTGAACTCCATCTGCCCATTTTTGCATCCCATCAATGTCCCGCTGTGACCTCTGACACACTATCCACAACACCTCCAACCTTTGTGTCATCAGCGAATTTACTAACCCATACTGCCACTTCTTTGTCCAGGTCATTTACAAAAATCACGAAGAGTAGGGGTCCCAGAACGGATCCCTGACACACACCACTGGTGACCGAACCCCATGCAGAATATGACCCGTCTACAACCACTGTTTGCCTAGTGTTGGCAAGCCAGTTCTGGATACACAAAGCAATGCTATTCCTAATCATATTATACCTCTTCAAATGTTCATAAATCCTGCCTCTCAAGATCTTCTCCATCAATTACCAACCACTGAAGTAAGACTCACTGGTCTATAAATTCCTGGGCTATCTCTACTCCCTTTCTTGAATAATGGAACAACATTGCAACCCTCCAATCCTCCGGAACCTCTCCCGTCACCATTGATGATGCAAAGGTCATTGCCAGAGGCTCAGCAATCTCCTCCTTCGCCTCCCACAGTAGCCTGGGGTACATCTCATCCAGTCTCGATGACTTATCCAACTTGATGCTTTCCAAAAGTTCCAGCACATCCTCTTTCTTATATCTATATGCTCAAGCTTTTCAGTCCACTGCAAGTCATCCCTACAATCACCAAGATCCTATTCCATAGTGAATTCTGGAGCAAGGTATTCATTAAGTACCTTTGCTATCTCCTCTGGTTCCATGCCCACTTTTCTACTGTCACACTTGATTGGTCCTATTCTCTCACATCTTATCCTCTTGCTCTTAACATACTTGTAGAATGTCTTGGGGTTTTCTTTTATCCTGTCCACCACGGCCTTCTCATGGCCGCTTTTGTCTCTCCTAATTTCCTTCTTAAGTTCCTTCGTGCTAGCCATGTGATCTTCTAGCTCTTTATCATTACCTAGCTTTTTTAACCTTTCATAAGCTCTTCTTTTCTCCTTGACGAGATTTACAACAGCTTTTGTACACCACAGTTCCTGTATCCTACCATCCTTTCCCTGCCTCATTGGAACGTACCTATGCAGAATTGCACTTAAATATCCCCTGAATATTTGCCACATTTCTTCCATTCATTTCCCTGAGAACATCTGTTTCTAATTTATGCTTCCAAGTTCCTGCCTGATATCCTCATATTTCTCCTTACTCCAGCTAAACGCTTTCCTAACTTGTCTGTTCCTATCCCTCTCCAATGCTATGGTAAAAGAGATAGAGTTGTGATCACTATCTCCAGAATGCTCTCCCACTGAAAGATCTGACACCTGACCAGATTCATTTCCCTATATCAGATCAAGTACAGCCTCTCGTCTTGTAGGCTTATCTACATATTGTGTCAAGAAACCTTCTTGAACACACCTAACAAACTCCACCCCATCTAAACCCCTCACTCTTGGGACATGCCAATCAATATTTTGAAAATTAAAATCTCCCACCATGAGAACCCTGTTATTATTACACCTTTCCAGGATCTGTCTCCCTATCTGCTCTTTGATGTCCCTGTTACTATTGGGTGGTCTATATAAAAAAAAGTAGAGTTATTGGCCCTTTCCTGTTCCAAACTTCCATGTACAGAGACTCTGTAGACAATCCCTCCATGTCTTCCTCCTTTTCTACGGTCGTGACACCATCGCTGATCAACAGTGCCATGTTCCCACCTCTTTTGCCTCCCACCCTGTCCTTTCTGAAACATGTGAAGCCTGGCACTCAAAATAACCATTCTTGCCCCTGAACCATCCAAGTCTCTTTAATGGCCACAACATTGTTCCAAGTACTGATCAACACCCTAAGCTCATTCGCTTTGTTCATAATACCTTGCATTAAAATAGACACATCTCAAACCAACAGTCCCTTCTCGATCACCTACCTATCCTCCCTCTCGCATTGTCTCCAAGCTTTCTTTATTTGTGAGCCAACCGTCTCTTCAGTTTGGTTCCTACTCTCCAGCAATGGTAGTTTAAACTCTCCCCTGCAGCATCTGCAGAACCTCTTGTTTATGACTTGAAATAAGCAATTGTTGCTCAGTAGATTGGTACTGGAAAAGTGTGGTTTACTTACAAGTGTAGTGTACTAATGCAGTTTTAAGAAGTTTTAAGATTTATAACTTGTGTTCTTTTGACCTTGCTAGATTTTTTCCCTTAATCATTAATGTTTTTTTAAAAATATTTTTCCCTGTCCAATTGTGTGCACCCTGATAAAATATCTCATAGTTGGAGTATACTTTATGCAGCTCCCAAAACATTAGGAATAAACAATATTAATTGCTTATTCAGCAAGAAATATTGTGAGTTAGTAGAAGGGCTAATCATTAAACTGCTATTTGAACAGTTATTTTGGTATTATAGAACATCACCATAGTCAAAAACCATTATAATGGTGGCATTCCTTCATGTAGTGCATTGCTTTAGTAACTAAAAAGCCACCTACTTAGGCATATGACAAAGGTGTGTTGTATATAATTGAACCTACATTATCCAATTATTTGACCACCTCATTTTCACCATTGTGAGCTTTTTACTCAAATCATTTTGCGGAGAAATTACTTTTGTCAGAGGGTAGTAAATCTGTGGAATTTGAGCAGCTGTGGAAGCCAAGACATTCGGTGTATTTAAGACAGATATGTCAGGGCATCAAAGGGTATGGGGAGAAGGCAGGGAAGTGGGGATGACTGGAAGAATTGGATCAACCTATGATCGAATTGCAGAGTAGACTCGATGGACTGAATGGCCTACTTCTGCTTCTATATCTTATGGTTTTTTGGCCTGTTCTAGGTAGCAAGGTTTGGACATTAGTTTTGGGATGCTGTTTCATGACAAGCCACTTGCATTGAAGAATTGTAATCACTAATGAATAGTGTTGAAAGGAGATTTTTCCTGTGTAGTTAGTTTTGCAGATTTTCTAATAGTATATTAGCAATGGAAAATATAGAAATGCGAGATTAGCTTCCTTCCGAAAAGATCATTGGGGCAAACTACTTTGTGGAGGGAGTTATCCAAATATCAAACTGAGATGGGTTTGGGTTGCATGATTGAGGTACAATAAATTAAGCATTTTAATGTAGCATTCAAAATGTGCTGGAGGGAAATCTTTTACATCACGAGTTAAGGCTTAAGTTGAGAAATTGTCCATAATATCACAATGGAAAATGTAAAATAATCATTAGGTCCTCTGGGAAGAAGTTCTAGTTTCAGTTGAAAGACTGCTTGTTAAATTACCAACAAATGTCAAATACATAAGTAATGGTATTGATTTTGGTTAATGCTCAGTATTTATTTCATACAGTCAAAGTTAGTTGAATCTGCTATGATCTGAATGTGTGTAATATTTTGAAGTACTTTTCTAGGTCTCTGTTTATTTAAAAAAGTGTTCTATGTGTTTATTTCAAAACATAAAAGTTTAGGGAATAAAGTGGCCAATAGAAATTGGTCAATATTATACTGATATTTAAGGTGGTATAACAACTTGTTCTTTGGCTGAATTATTTTTTATTGAATTGCTCATAGATCCAGTTGGGCAGTGGATTGAATTCTGGTTGGTAGGAGCTCCAAATTAATTTGTGTTTCTTTTTTAAACTTTGTTTTTTAATATGTGCGACAGTAATAAAAAATTTGATCTGGTTTGAAATTCCAAAACTTTTTTTTGTCCTTTCAAGAAAATAACTTGTTTTTTTCCCTCATCTTTCGGCTTTCTCATTGCTTTGCTTAGTTAACTAACAGACAGGCAACCTGATTCCAGTGTTTTTTAAATACAATGAATTCCAGTTAATTGGGACAGCTGCTTATTTGGGACAAAAACTAATTGAGAAAATAGCCAGTATTCCATTTGTTTATTTGGGATGCTAGTTTGCATCAATTGCGTGGGCTTGTGTTCAGAAAGCAGTGACTTTTGTCACTGATAGTTGCTGAGAAATACGTAGTAAGACAGCTCGCAACTGTTTTCTTCACTGAAGTTTCAAGCATTCAGTTTTGGAGATACTGTGGCGACCCATTTCCTAGCGCACTCGAACCGGCTCACAAATAGCCAGCGCGCCGGCATAAAGGCCAGTCCCAAAAGGGCGCCAGGTCTGCTTCACTAACAAAGGGAAAAGCTCGCGCGGGACTGTGAATATGTGCCTCCTACAGCATCCGCGCCCGGGGAGGGCGGGATCAGGGAGGCTTTAAAGCGAAGCCGCGAAGTTCGAAAAAAATCTTCTTTAACTGCAGTTTACTGACTCCATGTCGTTATTTTAGCGCTGCGTGTAGCACACCGCTACAATTGGTGACCCCGACGGTCCAAACAATATTTGGACCTGAGATGAACAATGCCGCATCTGTTCATGCAGTTTCGTTGAAACTGCCAAGCTTCTGGACGCTGTGACCTCACCTGTGGTTCCAGCAAGCAGAAGCTCAATTCCACGTTTGGCAGATAACCTCAGAGGACACACGTTACTACTACGTGGTGAGCTCCCTCGACCAGGACACAGTGGCCCAGGTTGAGGAGTTCGTACAGTCTCCCCCAGCGGACGGCAAGTACATGGAATTCAAAGCCCTGCTCATAAGGACTTTCGGACTCTCACGGCGTGAGCGGGCTGCCCGTTTACTGCACCTGGATGGCTTGGGAGACAGACCTCCATCAGCTTTAATGAATGAGATGTTGTCTCTGGCTGGTGGACACAAACCCTGCCTCATGTTTGAGCAGGCATTCCTGGAGCAGCTGCCCGAGGACATACGCCTGTTGCAGTCCGACGCGGATTTCAGCGACCCCCGGAAGGTGGCAGCCCGGGCGGACTTACTGTGGAACGCCAAGAAGGTGAGTGGGGCGTCCGTCGCACAGATCACCAAGCCATGCTCCCAGCAGCAAACCAGACCAGGCCCGGCCACAGAGCCCGCTAACCCCAGAGGCAGGGGTGAGGACCCCAACGAACAATGGTGCTTCTACCACCAGTGGTGGGGTGCAGAAGCCTGCCACTGTAGCCCGCCCTGCAAGTTCCCGGGAAACACCAGGGCCAGCCGCCATTGATGGCTACAGCGGCTGGCCATCGGGATAGCCTCCTGTATGTGTGGGACAAGTGGTCGGGACGCCATTTTTTGGTCGACACCGGTGCCGAGATCAGGGTCTTACCTCTGTTATGAATGTACCACACCTCTGAGGGGCCAAAGGGTGCAGGGTAGCCCCCTCCTTTGTGAGGATCGCAAGTCAGTTCAAGAGACTCAGGAAATGAGAGAAAGACATGCAGAATCCACAAAGGATTTGAATGTGTCCTGACCTCCGAAAGGTCACAGGAGGTTCATTGATACCGGCTATTGTCTCTTGGAGACGGACTTGTGTATTGCATCCTGTACGATGCATCGAAGCCCCAGGCAATGAACTGAGGGCGAGGTTGGTGGAGAGATTGCATCATCTCAACCTGATTGACATCTGAGACCCTGTGAGTCAGGATAAAAGAGGGTCTGGGGAACAGACCCTTGAGAGGCACCAGAAGAAACGCTAGCGATCCCATAATAGCGAAAGCCGGTGGGGAGGCCACATGTGTCCGGTTCCAATTGCCCCAGAATCGGTGAGCCTTTACCACGGAAAAACGGTTTTTAGCTAACAACGGGGAAATCAACTCCCAACGACTCTCTAAGGATTGACATCATAAAAGGACTGGGCAAGTTTTAACCCATCTTTCTCTCAAATCAAAACGCTGCAGCTTGAATGAACTAAAGTGACTTTCGTATTTCCATCGGACAATCCTTTAGCCCCTAGGCAACGATAGAGCTATTTCTTATTGATTATTATTATACCCGCGCTTTTAGATTTAGTAGTGACAACATATATTATCTGTATGTTTGCATTGATATTATTTTGTGTACTTTTATCAATAAATATTGTTAAATATAGTACCATCAGACTTCCAACGGACCTCTCTATCTTTGCTGGTAAGTGACCCAGTTACGGGGTACATAACAACTTGGGATTCTCGTCTCGGGATTTGATACCAAATTGGAGGGCCAGTGAATCGGGCTTGTAAGTCCAAACTTGGATCTGGTTACGCAGGTAGCCAGACGGGAAACCAGCAAAGATGGACGTGGGTGAATTTATAGAAAACCCGACTCTGGAGGCGGTAGAGGCGGCCACCAAATCAGACTTGATAAATTTGGCGAAGAGGTTAAACCTCGCAGAGGTGAGGTTGTCAATGAAAAAGCGGGAGGTACGAAGGGCAATAACTCAGTATTATATTGGGAAGAATGTGCTTGCAGTTGAGGTGGTGGAAAATATCCCTGAAAAGGTACCAGCTAGTGGGACAGCTTAGTTAGAGTTAGAGAAATTAAGGTTGGAACATGCAATTAAGGTAAAGCAGCTGGAAGCAGCTGAGAAGGAGAATGAAAGAGCCGAGAGAGAGAAAGAGAGGGAAAGGGCCGAGAGTGAAAGGGAGCATGCGCTCCAGCTAAAGGAGTTAGAGGTGAAACGGGAGCAGGAAAGAGCTGAGAACCAAAGAGAGCATGAAATTCAGTTAAAACAGCTGGAAGCAGCTGAGAAAGAGAAAGAGAGAGCTGAGAAGGAGAGAGAAAATGGGGAGGCAGAGAAACAAAGGAAACATGACTTGGAGATGGAGAAGTTAAGGCAAGGGCGAAGAGATCAAGGATCAGACTGAGAGGAGCGGTTTAATGTTAGTTGACAGTTGAGGTTAGTACCCCCGTTCGAGGAGACAGATGTTGATAGTTATTTCTTGCTTTTTGAAAAGGTGGCAGTAAATCAGAAGTGGCCCAGAGATCAGTGGGTGGCGCTGTCACAAAGTGTGTTAAAAGGGAAGGCACAGCGGGCATATACGGCGTTGTCCATGGAGGAGGGAGAGGAGGAGAGTTATGACAAAGTAAAGGCGGCCATTCTACGGAGTTATGAGTTAGTACCTGAAGCGTATAGAAAAAAGTTCAGAAATTTAAAGAAAGGGTGGAATCAGACGTATACCGAGTTTGCCTATGAGAAGGGTGTGCTCTTGGACCGTTGGTGCACAGCAGAGATAGTGGAAGAGGATTATTGGCATCTCAGGGAGTTAATTCTGATTGAGGAATTTAAAGGTTGTGTTTCGGAGGATATCCGGATGTATTTGAATGAGAAGCCAAATAAGTCCATCTCCGAATTTGCTAGGTTCGCAGCTGAATATGCCCTAACCCACAAGACAAAGTTCTCCTCGAATAAAAGTTCCCAGAGATACCGTGGGAATGATCGAGAAAGCCCGCCGGGAGCTAGTGGTAAGGTTGAGGGGGAAAGGCCAGACGGCCAGAGATTTCTGGGCTTGACCTGTTTTAATTGTGGAAAGGGGGGGGGGGCATATTGCATCTAAGTGCTTTGCTCCGAGGAAAGAGACAGGAAAAGGGAAAGCAGCAGTCCCTATCGGATGTGCCGTGGTAATCAGTAAATCAACAAGAGAGCCCCGGGTAGACAGAGTACGAGAAGGGTCTGAGACTTGTATGTCAAACGGAACTGTGTCTGTGAGGGAGGGAGACACACCAGTTCCAGTACGGATCTGGAGAGATACGGGGGCTGAGCTATCGTTCATCAGCAGTAAGGTACTAGATTTTGGTCGCAAGACGGGAATGGTAGCTGTGAAAGGAATAGGCAAAGGGATGGAAATGGTGCCCTTGCATAGGGTCATTATGAATTGTGAGCTAGTCTCTGGACCAGTTGAAATAGGGGTGCGATCAGAATTCCCGAGAACTGACGCAGACGTCCTTCTGGGTAATGATTTAGCCAGTGGTAAGGTTTGGGCAGCAATGACACTGACAAAACAGTCTGTGAGTATTGAGGCTCCGCCCCTAGATTCCCAGATCTATCCCGCATGCGCGGTCACTCGCAGCATGTCGAGAAAGGCAGCTGAGACACAGAGCAGTTTAAATCAGGCCAGTATCGATTTGGCCGAGACTTTCTTACCGACCCTGTACCACGAGGGTTTAGAGGGTGGTAAAACGAAGAGTAGTAAAGTGAAAGAGAGTAAGGGAGAGGAGGTAGACCTGCCATTAGCGAGGAGAAAAGCTCTAGAGGCAGGGGATAAAGTTGAGAAACAGATAGAGCTGTTAAAAGGTCCAGGGTTGGACATGGATGATCTGTCTGGTTTGGCAGAACTGTTTGAAGAAGTTGAAAATTCTAAAGGTGTCCCTGATAATGAAATGAGGGCAGTCCTAGATGAAAAGGGTGCCCTTACCTTGAAGAAGTCTGCTGGGTTGGCAGATGAGGTTGTTTCAGCCCGCGGGGTTGAGTTTACTCCGGAAGGGAGTTGCCCAGAGAGTAGCTGGGAGAATCAGGGGAATTTAGAATTTGGACCGGGTACGGGTATTGAAAGCTTGAAAGAGGCAAATGTCCTGTTTGAGTGTGTCCAAGATGTGGATGCACGTGGTACTGAACCTAGTAATGGAGCTCAGAAAAAGTCTGAGGTATTTGACTCAGTTGAAAAGGAAGGCCGTCCTTGTGGGTCAGATAGACTTGGTTCAGTGAAGAAAGGGTTAACCTTGGAAGTGAGAGTTCCCAGGTGTTTGTGCTCGAAGGTGTGTTAAAAGTTAATGCGGAGATCAAAAGTGGGGAGATGAATATTATTATTGAAGGAAACGGGAAATATGTAGTTCCCAAATCGAATGAAGAAAATTTAAAGCCTGCGGATCACTTACAGGTTGAGTTGGAAGATGACAGGGCCCCCCATGCTATTGTTATTCCAGAGTGTGGTGTGAAAAGGCAGAATTTGAAATGCTGCTTGAACAAAAAGTTCGAACTGAGAACTAATAGCCTGAAGGGTCCTGAGGAGAAAGCTAGCAACTTGCATAAAATTAAAGAATTGGGTGGAAATTCAGAAGATGGTCTAAGTTTGGGACACAGTGTTGATAAAATAACTCTTATGAAAGAAGCGGGCAAAAGCCTATTTCGCCAGGGTACCCAAGTTCCCCACGTGGGAATTAACCGGAAAAGAGGCGAGGGTTAATGGGGACGCCATTTTTAAATAGCAAAAGCCGGTTTTACGGGATTTCGACAAAGCATGTGAATAATAAAGACAGCCCCATGGAAGCCTGCCTGTTAAGTTTGAAAGCAACATGAAGATTAGTATTTGCATGAACTTTTGTAGTATACACGTAAGCTAAGATCACAATTCTTTAGTTTTGTTTGCTGAAGGAAAGAAATAAAAATAGGTTATTAAATTGAAGTCTGATGCTACACGACTTTAGTAAGGTACAAGATGTTAAGATATTAAAGGAAGTGACACTGTAATCGTTAACTGTTTAGATGCTGAATTGAATGTATAACTGTATTACTCTGTAAAAAAACACTTTTGTATTGTGTTAGATTCTAAAATCCTGCAAGACTCTGTACTACTTCGTTTTCACCAGCGGTGAAAATGCTTTGAAGAAAGGGGGTGTTATGAATGTACCACAGCTCCTTTGTGAGGATCGCAAGATCACTATTAAGTCAGTTCAAGAGACCCAGGAAATGAGAGAAAGACATGCAGAATCCACAAAGGATTTGAATGTGTCCTGACCTCCAAAAGGTCACAGGAGGTTCATTGATACCGGCTATTGTCTCTTGGAGACGGACTTGTGTATTGCATCCTGTACGATGCATCGAAGCCCCAGGCAATGAACTGAGGGCGAGGTTGGTGGAGAGATTGCATCATCTCAACCCGATTGACATCTGAGACCCCGTGAGTCAGGATAAAAGAGGGTCTGGGGATCAGCCCCTTGAGACGCACCAGAAGAAACGCTAGCGATCCCATAATAGCGAAAGCCGGTGGGGAGGCCATGTGCATCCGGTTCCAATTGCCCCGGAATCGGTGTGCCTTTACCACGGAAGAATGGTTTTTAGCTAACAACGGGGAAATCAACTCCCAACGACTCTCGAAGGATTGACATCATAAAAGGAATGGGCAAGTTTTAACCCGTCTTTCTCTCCAACCAGAAAACTGCAGCTTGAATGAATGAAAGTGACTTTCGTATTTCCATCGGACAATCCATTAGCCCCTAGACAACGATAGAGCTATTTCTTATTGATTATTATTATACCCGTGCTTTTAGATTTAGTAGTGACGACGTATATTATCTGTATGTTTGCATTGATATTATTTTGTGTACTTTTATCAATAAATACTGTTAAAAATAATACCATCAGACTTCAACGGACCTCTCTAACTTTGCTGGTAAGTGACCCAGTTACGGGGTATGTAACACCTCCGATGAGTTACGACACCCGCAACAGGGCACCGGGTCCCCCCCTAGGGCCGTGAACGGCAGCACAGCACAGCACAGTAAGGACCTACGGCACACTGTACGGTGCAGCTACAGTTCGGCTCCAGCCGGTTCACATGGGACTTCACACTGGCCGCCATAGCCCAACCACTTCTGGGTGCAGATTTTTTGTGGGCTCACAGCCTGCTGGTCGACCTGCTGAGGCAGAGACTGGTCCACGCCAAGACCTTTCAGACTTTCTCCCTGGGAGAAGCCCAGTTGCCAGCCCCACACCTCAACTCCATCACGCTGTCTGACAACGACTTCACCAGAGTCCTGGCGGAATTCCCATCAGTTCTGACATCGTAGTTCACGGCAGCCATGCCCCGACACGGAGTACAGCACCACATCCCGACCCAGGGACCACCCCTCCACGCCCGTGCACACTCGAACCGGCTCACAAATAGCCAGCGCGCCGGCATAAAGGCCAGTCTCGAAAGGGCGCCAGGTCTGCTTCACTAACAAAGGAAAAAGCTCGCGCGGGACTGTTAATACGTGCCTCCTACAGCATCCGCGCTGAGGGAGGGCGGGATCAGGGAGGCTTTAAAGCAAAGCCGCGAAGTTCAAATAAAATCTTCTTTAACTGCAGTTTACCGACTCTGTGTCGTTATTTCAGCGCTGCGTGTAGCACACCACTACAATACCATAAATGGTATCATAAATGGGAGTGAAAATGATATAATTTGATGAAGTTAGGAACTGTGAAGAATGCAAAGGTACTGACTATCATCTTGAGTCATGTGGCAACAACTCATTGCATAAAAGCACACAGACATGGTCAAGAGCTTCAGTTGTTCAGAACAAACATTAGAATGGGGAAGAAATGTGATCAGAGTGACTTTGACCATTGTTGGTGTCCGACGGGGTGGTTTGACTATCTCAGAAACTGTTGGTCTCCTGGGATTTTCATACCCCTGCCTGGGGTCCACAGATCTATGGGTTAATGGTAAGGCTTCATGGCATATAAAGGGTTGGAAACCCCTGCTCTAGAGTTTACAGAGAGTGGTACAAAAAACATGCAGTGAGCAGCAGTTCTGTGGGTAAGAGGAATATGGCCAGACAGCAAAGTGATGGTAGCTCAGATAACCACTCATTACAACAGTGGTGTGTAGAAGACCTTCTCTGAAAGCACAATTCATCAAACCTTGAAGTGGATGGGCTACAGCAGCAGATGATAACGTATGTACTCTCAATGGCCACTTTATTAGGTACCTCTTATACCTAATAAAGTGACCATTGAGTGAATGTTGTGGTAGTACAGAAACTAATTCTTTCCCATGAATTTTTCATAAGCTTTGAAGTTGAAGCATCTTTAACACAAATGGGAAGCTGTCACTGTTGTATCAGAAGCAATGTCACTACAACCGTTTTTAGATTTTTGAGCTGCAGCTGGAGGCATGTGAACACATTCAGAGATTAGGCTTCAAGTCACCAGTGACTCATTCACTGAAACTGATTGAAACAATAGGCATTATAAATGCCGTTGGCAAAACTCAACTTCTCATTGTTGCTTGCCAGCCACTGACAATAAAGGTAGTGATGGGACTATGGAAAACATGGTTAATATCTCAGGTGCCCTCTTCTAGAGATGTGTTCAGAGATGAAATGCACCTTGCACCAGAGCACAGCTTTTAGCATGTGAGGCAGAGTCTGGGGATCAAGCTCTCAAATCTGCACACAAAAATACAACTGGAGATGCTGTGGATCAAAGAATACGTACACAATGCTGGAAGAACTCAGCAGGTCAGGCAGCATCCCTGAGAAAAGAGTAGCCAACGTTTTGGGCCGAGACCCTTCATCAGGCGTGGAGGGGAAGAGAGGGCCGAAGCCCAGTAATAGAGATAAGGGAGGGGCCTAGAGGTGCCAGGTGGAAAACCAATTAGAGGAAAGATGGAGGGGAAGGGGATAAGCACACAGCTTAATATCGAGGTGGCAATGATCAATATCTTCAGCTTTGCTACTAACTCATGGTCTAACCACAGTAGACAGCACTGGGGTAATACTAACAGTCTTGCATCTATAAAACAAGTCCTGTAAAATCACTGGTAGGAAATGTATACAGTCGGCCCTCCTTATCCGCGAGGGATTGGTTCCGGGACCCCTTGCAGATACCAAAATTCGCGGATGCTCAAGTCCCTTATTCAACCTGTCTCGATCCGGTGGTCCTTGGGACCCAGCGGAACCCCAGACCTTATTTAAGCTGTCTCAGTGCGGTGGACATTAGGACCTGGCGCCAGAGCTCTGAATGCGCAGTGTTTCTGTTCATGAAAATAATCACGATCAGGATTGAAAATAAAGTGGAAATAATAAAGTGATCGGAAAGAGGTGAAACACCATCGGTCATTGGAAAAGCGTTAGGCTACATCGGTCAACGATCAGAACAATTTTAAAGGACAAAGTGAGAAAGGCTCTGCCCCGTTGAAAGCTACAATTATTACTAAGCAATGCAGTGGTTTAATTATTGGGTTTTGGGGTTTTGAGTTTTTGATCCTCCAAATTAACCGGGTACGGTGGCACTCCATAGCGATCTGTCACTAGACTGAACTTGGGAACTTCCTGAGCCTGGTGCTGAAACATACGTTCTTAAGTGTTTTATATGCATTGAAAGGTACAATATATACTGTATACTAAGACAAATGTTTGACTAACTGACACTAAATAATACCAGATGTACCTGTTCTGACTTACTTAGTAAGAGAACATACGATTTTTTTTGATCCCTATGCACGATAACCCACGCACATCCTCCCATATACTTTAAATCATCTCTAGATTACTTATAATACCTAATACAATGTAAATGCTATGTAAAATAGTTGTTATACTGCATTGTTTAGGGAATAATGACAAGAAAAAAGTGTACGTGCTCGAACAACAAGTGCTGGAAGATCACTTCCGGGTTTTTGAGATTCGCCGTTGGTTGAATTTGCGCGTGCGGAATCCGCGGAAAAGGAAGGCCGACTGTACCATTATTGTTCTCCTCTCTAACTAATATCACTTGTTGCTCTGATGCCACCCCAGTTTTGTATCTGACACAGGACTGTGAAGTAAAAATGTATCTCCATCATGATGCAAGTTCTGTGAATGATATGCTTATTTAATTTTCAAAGTTTAAAGGAAATTTATTATCAAAGTGCATTTATGTCACCATATATTACCTTGAGATTAGTTTTCTTGCAGGCATTCATAGTAGAACAAAGAAGTCAATGAAAAACTGCACATAATGACTAACAACCAACTTGCACAAAGAAAACAACTGAGCAAATAAAAAAGTTAAATAAATAATACTGTGAAATCAGGTGGTGGATCAGTTCAGAGTTCTATTCTCTTTGCCCACGTTTTTGTTTTCTCTAATATCTTTTTTAGTTGTTCCCTGTAATCACTTCTATCCTGCACAATGACTGCTCATTTGCTCCTGCATGTGGGTGCTGGGGTGATAGCATGAGAAAAAATATTCTGCAGAATAGGATACTGAGAAGTATTACTGGACATTTATGGTTAAAGGAACATGGGGCGAAGTATGAGCATTCAATTAATTTTAAAGTATGAATGATGCTTTTTAATATATGAATTGGAAACTAGTGGTCAATATTAGTAATAATATTTTATGGTATAATTATACCTTATTGAGAGAGGGAGACAGTGTATAATTGTTCTATGATTTTGTTGGGTAGGTGATCAAATATAGCCAAGCATTAAAGTAATGTGGTCTTTATGTGACAAAGTACTGGAAGTTAAAAAGGGAGATACAGGTTGAGACAGAAGTTAATAGTATAAATTTGTTCTGCAGGCCCTAAAAGCATTGTAGAGCCGATGAAGGCCCATACTTCCCCTCATTGGTAGGGGCATTGGGTTTAGAAGTTCTTTTTAAAACTTAGGGCCACATTTGGAGCATTGTCTGGGGCCAGTTGCTACATTACAGGAAGAATGTGGAGGCTTTGGAGAGGGTGCAGAAGAGGTTCACCAGGATATTGCCTGCATCAGCATACTAGCTGTAAGGAGAGAATGGGTTGTTTTCTTCGGAGGGTAGATGCTGAACAGCACCCTAATGGAAGTATATAAAATTGAGAGGCATTGAAAAGATAGATGGATTTTATTCCCTCGTTAGCAGCATCAAATATCGACATAGCTTTAAGGTGAGATTGGGGAAAATGTAAAGAAGATTTACGATGTAAGTTGATTTGTGTGTGAAATGTGCTCAGGTGAAGTAGTAGAAGCACATGAGCAGACATGAAATGGAGAAATATAGAATACATACATGCAGATGAGATCAGTTTAAATTGGCATCAGTTGTCACTGACATTATAGGCTCAGTGACCTGTTCCTGTGCGGTACTGTTGCATGTCCTATGCAAGAACTACATGTTTGGTCATTCTGAATTGTTGCAGATACAAGCTGTGTGGTCTTTTGATATTTTCAATATATTAATTCAGCAAACTACATTTTAGCTGCTTCACTCAATCGCTGTCATCCTTTGTTCTGTTCGACTAATTTGTGTGAATTTAAGTGGCATCAAAAATTTAGCTTGTTAAATGCGAAGTTCTCTTATCTGCTGTTGTGACAGTAGATCTCTGTATAACTTTTAATGAGAGTCTCAGTTCTTTATGTTGCACCGACCGTGGAGGACTCCAAAGGCAATGACGAATTTTATTCAAGTTTAGTAACATTGTGGTATAGGAAATATGACAGCTAATTAATGCACATCAAACTCCCTTGAGTAGCATTATGATGACTGCTATTGCACTTTGGCTGAAGAAGAAACATTGGTTAGCATCAGATGATAACTCCTGATCATTTACAGAAGTTGGCTGTATCTTGTGACATGGTTATAGCCATCAAAATTGGGCAATTATTTGGAGAAGGCACTGCTTTAAGTGGCTGTGATAAATTCCGATGTATACTGTATGTATGTATCCTCTGCTAAATGAATTATTCTTAAGAAATTAACATTTATGTTGAAGTTGCTGTGAATTGTTTCCTTTCTTTAAGTGGACATTGTTTTCTAAGTAAATTAACTTTTGGTTTTTGTGAGTCATATCTGTCTCACCCACTTTCAATCCACTGATGACATATTGCTGATAAATTCACAGTTAAAAATAATGTTGTTGGATCTTCTCTGTTCCCTTGAAAGGCTTCAACTATGTAATGTTCTTTTGATACTGTAATGAAATGTCAGCCTTGAACATCTGACAGTAATAAGTGATGATTCAGTAGATTGATGCCAGTCCATTCCATGGATGTTTGAGATTTTATCCACATTATTACAGTCATCATGCTTCATAGGAATATTTTTTAAATATCTAGAATTAGAATCTTCTAAAAGGTATGACTAACTAGTTGACTTAAAGATGTCTTTTTGGTATCAAAGAGCTTTCTAAAACCAGGATTTGAAACTTATTTGGAGCTAATAAATTGATTTGCACTGTGGAGCAGACTCAATAGGCTGAAAGGTCTAATTCTGCTCCTATGTATTATGTTCTTGTGCTATGCTAGTGTTGAATGAAATTATTTTCACTACCTATATTACCTGTAACTTCAATTCTCTGGATAACTTTCAGGTTCAAGTGAGGAGGGAAAAAACTGAGTTTCTTTTACTGTGTTGCCTAGAATTTCTTTATTCCTTTATTTTAAAGTGCTGTAGAGTTGACCCTGTCAATGTGAACATTCAAGAGGTTGACTTTCATCTGATCAGGGAAATTGGAGCAGTTCAGGGCCCAAAGATTATAAATTCCAAAGATCATAACTGCTCTTGACAGGTGATAAAATATCCTGAGGCTGAATTAACTGTTAGAGTTTGAATGTAAACATCTCGTGGTTAATAAGATCTAAATAAATTGGATGACCTGTAAGATTTTCTCTTTTCTGTCTCTTATTCATTCCGTCCACTCTGTTTTGTACCTGTTAAAATGAATGCTGTCTCTGAGCTTGTGCTAAACCTAATCTGGTTCAGGTTTGTTGAGCAATTGGCATTTCATTCCTGAACTTCAGGAGTCTAGTGTTAAGAACTGCTGATGCAATATTTACACTACTGTGGTGATCCACTTCCCAGCGCACTCAAACCGGCTCACAAAGTGGCACGTGCTGGCATTGAGGCCGGTCCCAAAAAGGGCGCAAGCCTGCTTCACCAGCAAGGGGGAAAAACCCACGCGCGGGACGGGACTGTGAATATGCGCTCCCTACAGCATTCCCGCCCGGGGAGGGCGGGAACAGGAAGGCTTTAAAGCGAGGCTGCAAAGTTTGAATAAACCTATTTTGCAACTGCAGCTCACCAACTACATGTCGTTATTTCCGTGCTGTGTGTAGCACACCACTACACTACCATTTTTTTTGGCTGAGTTTTCAGAATATTAATTTATATCTTGGATATTTTTATGTTTTTATTTCCCTTGTGGCTAAAATAAAATGCAGCTTTGTACAAAATGTTGTGCATGTTCAATAGACAACATGTTATTAATAATGACTGATTGAATACCAAATACTTTAAATTACCTCAGTAGAGACCCCTTTTAATGCACTTGATTTTCCTAATCTAAATTGCTGAGCAACATTAAATTTATACTTTGATCCTTTGGAAGCTAGGTTAGTCATTCTGATATTTGTCCTTTGTATTTGACTGTTGTACTGTATTGTGGTGCTATGCTTATAGAAAATGTATAAGCATAACAATGCGAGGGTCCCATTATGCTTTTTTTAAAGCCACCTGATTGGGCCATTGATGTAGTACCAATCCATTCGCTGTTCCTGATATGGAGAAGTTTGTCAAAATGCTATTGCCATTTTCAATCTGACCACCCAAGATTGGCAGAGACACATCAGATGGTTTGTAGAGGTAAGAAAGATTGAGCATGTTCAGTTTATTTTCTGGTTTTCTGGTTCATGGGATGCATGAGTCTGTCCCATGCTTGCAGAAAAGGGCCTAATTCTCTTTTGCACTGTCATTTCTCTCTTAATCTAATTTGTTTCTGCTGCATTGTGACCATTTACAGCAGACAAATTAATGACACTTGATTAGCTAACCCGATGTATAATGTTGGGCAGGACTGTTCTTATTTGCGCTCTGAGAATTATTTTAGTTTTCAGAACCTGACAGCATTATTCTTGCCATGTTACGTACCTGTGGGTATCTTGTACTTGTCACGTGACAGTGGTGTTGAAACTATACTGGACTTAATGTAGTGGTCTTGTGATGGTGGAGTGACGTCATTTTCCCGCCAGTAGAGGTCATGTGACAGGTTTTTTTTATAGGGTATAAAAGGAAGGGCAGTTCGTGGCTGGATTTGCCATTTTGACTCCATGCTACTGCGTGGTCCAATATTATGATGCAATTTGGTTGAAAAGTGAAAAATGCCTAAAGTTTAAAAAGTCATTGCCTGCAGTTTCTTTATAATACTGCCAATTAGGAATCAGTGGAGAGTGAAGATCGAAGTTCGGGAGTTAAAAGATTTAGGAAAGTCGATTTTGACGGTGAAACAGGTTTGACCTTGTTTGATCCTCATTTAGAAGGAATAAGTTGGCTGTCCTCAAGTTAACCCCCTGCAAATAATAGCAGAAAGGGTTGAGTACAGTTTTGTCAAGGAAAGGTCAGTGCCTTCAAGCCGTTTCATTTTCATCTTCGTAAATTCTCCGGGAAAAGTATAGTTCGACTGGGAACAGCAGCAACACGATGTGAAAGAGAATTTAAATCATCTAAAAAGTCTCTCCTTTAATGGACTGTAAGCATTTTGAACTTTTGCAATACTACTTTGAAGAACTGTTTTTGCAACATCGCTTTAAGAACTGTTTTCGCTTTATTCCTTTAAGAACTGTTTAAGCTGCCGCACAGCAGCTGATTTCCGGTTACGTTAGTTGTTTGTTTACTTTTGGGGGTTTGTTTTTCAGTGTTTAATAAATGTTTTATTTGTTATAAAAAACCCTGCCTCACTTATATATTCATTGTTGCTGAATCCGTAACAGCCATCTATCTGGATTGTTAATTCAAATTGGTCCTTTATACTTTACAATACAAAATAGCATTCAGAAAAAGTTCTGTCACTGTTGTAACTGCAAGAAAGAATCAGTTCAGGGTCTGTTTGTTGCTGACAGGATGTAGCTGTACTATTTAAGGAATTGAATTTGACTAGAACTTGGTCATTTTGTACGTATTTTTAAATTTGCTTGTCTCACATGATTATTATTGAGGACTAAAAATTAAGCTGATGTCAATCGGGCAAAAACCTACTTAAGACATAAAATAAACTTACCAAAATACTATGGCGGATCCTTGGTTTAATATTTCAGTGGAAAGAAGGCATCTCTGGGTGCACCAATCCCTGGATGCTGCATTGAAGTGTCTGGATAAATTTTGGGTTGCCTCTGAAGTGGGTCTGAAGCTGTAGGCTTCTGACAAAGATCAGTAGTATTGCACAACCAGCAGAAACTTTTAGGCTCAAGGCAAATATAGTTGAATGGTTTGATCCCAAGGCTGAATTGAATTCTCTGCTTGTGAATTATATTTTGTATTTATTGTTGAAAAGAGATTGAGAAGTTCTTGCCTTATAGTGGGGATTTATCAAGGGTATAATTGATTATTGGTCTGACTTGGGTTTTAAAATCTGTCCCAACTGTTAAACAGTGGAGTAACACATTGTTCTAGAAGATTTCATAGAAAGAAGCAGATGCTGGAGGTCTCAAAATAAAATGTTGTAAGTACTCACCATGGCAAGTAGCATCAATTGAGTTTTTTTACATTTACACTGCTGAATAGGTCCTCCCATACCTTTGAGCCACGTTGCCTGGAAACCCCTAATTCAACCCCAGCCTATTCACAGGGCAGTTTACAATGACGAATTAACCCACCGACCAGTACATCTTTGGATTGTGTAAGGAAACCAAAACACCCAGAGGCAACCCATGTGATCACGGGGAGAACATACAATAAGCTCCTTACAATCAGCAGCAGGAACTGAACCCAGGGGGTTTCGGACATTGTAAAGCATGCACCAGCAACACTACCGGGCCATTAATGTTTCGCTTCTCCAGTTCTCAAAAAGTCAATGACATGAAGCACTAATTTTGTTCACTTCGTAGACCGCTGCCTGACTTGCTGAATATTTCCAGTACTTGGGTTTCATTTTATATTTTCAGCATCTGCTCTTTTCTAGATTCACTTTAATAAATTGTACTGTATTAAAAGGGATGGGTCACATTACTCATCAGGGAAAATGTCATGGTACTGCTCAGAGAGGATAAATTGGAGAGCTTGTCAAGGTGAATGGAGCTGAGGAATAAAAATAGCGATGTTAATTACCATGTTAATGGGATTATATTGTAGACCTCTCAACAGTCAGTTGGATTTGAGACACAAATTTGTATAGAGGTAACAGAGTTGCAAAAAAAAGTTGTGATATTAAGTAACGCACACAAAATGTTGGTGGAACGCAGCAGGCCAGGCAGCATATCTATAGGAAGAAGTACAGTCGACGTCTCGGGCCAAGACCCTTCGACAGGACTAACTGAAAGAAGAGATAGGAAGAGAATTGAAAGTGGGAGAGGGAGGGGGAGATCTGAAATGACAGGAGAAGACAGGAGGGGGAGGGGTGAAGCTAAAAGCTGGGAAGTTGATTGACAGAAGGGATACAGAGCTGGAGAAGGGAGAGGATCACGGGACAGGAGGCCTAGGGAGAAAGAAAGAGGGGGCACCGGAGGAAGATGGAGAGCAGGCAAGGAGTGATCGTGAGAGGGACAGAGAGAGAAAAAAGAGAGAAAGAAAATAAGAAAAAAGACGGGGGGGAGGGGGGGGGAATAAATAAATAAAGGACGGGGTAGGAAGGGACGGAGGAATATTAACAGGTTAGAAAAATCAGTGTTCATGCCATCAGGTTGGAAGCTACCCAGACGGAATGTAAGGTGTTCCTCCAACCTGAGTGTGGCTTCATCTTGACAGTAGAGGAGGCCATGGATAGACATATCAGAATGGGAATGGGACATGGAATGAAAATGTGTGGCCGCTGGGAGGTCCTGCTTTCTCTGGTGGACAGAGCATAGGTGTTCAGCAAAACGGTCTCCCAGTCTGAGTCGGGTCTCACCAATATATAGAAGGCCGCACCGGCAGCATCAGACACAGTATATCACAACAGCCCTTACATCTGCCTTTACACTTCCTCCCTCACCACCATTCAGGGCCCCAGACAGTCCTTCCAGGTGAGGTGGCACTTTACCTGTGAGTCGGCTGGTGTGATATATCATTGGGAAATTCTAACCAGCTTCTAGAGTAGGTTACATGGTTGGTACAACGTTGTGGGCCTAAGGGCCTGTAATTTGCTGCAGATTTTCTGTGTTTTATGTAAGAACAAGAGGCATGGATTTAAGGTAAAAATAATGAGCTTTCAAGGGGATATGAATGGTACTTTTGAAAAATTTTGTGACTAATGTTTGAACTGCGCTGCCAGAGATGATGGAGGTAAATACAATTACTGTGTTTAAGGCACTTAGACACACCTTGGAGAGGCAAGACGCAGAAGGATAGTCTGACTTAGGCAATGGGATTAGTGTTGCTGAAGAAGAAAAAGTTGGCCTCCACGTCGTGTGCTGAAGAGCCTGTTTCTGACAATTTTGACTGACGTAATTCCTGGGCATTTTGTCTCCATGAGAAGAAGGCAGTATCTCCCCATGGGCAATGAATGTAGTTCTGCTTCCTCTTTCCATTCCCATATTGTCACCTGAATCAGGTTTATTATCACTGGCATGTGAGGTTAAATTTGTTAATTTAGCAGTAGCAGCAGCAATTCAATGCAAACATAATATAGAAAAAAAAGAAAAATAATAAATAAATAACTAAATTACAATATACGTACATTGAACAGGTTAAATTGTGCAAAAAACAGAAATACTATATATTTAAAAAGTGAAGTTGTGTCCATTTAGTGTCCATCAATGTACATTTAGGAATCTCTTGGCAGACGGGGGGGGGGGGATGGGGGGAGTAGTTGTATCTGAATCACTAGTGTTTGCCTGAAGGCAAACACTCTACCTACCCGATGGCAACAGCAAGAAAAGGGCATCGCCTTGGTGCTGGCAGTCCTTAATAATGGATGTTGCCTTTCTGAGACACCGCTCCTTGAAGATGTACTGGGTACTTTGTAGATTAGTACCCAAGGTGGAACCGACTAAATTTACAACCCTCTGCAGCTTCTTTCAGTCCTGTGCAGTAGCCCCCACCCCCACCCCCTTACCAGACAGTGAGGCAGCCTGTCAGAATGCTCTCCACAGTACATCTGTGGAAATTTTTGAGTGTGTCTGTTGACATATCAAATCTCTCTTCAAGCTCCTAATGAAGTATAACCGGTGTCCTGCCTTCTTTATTACTGCATCGATATATTGGGATAAGTTAGATCCTCAGAGATCTTGACACCCAGGAGCTTGAAGCTGCTCCATCTCTCCACTTCTGATCCCCTTATGAGGATTGGTACATGCTCCTTCGTCTTACCCTTCCACAATCAGTTCTTTCATCTTACTGACATTGAGTTCCAGGTTGTTGCTTCGACACCACTCCACTAGTTGGCATGTCTCACTCCTGTACGCCTTCTCATCACCACCTGAGATTCTACCAGCAATGTTTGTATCGACAGCAAATTTATAGATGGTATTTGAGCTATGCCTAGCCACACAGTCATGGGTATATAAAGAGTAGAGCAGTGAGGAGCATCCCAGAAGTGCACCAGTGTTGATTGTCAGCAAGGAGGAAATGTTATCACAAACCCATACAGATTGTGGTCTTCCGGTTAGGAAGTTGAGGATTCAATTGCAGAGGGAGGTACAGAGGCCCAGGATCTGCAGCTTCTCAATCAGGATTATGGGAATGATGGTATTAAATGCTGAACTATAGTTGATGAAGAACATCCTGACATAGTGTTTGTGTTGTCCAGGTGGTCTAAAGCTGTGTGAAGAGCTGTTCAGATTGCATCTGCTGTTGACCTATTGTGGTGATAGCCAAATTGTAATGGTCCAGGTCCTTGCTGAGTCAGGAGTTCTTAGTAATCATGACCAACCTCTCAAAGTATTTCAACACCGTAGATGTGAGTGCTTCCATGAGGTAGTTATCAAGGCAGCCCACATTCTTCTTCTTAGGCACTGGTATAATTGTTGCCTTTTTTAAGCAAGTCCGTAGCAGTGAGAGGTTGAAAATGTCCTTGAATACTCCTGCCGGTTGGTTGGCACAGGTTTCAGAGCCTTACCAGGTACTCCATTGGGACCTTCTGCCTTACGAGGGTTCACTGCCTTTAAAGACAGCCTAACATTGGCCTCTGAGACAGAGATCATGAGATCGTCAGGTGCAACAATGATCTTCCCAGCTGCAGTTATATTCTTCATTTCAAAGCTGGCATAGAAGACATTGAATTCATCTGGTAGTGAAACATCATTGCCATTCATGCTATTGGGTTTCGCTTTGTAGGAAGTAATATCTTACAAACCCTGCCAGAGTTGTTGTGCATCCGATGTCACCTTCAACCTTGTTCAACATTGTCTCTTTGCCTTTGAAATAGCCTCCGCAAATCATACCAGGTTTTCTGGTACAGGCCTGGGTCGCCAGACTTGAATGCCACAGATCTAGTTTCAGGTTCAGATCCTGGTTCATCCGCAGCTTTTGGTTTGGGAATGTACAGTAAATCTTTGAAGACAAACACTCATCCACACAGGTTTTAATGAAGTCAGTAAGAACTGCAGTACACTCATCCACGTTCGAAGATGAATCCCTGAATACAGTCCAGTCCACCAATTCAAAGCAGTCCTGTAGGTGCTTCTGTACTTCCCTTGTCCAAACCTTCTTGGTCCTCACTGCTGGTGCTGTAGTCTTCAGTCTCTGCCTGTACTCAAGGAGTAGAAATAAAACCAGGTGATCAGACTTCCCAAAGTGAGGGTGTGGATTCTTGATGGTGGTGTGGCAATGGTCCAGTGTGGTGTTTTCTCTGGTATTGCAAGTGATGGCAATTGGTTAGAGATTTTTTTCAGACTGACCTGGTTAAAATCTCCTAAAACGATAGGATGCGCTGTTTTGTGCATGTTGATCCCATTGCTCAAATCATTTAAAGCCTGGTTGACATTGGCCTGAGGTGGAATGTATACTGCTACCAAAATGACCCTAGAGAACTCTCGTGGTAGATAAAAGATTCTTCTCGTAGACGATTTCTTCTTGTGGAGTGTGATGAATTTCTGGAAATCTCAGCCGTGCCAAGTGGTGGAAGCTGGACCATTAGGAAATATTTGCTGGAACAAAGGATAGAGGGTTATGCAGAAAGTGCACAGACAAGAAGTCAAGGTTAGCATAGATCAGCCATGATATTAAGTGCTGGTACTAGTACTGTAGACAGAAGAGACTAGAGATGCTGTTGTCTGGAGCAATAAAACAAACTGGATGACCTCAGCAACTTGAACAATATTCATGGAGGCGGAGGAATAGTGGACTTTTCAGGTCCTGATGTAGGAAATCCACCCGAACTGGCTATTTATTTACCCCTAAAGATGTTACTGACAGTAGCTTGTTTCTTGTTTCTTGCTCCTTTTTTTTTGGCATTCTGGTTATTGCAAGTTCACTCAAAGGAGTGTTCTTAAACTATTCAGCTGTTAACCCGTATTTAGATTTCAAGTGTTTTTTAATAGTTGTAAAGGAAGCTGCCTCCTTGTATAGCCAGACTGGATTAAAACTTGATTAAAAATTAAACTACTCTACTGCTTTTGCTGAATTAACCAAATAGAATTGTGATTAGGTGCAACTAGTCCTTTATCTCCTATACCTTTTCTTGTAAAGAAAGCCAAGGCCTGATTGTCTTAATCAAACTATTGTTCCATCAATTATTTTACTTTATAGTAACTGGTTTGGCTGAACAGTGAAGGGTAAACCCACTCTTACTTCAGCAGCGTTTCTATCCAAGTTAGTAACAGAGGCCAAGGTCTGAATGCCTGTGTGTGATGTTTGCATTTGATGACCTTGTCTTCCTTCTTTTATGTAAAAGCTGTTGGTGTGTTGTGAAACTGGTGCACTGTTGAACACTAGTATTTGCATGCTGAGAGAGACAGGTGCTGTACCCCAGGAGCCAACATTTCTGATGACCAGATTATTAACCATCTGCTCTTAACTAGGGCAGTAAATCACAGTGAAAGTACCACACATTATTGAAGTACAGCGTCATTTTCGGGATTGTACTGTCCATACAAAGTGTTTCATTTGTGTGCTTGATATGCTGCATTCTGAACGTCGATGCTTTTCATGTCCCTTGTAACTTAACAACCTCTGGGCAAACAAGCCCCAGATTTTTGTGCTTTTTGGATATGTTTGTTGTGACAAGCATGTGAAAATTAGGTAATGTCATGACATATATTTCTAGCGAGCTACTTTGCAGCAAAATCTCTTTACTTCAGTTTTGTACAAATATTTAACTATTTACAAATTTACTGTATGAATTTTGAAAGTATAATTCTATATTTTAAATTAAGGATATAGCAATAGTTTTCTGCATCTATTAAGCAGTTTTATTTTGGTTTACTTGAATATGTGCTTTTAATTCAACGTCATAAGCTACTGGAAAATTGGTTAGTAATTGGTTGTACCATCACATATGCCACAATCAGCAGATTGTGTGCAGAACTGGACAGTTCATTGTTAACTCTGGATTTTTAAAAATATGATCAAATCCTGAAATACTATGGGCTCTTCCCTGAGTGTGCAACTGCACTGTGCCTCAGTGTTGGAGATTCAAGTCAGCATATTACAGATAATTCCACACCCTAATTATTTTATCCGTTCTGTAGATTTAGAAAGGAATGTCTGTGTTTGGAAACATTTGCAATGCTTCACCTGAAAATAAATTGCAGCAAAATTCTGCGTTGGTTTGCTGTTGGGGAAAATCTGAATTTTGCATAAAACTTAAAACTTTACCTTAGAGCAGAGAATGTCACTGATTAAAGTCTTCTGATAGCTTTTAGACAAAACATGCAGTGGGTCATTATTACTAGAAATAATGTCTTGAGTTTATTGATTTAGTGGTCACTCAAATAAAAATCAAAATTAAAGGAGGAGAAGTGAGATGAAAGTTGGGAATGTATGAATTTATAAAAGTGATCAGGTCAGTGTTAGTATGTGCACCAGTAATGTTGAGTACAATTAATTTCAAATTGAGCTAACTGGAATATTGAAATTTATAGGCCAAGTTATGAATTTGTTTTTCCATCAGCAAGATTAATGTTACAAACTTGCACATTTTACACTTTTTTAAAGAAATATATGTTCTATTTAAGACTATGGCAATTCTGCATTTTCCAGAAAAGTTTAAAAAAACTCAACAAAAATTCGTTTATACAGGCTGTTCCTTCAGTTGTCCATGCATTCTCCTGTCAGAATATTCAAAATTTATGATTTGTGTTTGAAGGGGAATAGCAAATTTAAAACTAATTTATGCTGACAATATTTTGGTAAATGAGTGAATTTAACCACAATGACGAGCATGCAGTAATATGTTCTAATTGTGTTTTCTTGTGTATAATTTATGGTTAATTTATGTTTTACACGTGCATGATGCTATGGCAGCAAAACTAATCAAAGAAAAATATTTGCCACTTGCTTGCATCCGTACAGACTGTTATACTTGTGAGACATGCCCACCGCTCCAATGATTGCTCCAAAAGTCGAACCCTTTATTTGATCCTTTATTAGCAATTAGCAAACATATTGTAATATTGATTATTATCTCAGCAGTCAGCAAAAGATACGACCTCCACCAGTCCCAAGCTACAAACTGCAACAAAATGAGCAAGTATACGTAACTTATTCCCCTTTGTTTTTACCACGCCCTTGCTCATGTGACTAGTTACCATGATAGACATAGTAAACATGCCACACAAAATACAAAGCAGATAGAGAACAGGTACACAGATCCTACACTGCTTATAATGCTATGTACCAGTGTTACTGTTGCAATTTAAAAAATACATATACTGGTGCATATGACAATAAACTCAGCTTTGGAACCGTGAAGATGATTCCCAGGGGAGTCAGTGGAAGCAATCAGTGTATAATTCTGTAAAATGCAAATTGGATTTTTCAAAAATATAATATTTTTGGATGTAAGGTATGAATTAATTGATCTGTGGCAAGTGTAATTCAATTCAGAATATAATAGTGACTATCTGTATTTCCAAAAGCATTTCCTTTGGATATTTTTTCATGATTTCTCTGCTTACTATAGAATAATTAGTTGCTTTGGTTTGTCAGTAATGATTTATATATATATTAGTATATGTGAACTACCAGGAAGGTATCTTGTTGATCTTGCCGGCTCCAGCAGGCTAATAAAACTTTTCAGAGATTTGCTAAAATAAAATCAGGTGCATTTCTTTCAGATGTATTGAAGGTTGGTTCCTGGTGGTTTGAGGTGAATTCTGTCTTGTGCAACTTTCAGATTTTTAAAATCAGTATAGCATCATCTAATTGTGATTTCTAGGTCAACCTTTCTATTTCTATAATTTTTGTATTCATCTGAATTGGTGCAGAAAACCTGTTGACTTTTCGAAACTATGATGGCTACATGAATATAAAAGGATTAAGAGGTTCCTAGATTGGATTAATAGATGTTTATTTTCAATTTTAGTTGAAGACTTTAGAAATATAGTTTAGCTAACACATTATTGCTTTGATAATCAGTCACTACAACCAGTGTTTCTTCTGATGTGAACATCTTCAACAGGTCGGCTTTTATTGCTCCCAAACTGGGGAGGCAGGAAAGAGTCTGGAGTCACTAGGGTATGTCTGAGTGGCAGAATTTCTTTGCTAAAAGTTGTTTATGAACCTAAGGTTTTTACTTCAACCCCGAATCAGAAACAGAATTAAGTTTACTATTGCTGAAATATGTTGTCAAATTTGTTGTTTTGCGGCAACAGTACAGTTTTTTTTAAGGTCCATAAGTTACAATGCAAGATACAAAAAAAAATGCAAAACGAGAGAAAATAGTGAGGAAGTGTTCATGGGTTCATTGTCTGTTCAGAAATTTGATAGCAAATGAGAAGCTGTTCCTAAAATATTAAGTGTGTCTTCCTGTACCACTTCTCTGATAGTAGTAATGAGAAGAATGCATGTCCTGGATGATGAGAGATGTTGCAATGAGAGGTACAATTTTAAACACCAACCCAGATCTGAGGTGAAAGGCAGTTACACTCGCTCTCTGTGATGTTCACTCCTCTCTCCAGGGCACCGGAGCATTTCACTGTTCCATTGTTTGGTCAATTTAAACACCAACCCAGATAGGCTGAAAAGATGGAGTGTCAGGAGCTGAGGCAAGAGCCGATTTTGCTTGCTCTTTGTGATAGTTACTCCTCACTTCATGGCACAGAGGCTATTAAGACTGCCTCGGCTGCTGTGCTCAGTGCCCAAAAATATGATGAACTAATAAGCGAGACTTTGGGCATATTCCGGGGTTCAGATCTGAGGACTCAATTTGGTTTGGAATGTTGTTGTTCATTTCAATTGTTTGCATGATTTGTGTTTTTTTTTCTTGTGCATTGGGTGTTGATCTTTTATTTTTTTCTTTAATTGTGTTCTATCTGGTTTCTTTCTTTGTGGCTACTTTTCTCAGCAAGCAAATCTCAAGATTGTATAATTTGTACATTCTTTGATAATAATTGTACTTTGAATCTTTTGAAAGTGGGGAGCCTAGTGCCCATGATGGAGCTGGTTGAATCTATAACTCTCTGCAGCTTTCTACGGTCCTGTTTATTGGAGTCTCTATACAAAGTGGTGATACAGTCAGTCTGAATGCTCTCCACAGTACATCTGTAGGAATTTGCTTGAGTCTTTGATGACATACCAAATCTCCTCAGACTCCCAATGCAGTATAACTGCTGGTGTGCCTTCTTCATGATAGCATCAGTATGTTGGCATCAACATTTTGCATCAGTCTGGTAGGTTCATTGGTAACATTAGGTCCATTACTTGAATTTAAATTTCCCCACTATCGTAGTAGGATTTGGGCATGTGTTGCTGGACAATTAATCCAGAATTTTTAAGAACTTCACTGCTGGTCCAGTACATTAAATGGTACACTGTCATACACCTGTCCAATTGTACATGGCATTAATACATCAGACCTTAAGTAAAATGCTATTAACGTACTGCCTTCCGGACATATATCATTGGGCATCTAAACCCCAGCAAGATGATTGATTTAATTATATTAATCCATAAATTATGTATCCAGATTTACAGAAATATTCTAAACAAATGAAGTGTGTTTGCTTTCTAGATTGACATAAGAGGAAAGCAATATTATTGGCAATATATTAGTGACTTTGAAGATTCAAGACTAAAGATTCAGGCTGCATTTATTATCAAAGTATGTGTGCAGTCTACAACCCTGAGATCTATCTTCCCACAGACAGCCATGAAACAAAGAGACCATGGAATCTGTTCAAGGAAAAACATCAACCCCTCCATGTGCAATAAAAATCAAATCACGCAAATAGCAACCAAAAAAAGAGCAGAAAAACACAATCAGAAGAGACCAGTAGTTGTTGAGGTGTTTGGAGATCGATCATCTGTGCCTCAGGGATGATGTAGGCATTCATTGAGGCACTGTTCAAAGCCCTACCATTTCCTGTTTAATTTTCCTTTCATCAGATGTAGTATTGTGAACTTATTGCACAATGCTCCTTTCCCTTCATAGTACCTCAGCAAATGAAGACAATCTTGCAGAGCAACCTGTTCTTATAATTATAATATAGATAACATCCCAGTAGCTTGCAGAGCCAGCATCGATAAAGTGAGGTTTCTCAACACCTATATTTTCTGACCCATTCCACAGTTTTCCAAAGCCCCTTGATTGCTTCAAACTCCTGAGATAATTCTTCTTTCCCACAATATAAATTCGCCCCATTCTCCCACCCTTTTTCCAAGCCAAATGTAAATGAACCAGAAGGGAGATGTTTTTCATGTATCTAGTTATAATCTGGATCCCACTGCCTGTTGGAAGTGAATTATGACAACACTCAGGACATGGATGTGAGGCCATTTGGGTTACTGAAATTTGTACTGTGCAGTTGACTAAGTATATCTGTGCTTGGCTGTAGATAATATGCCAATAATGGTAGTGAAATGAACAAGTTTGCCTTTCAGGCAAATATTATCTAATTTGTCATGGCTGTCAGGATGATCAAATCATTCTACTTTTCTATTTGTCAGGAAGTATTTCAGCTTTAAAGCAGCCTGCCGCATTGGGAAAGATTTATTGTTGGCTAAACAAATCTCCATTACAGTTGATTTTTTTGTATAGAGCTATATTTGCATGAGATTTGAATTTGTTGATGAAAGTGTTTTAGAGTCTTTTGGAGTTGAGCTGATTTTGACCTGTTTTACTTCTCAGTGGGGAGTTACCTATTTTTCCTAATGCCAGACTTAAGACATGAATGTTAAATGGACATAAGTACTGAAGGAGACTGATTTTATGTTAAGGTTGCAACTGTTAGGTAGACTTTATGCATGTTTGCTTTTGAAATTATTTCCTGGAATATGATCGGACAAAATTGCAGTAAATGGAATGTGTTACAGTGTAATGGAGACAAAATTGGAAAGGATGATGATTACAAGACTGAAGGTGTTATATGTGAATGCTGGCAGTATACAACATAAGATGGATGATCTTGTAGCGCAGTTAGAGATAAGCAGGTTATGATGTTGTGAGCATCATTGAGTAGTGGTTGAAAGAAGATTATAATTGAGAGTTTTTAACAGCTAAGGACAGGCAGGTAGGCAGTGGGGGTGTTGTGGCTTTGTTGGTTAAAACATTAAATCACATAGAGGTGACGTAGCATTAGAAGATGTAGAATCATAGGTAGTGCTAAGCAACTGCGGGGTAAAAACTCCCTGATGGGAGTTGTATGCAGGCCCCTGAACAGTACCCAGGATGTGGGCTACAAATTACAACAGGAGGTAGAAAATACATGTCAAAAAGGCAGTTTTTTAGGGGATTGCAGGTGGATTAGGAAAATCAGGTTGGAGCTGATTTTGGTTCCCAAGAGAAGGAATTTGTAGAATGCCTACCAGTTGGCTTTTTAGAGCAGCTTGTAATTGAACTCTTGAGGAGATCACTTATTCTGGATTGAGGTAGTGCAATGAACCAGATTAGATTTGGGAGTTTAAGAGAGAATCATCATAATATGATCGGATTCACCCTGCAATTTCAGAGGGAGAAACTAAAGTCAGATATATCAGTAGTACAATGGATTTAAGGGAATTACAGAGGCGTGAAAGAGGAGCTGGCCAAAGTTGATTGGAAGGAGATACTGGCAGTGATGACGGCAGAGCAGTAATGGCTGGAGTTTCTGGGAATAATTTGGAAGACACATCCCAGTACATCCAAAGAAGTATTCTGAAGGCAGGATAACACAACTATGGCTGACAAGGGAAGTCAAAGACAGCATAAAAGGAAAAGAGAGGGCATGTAATTAAAAAATAGCAACAATTAGTGGGAATTTAGGGGACTGGGAAGGTTGTAAAAACCAACAAAAGGCAAGTAAGACAGCTATAAGGAATGAAAAGATGAAATATGAAAGTAAACTAGCCAATAATATCGGTGGATACCAAAAGTGGGTTTTTTAATGACGAAGCAAGTAAAAGAGATAAAAGAGTAAGTAGATAATGGACCGCTGGAAATGACGTTGAAAAGATAGTAATGGGGGACAAGGAAATGGTGAACAAACTGAGTAAGTATTTCGCATGTCTTCACTATGGAAGAGGCAAACAGTATGCCAGAAGTTTGAGTGTTCCAGGGGGCAGTAGTGAGTGTCATTGTTATCACTAGGGAGAAGGAGCTTGAGAAGCTGAAAGATCTGAAGGTAGCTAAGTCAGCTGGGCCAGATGGACTACACTTGAGTATTCTGAAAGAGGTAGTTGAAGAGATTGTGGAGGCATTAGGTACAATCTTTCAAGAATCACTAGATTCTGGTGTGGTTCTAGAGGAGTGGAAAATTGCAAATGTTGTTCGCTCCACTCTTCAAGAAAGCAGGGTGGGGGGGGGGCAGAAGAAAGGAAATTGTAGGCCTGTTAGCATTATCTCTAGCTGGGAAGGTGTTTGAGTAAATTGTTAAGATTTCAGAGTACTTGGAGTCACGTGGTATAATAACTCAAAAGTTAGCATGCTTTCCTTAAGGGAAAATCTTGCCTGACATATCTGTTGGAATTCTTTGAGGAAATAATAAGCAGGATAGACAAAGGAGAATCAGTGGATGTTGTATACTCGGATTTTCAGAAGGCCTTTGACAAGGTGCACATGTAAGGCTGCTTAGCATGGTAAAAGCCCATGGTATTGCAGGAAAGACCCTAGCATGGATAGAGCATTGCCTGATTGGCAGGAGGCAAAGAGTGGAGTAAAGGATTGGTCTCAGATAACAAGTAGTGTTCTGCAAAGGTTAGTGTTGGAATCACTTCTTTTTATGTCAATAATTTAGATGACAGAATTGATGACTTTGTGGCCAAGTTTGCGAACAATCTGAAGGTTGTGGAGGAGCAGGTAGTGTTAAGGTTGCAGAAGGACTAAGACAGATTAAAAGAATCGGCAAGGAGGTAGCTTATGGAATACAGTGTCAGGAACTGTATGGTCATGCACTTTGGTAGAAGGAATAAAACATAGGCTATTTTCTAAATGGGGAAAAGGAATCAACAATCAGCTTTACAAAGGGACTTGGTAGTCCTTGTGCAGGACGCTTTATAGGTCAATTTGCAGGTTGAATCGGTGGTGAGGAAGGCAAATGCATTGTTAGCATTAATTTCAAGTGGACCAGAATATAAAAACAAGGATGCAATCCTGAGGCTTTATAAGACACTGGTGAGGCCTTACTTGGAGTTTTGTCAGCAGTTTTTGGACCCTTATGTTGGAAGGGATGTGCTGATATTAGAGAAGGGGGTTCACGAAAATGACTGCAGAATAGAAAGGTTTATTATTTGAGGAGTGTTTGATGGCTCTGGGCCTGTACTTGCTGGAATTTAGAAGAATGAGGGAGGAATCACATTGAAACTTATTGAATCTTTAAAGGCTGAGATGGAATGGATGTGAAGAAGATGTTTCCTATAATGGTAGAGTCTAGAACCAAAGGGTATAACCTCAGAATAGAGAGACATCCATTTAAAATGGAGATGAGGAGGAATTTCTTGAGCCAGAGGCTGGTGGATCTGTGGAATTTGTCATTAGTTAAGAGTATGAAAGCAACACAACTAAGTTACTGGTGGTTGAATTTCAGTTGCCTTCTGGGGCCCTCAGTGAAGGAATTGGCCATCTATGCTTTGGATTGTTTAGGAATATGAAAAATCTCCTTGATGCAGAAGAATTCCTGGTTTCTATGATAAATCTGAGGGCTTCATGCAGTACACTACATGATCAATGTTTGGTAGAGCTATTCACCAGTAGAACCGCATTCCACACAATTAGGAACTATGCAGTTCTTTAATAGTTATCAGTACAATATTTAATGAAAAATTAAACCAACTGTGGTTTTCCTGGTTGGCTAAATGAGGTAGACCTTGATTTGAGGCCTGCACATTTGAGGAAATTAAACAATGGAAATATCTTGCAGGTACTGGTGACTATGGCTCAGAGGTTGAATTAGCCTTGGACATACTGGATTTTCAATACAAGCAGGTAGTGTAGTAGCTGATTCTAACAAATCAATTACCACTTTTGGCAAACCTCACTGATTTGTTATACTGTATGACATACTCCAATAATGATGTTCCAAAACCCAAGAACTGTATTCAATCCTTTATTAGCAAACATACAATCTTGAAGCAATGAAACTTAAACATAATTACTCATAAATTAAGCTGCAACAAAGCATAATTGAGTGTAACAAAGCAATCAACAAAAGATATGACATCTGTCCGTCCCCAGTCCCAAACCATACAGAACAAGGCATAAATAACTATGAATAACTTATTCCCTTTGCTTTTACCACGCCCCAGTCATGGGATTAGCTACCATAATAAACATAATAAATGCATAATGCAGAATACAGTGCAGATAGAAAACAGATGGATGGCTTCTATCGGTTGTATTAAGAGCATGATTTGCTATCTGGAGGTATTAAAAGTGAGAAGTGGGGTTAAGGTAAGTTGATAAGAAGTGAGAGACTATGAAGAATCCCTCAGGTGAAGTGGCCTCTCGTGGTCCAACCAAACGTGTAATTGTTTGTCCTTTACATCGTTTTCATGAACATGACACTGTTCTATTAAAAATGTCAGGTACTGCAGGTCATCCTCATAAGCAAGTTGCTTGGTAGTGGTGAAGCTAGACTTGTTGCACATCATGTTGCAGCTTGCTTCAGCCAGCCAGGGAAGATGACATTGGATGTGATGTGCGATCCAGCAGATGGTGGGGGTGATTATTTTGTTTGTGTTTGTTGTAATCACAAGACAGTGTTGGATATTGGTAATGCAGAATACTGTGAATACGATTCATCAGCAAGACTGATGGCAGGGGAGTTCCTTAGGCTTGGTTGTTGCACGGAATAGTTCTTCATGCTTTGGGGAGACCTGTTGTAACTGTTGGGGAAGGAGATGCTGGAGCTGTGTGCTGTTCGATTTTGTGCTGAGTTAGGGGTTGGCCTCTCCTGTTGGTACTGCCCTCCAGTATTCACTAGGTGGAAGTAAAGCTGGATTACGTTCATCTGTGGCTGCACTAGTATGAGGCAAGGGAATTTCTGCTGCTTGCAGAATTGTGGCTCCAGGGCAACATCCATCCACCATCAATCTACGGGCCATGGCACTGGGGGATTTGGACTACTTTATTATTTTTGTGACTCGTGTTTTTCTGCTATCATAATTGTATGTGCTATTTATGACTTTTGGCACTGTGTTTTTCACTTAACCCCAGAGTTTTCATGTCATTTGGCTGTATTCATGGGTATGGTTGAATGACAATTGAACTTGAAGAAGCAAAAGTTTTTTTTTCCATGTTCTGATTCAAGGTTCGAAAGGAGTATGGAATATGTGTTTAAAGAGAGTTACCTCAATAGATTTGACCTTTAATATGAAACAAATTGAGGAAGCAAAATTGAAATGAGTGGGAAAATGAGATTGCCAATTTGGGAGTGCATCCATTTGCCTACATCGGGTGATGAGAGAGCAGTATTTGTATACCTGCACTTTGCCTTTACATCTTTTTTTAGATGCTATACTTGATGACAAACTTTGAACTTGCTTAATTTCCACTCTTGCCTGAACTGTAGAGTACAAAACACATTTTCGGTGTGGGGGCATCACAGGTAGGGTCAGGTAGGTAAGTGCAGCAATAGCACTTCAGAAGATTTGGAGGAAACTAGATCTTCAGTAGCTAATTGAATGACATGAATAGAACAACAATGTGATTCAGCCACTACACTTCAAGATGGTAGCAGTTAGTGCGGCACTATTACAACTTGGGGTGGGGCCATGGGACTTCGGAGTTCAATTCTGATGTTATTTGTAAGGAGTCTGTGCATGGAATGTGTGTGCTTTTTTCCGGGTGTTCTGGTTTCCTCCCACAGTCCAAAGACCTAATGGTTAGTAGGTTAATTATTTATTGTAAATTGTACCGAGATTCGACTAGGGTTAAATCAGGGGTTGCTGAGTGAAGAGAGGAGTGGATACAGGAAGTGATCACCACCTTCTTGTAGCTGTGATGAAGTTCAAGCTGAGAACCACTAGGGCCAGAACGTATGTTTTGTTGTTGAGAAGCACAAGAACACCTCTCTGAGATCTGTCTTTGCCAATTAGCTTAAGAATTGATTACTGGCCTTGCAAGACCTTGATGGGATGTGTCAGTAGACACAAAGTGGAAATGGATCACACCATTCTTTAAAGACAAGGCTTGTCTAGGGTACAGAGCTGGAAAGAAGAACAAAGAATAGATACACCAGGAAACATAGACAGCCTCAGAAGTAAGTTGGAAAACTAAGAAGAAAATGCTAGATGCAAAGTCAACATGACTTACTGTGACACCAACTAGGATACACTGAAACTAACAGGAGAGTGAAGAGATTTGTAAGAAAGAATAAGAGAATCTAAACGGAAGACCTTACAGTGCAAGCTGACAAAGCAGCCAATTGAGGTGACCAGGGAAATGTGTACAAGATTTCATAACTGGTATGTGGAAGGATCCAGGCCAGAGCCAGTTATCGTGTGAGAGATAAGATCGGTCTGCTTTTGACAACTGAGAAAGAGTAAAAAGCACAATGGACAGAGTATTTTGGAGATTTACTGAATAGATAACCACCAGGTGAAGAACCCGTCATACAAGAGGCAGCAGAGGACTCAGAGAACATCAACACAGATCCACTCAAAAAAGAAGAGATTCTGGTTGTGATTAAATCACTAAAGAACAGCAAAGCTCCAGGACATGACAATTTGAATGTCAAACTTTTCAAAGCTGAAGCAAAAGGTGCAGGAGCCATTCTGCAATCACCGTTTAACATAATCTAGGAACGGCCAAGTACCCATGGACAGGTCAAAGGGAGTCATTGTTAGGATCCCCAAGAAAGGAGTGCTAAGTGATCGCAACAACCATGTGGCATCACACTTTTATCAGAGCCAACAAGATTCTCATTGCCCAATGGATTACAGATGCTGTTGATGTGTGCTTGAGGAAGGAGCAAGCTGGCTTCAGGAAGAACAGAGGCTGCGTAATGCCATAGAGCAGTGCACAGAGTGGCAGAGACAACTATATATAAATTCCATGGACTTTGAAAAGGCTAACATCCACAGGGAGTGCCTTTGGCGAATTCTCAGATCATAAGGGTCTCCTTCCAGAATTGTTCAGCTTATCCAGAGTTTCTATGCTAACTTCACCTGCACAGTTGGTGACAACAATTTCAGCTTTGAAGTCCAGACAGGAGTCAGGCAAGGTTGTGTGATGTCAGTGATATTGTTTCATATGGTAAATTAACTGGGTTATGAGGCAAACAATGAAAGATCAGCAGTGAAGCATTAAGACCATAAGATACAGAGGCAGAAGTAGGCCATTTGGCCCATTGAGTCTGCTCTGCCATTTCATAGAACATTACAGCACAGAAACAGGCCTTTTGGCCCTTCTTGGCTGTGTCGAACTATTTTTCTGCCTAGTCCCACTGACCTGCACCTGGTCCATATCCCTCCATACACCTCTCATCCATGTACCTGTCCAAATTTTTCTTAAATGTTAAAAGTGAGCCCACATTTACAACTTCATCTAGCAGCTCATTCCACACTCCCACCACTCTGTGTGAAGAAGCCTAATGTTCCTAATGTTCCCTTTAAACTTTTCCCCCTTAACCCATGTCCTTTTTTTTCCTCCCCCAGCCTCAGTGAAAAAAGCCTACTTGCGTTCAGTCTATCTATACACATCATAATTTTATATACCTCTATCAAGTCTCCCCTCATTCTTCTACGCTCCAGAAAATAACGTCCTGACCTATTCAACCTTTCTCTGTAACTCAGTTTCTCAAGTGCCAGCAACATCCTTGTAAATCTTCTCTGCACTCTTTCAAACTTATTAATATCCTTCCTGTAATTCAGTGACCAAAACTGCACACAATACTCCAAATTTGGCCTCACTAATGCTGTATACAACATAACATTCCAAGATTTATACTCAATACTTTGATTTATAAAGGCCAATGTACCAAAAGCTCTCTTTACTACCCTATTTACCTGTGACACCACTTTTAGGGAATTTTGTATCTGTATTCCTAGATCCCTCTGTTCTACTGCACTCCTCAGTGTTGTACCATTTACCTTGTATGTACCATTTACCTTGGTTTGTCCTTCCAAAGTGCAATACCTCACACTTGTCTGTATTAAACTCCCATCTGCCACTTTTCAGCCCATTTCTCCAACTGGACTAGATCCCTCTGCAAGCTTTGAAAACCTTCCTCACTGTCCACTACACCTCCAACCTTTGTATCATCAGCAAATTTGCTGCTCCAATTTACCACATTATCTTCCAGATCTTTGATATAGATGACAAATAACAATGGACCCAGCACTGATCACACCACTAGTCACAGGCCTCCACTCAGATTTTCCTCTCAGCTCCAATCTCCTGTCTTCTCTACATGTACCTTAATGCCCTAACCAATTAAGAGTCAACCTCTGGCTTAAATATGCATAAAGATTTGACCTTCACAGCTGCTTGTGGTAATAAATTCCACAGATTTGCCACTCTCTGGCTAAAAAAATTCCTCCTCATCTTTGTTCTTAAAGGCCACCTTTCTATTCTGAGGCTGTGTCCTCTGGTCTTGTACTTTCCCATCCTAGGAAACATCCTCTCCACATCCACTGTTATCAAGGCCTTTCACTATTTGATAGGTTTCAATGACGTCACCCCTCATTCTTCTAAATTCTAGTGAATACAGGCCCAGAGCCATCAAATGCTCTTCATATGACAATCCTGGAATCATTTTCGTGAGCCTCCTTTGAACCCTCTCCAGTTTCAGCACATCCTTTAAGGGATAAGGGACACAAAACTTCTCACAACACTCTAACTGAAGCCTCACCAGTGCTTTATCAAGTCTCAATATTACATTCTTACATTTATTTTCCAGCAGCCTTATGTGTGGCACCTTGTCAAAGGCCTTCTGAAAATCCAAGTACACAATATCAACCGACTTTCCATTGTCTATCCTGCCTGTTAAATTTTCAAAGAATTGGAATAGGTTAGTCAGGCAGGATTTTCCCTTGAAGCCATGCTGACTTTGGCCTATTTTATCAAGTGCCTTCAAGTACTCTCCTCCTTAATAATCGACTCCAACTTCTTCCCATTCTTTGAGGTCAGATTAAATATCCTGTAGTTTCTTTTCTTGGGCCTTTCTCCCTTCTTGAAGAGTGGAGCGACATTTACAACTTTCCAGTCTTCCGGAACTGTTCCAGAATCTATTGTTTCTTGAAAGATCATTACCAATGCCTCCTTGATCTGTTGAGCCACCTCTTTCAGAATCCTGGGTGTACACCATCTGGTCCAAGTGACTTATCTACCTTTAGACCTTTCTGTTTCCCAGAGCCTTCTCTGTAGTTATGGTGACTTCATGCATTTCATGTCACCTGATGCCTGAAACTTCAACCATACAGCTAGTGTCTCCCCCAATGAAGACGAATGCAAAATACTTGTTCAGTTTGTCCAACAGTTCTTTGTTCTCCCCCCACCCCATTACTACCTCTCCAACATTGTTTTCTAGTGGCCCATTATTCTCTTTAATATTACTGGCTGGCTTACTTTTGTATTCCATGTTTACCTTAATAACTTTATTAGTTGCCTTCTGTTGGTTTTTAAAAGCTTCCCAATCCTCTAACTTCCCATTAATTTTTGTTCTATTATATATCCTCTCTTTGGCTTTAAAGCTAACTTCTCATTAGTCATGATTGTGTCATCTTGCACAGTACTTCTTCTTTGGGATGTATATATCCTATGCCTTCTGTATTGTTTCTAGAATTCCTAGCCATCGCTGCTCTGCCATCATTCCTGTTTTTTTCTAATCAGTTCTAGTCAATTCCTCTCTTAAGCCTCTGTAATTCCCTTTGCTCCACTGTAAGATCAATACATCTAACTTTAGCTTCTCCTTCTCAAATTTCAAGGTGAATTCAATCATATTATGATCACTTTCCCCTAAGGGTCGTTTTATCTTAAACTCAATTCCGATTAATTGCACAAGAATATGTAGCTGATCCCCTAGTGGGCTCAACCATGAGCCACCCTACAAAGCCATTTCAGAGGCACTCTAGAAATTCCCCCTCATGGAATCCAGCACCAACCTATTTTTCCCAATCTACTTGCATTGGGTCTAGTAAGTTGAACCAATTCTTCAGTTGTCCTGTACGCACCCCCTCACCAGCACACCAGACCAGGTGCTGAGGCACCCAATGCTCCTTCAGCACCATCACCTCCCCTCCTCCCCACTCCAGTTCATCATGTGAATGAACAACACAGGCTACCACCGCCTACACTCACTTCTTCCCTTACATCTACCATCTACACCTCCACATACCAACTGCTATTACCCCAATCTTCACTTACCCAGCCCCCACATTCAACCAACTCCCAGACATCATGGACTCACCTTCACTACTAAGCAGGTGAGAATGGTCTGGAGAAACTCAGACACGACAGAGCATCAGGACCAGATGGTGTGATCCCTGAGGTTCTGAAGGAGTGTGCTGAACAGCTGTGTGGAGTTCTGCAGAGCATTTAAGGTCTTAGTCTCTGTCAGTTAAAGTCAATGTAGGCTCATTTTGCTTGTAAAGGGCAGTCAGCTAAAGCAAAAAAAATCAAGACATTACTTATTGTTGCACAGAAAAAGCTTTGTAATCCTTTTACACCAGCTTACTGTGATTTTAATTTGCCACTCTGAAATAGGCTGTAATTACTTGATTTATCACTGCCTTTCTATTTTCACTTTTTTTTGGAACTCTAAAGTATTATGGTTCAAAAGCTATCTGTATGTGACTGAAGATCATCACATGCTTTTTAGTCATGATAAGCTGTTATCACCATATTTAAAGATTAACATTTTCTGTTGATTAGAGTTCCTGTTTCTCCCTTCAGCAAAATAAAAATGAATTTTCTGTTTAGAATTGCAGTGACGAAATGCTCACATCACTGCATGTTATTTGTTTGATTTAGGAGAGGAAATTACAACTACCAGTTTTCCACATTTATAATTCAATTGAAATTTTACTGGGTTAACAGAAGAATGTTAAAACCACAGGGAATTCATCAACATGAAGCATCTGGTTCTTTGGTCTGTTGAACATCTAAAACAATTCTAGATTTTTCTACTTCAGCCCAACTTTGGACTTAACTGTTTTTGAATAACATGCTATCCTGTTATGCCTATTAATGTGTAGTTGCAATGTTTCTGAAGTACTTTATATAACATCTGCTGAAAGCTCTCCCAAATTTATGGTACAAGCAGTCCCCAGGTTACAAACGAGTTCTGTTCCTGAGTCCGTCTTTAAGTTGGATTTGTCGGAACAAGTACATCCGGTATTATTTAGCGTCAGTTATTCAAACGTTTGTCGTAGTATATACCTTTCTATGCATATAAAATACTTAAGAAACGTATCTATTCCAATAATTAAACCACTGTGTTGCTTAGTAATAATTGTAGCTTTCATCGAGGCAAGGCCTTTCACGTGCTTCATTATTCTCACTTTATCCTTTATCTTTTAAAATTGTTCCAATCGTTGACCAACTGTAGCCTAACGCTTTTCCAATGACTGATGACGTTTCACCTCTTTCCAAATGCTTTATTATTTCCAATTAATTTTTATTTTTAATCATGATCGCTTCCTGTCAATAGAACAGAAACACTGTGGGCAGCGGGTCCCAACCTCTGCCAGCTCCCGAGGTCCGCTGGTTCCTAAGGACCACCCCACTGAATTCCTCGTATCATAAAGCCCACCACACTGAGACAGGTTAAATGGGACAAGTGGGGGCTGTGCTGGGTTTGGGTATTTGATCCTCCTCAGTATTCCGCGTGGGAATTTAAACTGGAGGTGGCAGTTTTTTTTACGAGGTCGAGTTGCGAGCTTGACATCAACCTGGTGCGCTCGGGAGCAGTCTGTCACTGGATCGAACTTGGGAACCTCCATTCTGGAGCCCAGTGCTGATCTCATTGTGCCACCAGCCGACCGGAAAAGGTGGGGGAATCTTGCTAAGAAAAATTTAAGCCAAATACAAAGTTACACACTCAACACAGTGTCAACGGCAACATCTTAAAATGGTGGAATGCGTCGCGATCCGACTTAAAATGGCGGACGGCATTCTCCTTCTTTGGTTCATAAGTACAAGTTGTTTGTAAGTTGGACGTTCGTAACTCGGGGACTACCTGTATTAAATCCTTCTCAGATCTCCTATGACAATGACAAGCATAAGCTCTCAACACATTTCCCCACAGTTATATTTACTTTTGTTCCAAATGCACGCAGGAGCACTTCATTTTAGCAATATTTTGTCAATGGTTCCATAAGACCATAAGATATAGGAGCAGAAGAAGGCCACTTGGCCCATCAAGTCTGTTCTGCCATTCAATCATGGTCCAATTCTTCCAGTCATTCCCACCCCCCTACCTTCTCCCTATAGCCTTTGATACGCTGGCTAATCAAGAACCTATCTATCTCTGCGTTAAATACTAATAACACCATCTAGTATGGCCATCTAATATAGTTCATCTAATAACACCATAGGTCACATTAAGTTTACATATTTCTTTTGATTATGTGACCCATCTTTCAGATATCAATAGCATATTAAGGTGTTTTAACTTAAGTGCACACAAATCTGAAAACATTAAGAAATGGCTTTACAGGCTTACAGCTTGTATCTCCCAAATTTCTGGAAGACATTCAGCATTTAATTATCTCTTTATTTTCTCCTAACCTGGAAGAAGTTCCCCATAATTTTTGGAAAAAAATGTAAATTTTCCATTTTCCGAATTATTTATTTTCAGTACAATTTAAGTCTAAAGATCATTGAGCTTAGAAGTTGTATATATATCTATGGCATGTTGAATCGTAGTATTAGAAAATGGAAAACGATAGCTCTTCAAGATTGTATTTAGACTCGGTTACAGAATCATTTCCACAGTGGCAGAACCTCTGGCTGTAAAGTAGGTCTTGGGACTTGGGTAAGGTTAAGTAGCTGTAAATTTTAAATATTTTGAGAGTACAAATATATATTGTGTAGCAAGACACAAAATGTTGGAGGAACTCAGCAGACCCTACAGTTGAATCAGAATCAGGTTTACTATCATCTGCGTGTTGTGAAATTTGTTCACTTATCAGCAGCAGTGCATTGCAATACATGGTAATATAGAAAAAAAAAGCAAATCAATTACAGTAAATATATATGTGTGCTGGCCGGCTGGTGGCATAGTTTTTGAGGAAATTACAAGCAGTGTAGACAAAGGAGATGCAGTGGATGTGGTGTACTTGGATTTTCAGAAGGCCCTTGACAAGGTGTCGCACATGAGGCTGCTTAGCAAGATGAGATATCAAGGCTTCACGCTCATGGTAGTCTTTCTTGGGGTAAACACATATATAAAGCAGGTGTCTTTTTTTCTTAAAAGCAAAAATCCTCTTTGGATCTCAGTGTGGTATATGGTGATATGTACAGTTACAAGAAAAAAATTGTGAACCCTTGCAATTACCTGTCTTTCTGCATTAATTACTTATAAAATGTGGTCTGATCTTCATCTAACTCATAAAAATAGACAAACACAATCTGCCTAAACTAATAACACACAAGCTGAGAAGCTGGACCTCAAAGGTAGTAATCTTGGGATTGCTGCTTGTGCCACGTGACAGTGAATAAAGGAATAGAGTGAGGTGGAGGACAAATGCGTGGCTGAAGGATTGGAGCAGGGGCCAGGTATTCAGATTTTTGGATCATTGGGACCTCTTTGGGGGCAAGAGTGACCTGTACAAAAAGGACAGGTTGCACCTGAATCCAAGGAGGACCACTATCCTGACAGGGAGGTTTGCTAATGCTATTGGGGAAGGTTCAAACTAATTTGCAAGGGGGGGGTGGTGGGAGCTGAAGTGAAGAGGCAGAGAATGGGGAGGTTGAAACACAAGTAGAGGCAGCTTGTAGGGAGTTTGTGAGGAAGGATAGGCAGATATTAGAGCAAAGATGCACTCAGCCTGATGGTTTAAGACGTATTTATTTTAATGTAAGGAGTATCATAAACAAGGAGGATGAACTTAGAGTCTGGATCAATATGTGAAACTGTGACATCGTCGTGGGCATTACAGAGATTTAGATGTTTCAGGAGCAGGAATGGCTGCTGAATGTGCCAGCTTTAGATATTTCAAAAAGAACCGAGATGGAGGCAAAAGAGGTGGGAGCATGGCATTGCTAATTAGGCATGGTGTCACATCAGCAGAAAAGGAGGAAGTCATGGAGGGATGGTCTACTGAGTCAGTGTGGATATTAAGTCAGAAACAGGAAAGGGGCAATAACTCAAATGGGTGTTTTTCATAGATACCCCCAATAGTAGCCCACTTGGAATACTGTGTTCAGTTCTGGTCACCTTACTTCAGGAAGGATGTGGCTACTGTAGAGAGACTGCAGAGGAGATTTACAAGGATGTTGTCTGGATTGGAGGGTGTACCTTAGGAGAATAGGTTGCGTATACTTGGCATTTTATCCTTGGAGAGACAGAGGATGACAGGAGACCTGATAGAGGTGTATAAGATCATGAGGGGCATTGATCGTGTGGATAGCCAGAGGCATTTTCCCATGGCTGATGTGAGGAGGCATAGTTTTAAGGTACTTGGAAATAGGTACCAAGGGGAAGTCAGGGCTAAGTTTTTCACACAGAGAGTGGTGGGTGCATGGAATGCACTGCTGGTGGCGCTGGTGGAAGCGGATACAATAGGATCTTTTAAGAGCCTCTTAGATAGGTATGTGGAGCTTAGAAAAATAGAGAGCTATGCACTAGGGAAGTTCTAGGCAGTCTCGAGAGTGGGTTATATGGTTGACACAACGTTGTGAGCTGAAGGAATTGTGACATGTTGTTCACTTGTGTGTTATTTCCAGCATTTGCAGATTCACTCGTGTGGTCATCACTACCTCCTCCCATAGTCTGGCCTACTGAGTTCTGCCAGCATTTTGTGTTTTTATTTATTTCCAGCATCTGCAGATTCACTTGTGTGCATGTTGTAAATTTGTATGTTCTATATTCTATGTAAAACTCCTCATCAATATTGAGTACACCATTTAAACAATCAATCTAGGTTCAAATAAGTTAGTGAATTTCTGGGGTAATGCCTTCTACAAAAGCAGGTGTTCAGGTGTTTCAATCAATGAGGTGAATTTGGAGTGTGGGTTGTAGAGGTGCCCTGCCCTATAAAAAAGACACAAAGTCAGTTTACTGATAGCCTGTTCTTCTCAAGAAACATCTGTTTATGTTTATGAAGAATGGTGGAAGGAGAATCATGGTTTGGGGCTGTTTTGCTGTCTCAGGGCCTGGACAGCTTGCAGTCATTGAGGGAACAATGAATTAAAAATTGTATCAGGAGAATGTTAGGGTAGCGGTCCATCACCTGAAGCTTAATAGAAGTTAGATGATGGAACCAGAAATGTGCCTGAATTTAAAAGACCACTTTGATAGAGTGGGAAATGAATGTTGTAGTCATTTACCTTCCTTTAAAAAAACATGATATGAACCTATACCCTGGAGATCAAAATTCTTAGTACTTTCTCAACTATACTACTTCCTGAGTGAAGTCAGCTAATTAAGCTTTAGTGCCCATACTCCAAACTTGTTAGTTAAAATCCTTCCTCTACTAATGAACAAAAGTCATTTGTACTGGTTTATACTATAAAAGTATTATGAACCTCATCAATAGATTGAAACATAAAAGAAATAATCAAACTACATCAACAAAATGTTAGTATCATGCAGTGGATTTGAAACTAAAATGGTGTCGTGATGTGTAGTGGTACTGGATTTGTCGTATTACACAGACCAATGAGAAGGTGGAGCCAATGCTTACATAAAGGTCATGGGTGCTTGTAGCAACAATGAATGAGCTGTGAGATAGCAGCTCTGCAAACTGTACCACTACAGTGCCTTGTCTTGACTTTTTTCCTTTGTCATGCCAATTTCCACTCATCTATCAAGCAAAGTAAAGACATAAATTGACATATTGATAATTTATACTTATCCAAAGGTAAATCTCATGGAAGTATCTCTAACAAGAGAAAGATGCTAGAAATCTGAGCAACACACTGAAAATGCCGGAGGAACTGAGCAGGCCAGGCAGCGTCTATGGAAAATTGTACAGTTGACGTTTCGGGCTGAAACCCTTCAGTAGGACTGGAGGAAAAAAAAACTGTGGAGTAGATTTGAAAGATTGGAGGGGGTTTGAGAAAGAGAAATGCCAAGTGATAGGTGAAACTTGGAGGGAGATAGATGAAGCAAAGAGCTAGGAAGTTGATTAGTGAAAGAGACAGAAGGCCATAGAAGAAAGAAGGTGGGAGGGTTGTAGGAGCATCAGAGGGAGGTGAATCAAGGAGATAAATAGAGAGGGACAAGGGGATGGGAAATGGTGAAGGACTGTGGTGGAGGCGTTATTGTGGCAGGGAGATGGGAACAAGTGCAGAGAGCCAGAGCGGTGTAAAATGAGGGTAGAAGCAAAAAGTAGTAAGCTGAAAAGTAAAAGTGGCAGGCAGGCAAATCCAAGGCAAAAAGCAAAAAGAGCCATTTTTCAACATAATTGTCTAAGAGTGGTGTAAAAACAAGCCTGAAGGATTTGTGTGTCAATGTGAGGAGTATTCAATAGACAATAGGTGCAGAAGTAGACCATTCGGCCCCTTGAGTCTGCACCGCCATTCTGAGATCATGGCTGATCATTCACTATCAATATCCAGTCCCTGCCTTGTCCCCATATCCCTTGATTCCCCTATCCATCAGATATCTATCCAGCTCCTTCTTGAAAGCATCCAGAGAATTGGCCTCCACCGTCTTCCGAGGCAGTGCATTCCACACCTCCACAACTCTCTGGGAGAAGAAGCTCTTCCTCAACTCTGTTTTAAATAACTGACCTCTTATTCTCAATCCATGCCCTCTGGTACTGGACTCTCCCAACATCTGGAACATATTTCCTGCCTCAATCCTATCAAATCCTTTAATTATCTTAAACGTTTCAATCAGATCCCCTCTCAATCTCCTCAATTCCAGTGTGTACAAGCCCAATCTCTCCAATCTCTCTGCGTAAGACAGTCCTGCCATCCCAGGAATCAACCTAGTGAATCTACGCTGCACTTCCTCAATTGCCAGAATGTCCTTCCTTAAACCTGGAGACCAAAACTGTACACAATATTCCAGGTGTGGTCTCACCAGGGCCTTGTACAAATGCAAAAGAACATCCTTGCTCTTGTATTCAATTCCCCTTGTAACAAAGGCCAACATTCCATTTGCCCTCTTCACTGCCTGTTGCACTTGCTCATTCACCTTCATTGACTGGTGAACTAGGACTCCTAGGTCTCTTTGCATTTCTCCCTTACCTAACTCGACACCGTTCAGACAATACTCTGCCCTCTTGTTCCAGCTTCCAAAGTGGATAACTTCACATTTATTCACATTGAATGACATCTGCCAAGTATCTGCCCACTCACTCAGCCTATCCAAGTCTCCCTGTGTTCTCCTAACGTCCTCTTCGCATGTCACACTGCCACCCAGTTTAGTATCGTCAGCAAACTTGCTGATATAGTTTTCAATGCCCTCATCTAAATCGTTGACATAAATTGTAAAGAGCTGTGGTCCCAATACAGAGCCCTGTGGTACCCCACTAGTCACCTCCAGCCAGTCTGAGAAACACCCATTCACTGCTACCCTTTGCTTTCTATCTGCCAACCAGTTTTCTATCCATGTTGAAACCCTGCCCCCAATGCCATGAGCTCTGATTTTACTCACCAATCTCCTATGTGGCACCTTATCGAATGCCTTCTGAACAAGGTGGATGAATTGAATGTGCAGATAGTTATTAATGAATATGATATAGTTGGGATCACAGAGACATGGGTCCAGGGTGACCAAGGATGGGAGCTCAACATCCAGGGATATTCAATATTCAGGAGGGATCAACAGGAAAGAAAAGGAGGTGGGGTAGCATTGCTGGTTAGAGAGGAGATTAACGCAATAGGAAGGAAGGATATTAGCCTGGAGGATGTGGAATTGATATGGGTACAACTGCATAACACTAAGGGGCAGAAAACGCTGGTGGGAGTTGTGTACAGGCCACCTAACAGTAGTAGTGAGGTTGGGGATGGCATTAAACAGGAAATTATTATTTGCGTGCAATAAAGGAACAGTAGTTATGATGGGTGACTTCAATCTACATATGGATTGGGTGAACCAAATTGGTAAGGGTGCCGAGGAAGAGGATTTCTTGGAATGTATGCGGGACGGTTTTCTGAACCAATCTGTCGAGGAACCAACTAGAGAGCAGGCCATTCTAGATTGGGTATTAAGCAACGAGGAAGGGTTAGTTAGCAATCTTGTCGTGCGAGGCCCCTTGGATAAGAGTGACCATAATATGGTGGAATTCTTCATTAAGATGGAGAGTGACATAGTTGATTCCGAAACAAAGGGTCTGAACTGAAAGAAGGGTAACTTTGAAGGTATGAGACGTGAATTAGCTAAGATAGACTGGCAAATGATACTTAAAGGGTTGATGGTGGATATGCAATGGCAAGCATTTAAAGATCGCATGGATGAACTACAACAATTGTTCATCCCAGTTTGGCAAAAGAATAAACCAGGGAAGGTAGTGCACCCGTGGCTGACAAGGGAAATTAGGGATAGTATCAAGTGCAAAGAAGAAACAATTAGCAAAAAAAAAGCGGCACACCTGAGGACTGGGAGAAATTCAGAGACCAGCAGAGGAGGACAAAGGGCTTAATTAGGAAAGGGAAAAAAGATTCGGAGAGAAAGCTGGCAGGGAACATAAAAACTGACTGTAAAAGCTTTTATAGATACGTGAAAAGAAAAAGATTGGTCAAGACAAATGTAGGTCCTTTACAGTCAGAGACAGGTGAATTGATCATAGGGAACAAAGACATGGCAGACCAATTGAATAACTACTTTGGTTCTGTCTTCTCTAAAGAGGACATAAATAATCTTCCGGAAATAGTAAGGGACCGAGGGTCTAGTGAGATGGAGGAACTGAGGGAAATACATGTTAGTAGGGAAGTGGTGTTAGGTAAATTGAAGGGATTAAAGGCAGATAAATCCCCAGGGCCAGATGGTCTGCATCCCAGAGTGCTTAAGGAAGTAGCCCAAGAAATAGTGGATGCATTAGTAATAATTTTTCAAAACTCCTTAGATTCTGGATTAATTCCTGAGGATTGGAGGGTGGCTAATGTAACCCCACTTTTTAAAAAAGGAGGGAGAGAGAAACCGGCGAATTAGTCTGACATCGGTGGTGGGGAAAATGCTAGAGTCGGTTATCAAAGATGTGATAACAGCACATTTGGAAAGAGGTGAAATCATCGGACAAAGTCAGCATGGATTTGTGAAAGGAAAGTCGTGTCTGATGAATCTTACAGAATTTTTTGAAGATGTAACTAGTAGAGTGGATAGGGGAGAACCAGTGGATGTGGTATATTTAGATTTTCAAAAGGCTTTTGACAAGGTCCCACACAGGAGATTAGTGTGCAAACTTAAAGCACAAGGTATTGGGGGTATGGTATTGATGTGGATAGAGAATTGGTTGGCAGACAGGAAGCAAAGAGTGGGAGTAAACGGGACCTTTTCAGAATGGCAGGCAGTGACTAGTGGGGTACCGCAAGGCTCAGTGCTGGGACCCCAGTTGTTTACAATATATATTAATGATTTAGACGGGGGAATTAAATGCAGCATCTCCAAGTTTGCAGATGACGCTAAGCTGGGCGGCGGTGTTAGCTGTGAGGAGGATGCTAAGAGGGTGCAGGGTGACTTGCATAGGTTAGGTGAGTGGGCAAATTCATGGCAGATGCAATTTAATGTGGATAAATGTGAGGTTATCCACTTTGGTTGCAAGAACAGGAAAACAGATTACTATCTGAATGGTGGCCGACTAGGAAAAGGGGAGGTGCAACGAGACCTGGGTGTCATTGTACACCAGTCATTGAAGGTGGGCATGCAGGTACAGCAGGCAGTGAAGAAGGCAAATGGTATGTTGGCATTCATAGCAAAAGGATTTGAGTATAGGAGCAGGGAGGTTCTACTGCAGTTGTACAAGGCCTTGGTGAGACCGCACCTTGAGTATTGTGTGCAGTTTTGGTCCCCTAATCTGAGGAATGACATTCTTGCCATAGAGGGAGTACAAAGAAGGTTCACCAGATTGATTCCTGGGATGGCAGGACTTTCATATGAAGAAAGACTGGATCGACTAGGCTTATACTCACTGGAATTTAGAAGATTGAGGGGGGATCTTATTGAAATGTATAAAATTCTAAAGGGATTGGACAGGCTAGATGCAGGAAGATTGTTTCTAATGTTGGGGAAGTCCAGAATGAGGGGGTCACAGTTTAAGGATAAAGGGGAAGCCTTTTAGGACTGAGATGAGGGAAAACTTCTTCACACAGAGAGTGGTGAATCTGTGGAACTCTCTGCCACAGGAAACAGTTGAGGCCTGTTCATTGGCTATATTTCAAAGGAAGTTAGATATGGCCCTTGTGGCTAAAGGGATCAGGGGTATGGAGAGAAAGCAGGTACAGGGTTTTGAGTTGGAATATCAGCCATGGTCATACTGAATGGCGGTGCAGGCTCAAAGGGCCGAATGGCCTACTCCTGCACCTATTTTCTATGTTTTTACGTTTCTAGACAATGGGGTGAGCCATTGGGGGTTCCCTTTGTCAGAAGGGTAGTGCAGTCTGATGTGACCAGAATGAACATTAAGTTTTCCTGAATGCTATTGGTATTGCTTTATTTTGGAAATTGAAGAAGGAAACCTCAATTTATTAAAGAAGAATGACGCATAGCAAGGCAAATATAGCTCCTCTTTGTTTAACAAAGAACACTTTTGATGGCAACATTTCTGGTTGATCTGCCACCCTTGTGCCTCTCATTGTCATTCTGGAGACGGGTGGTCCTTTCATCCGCCGTCTCTTCATCTCTTCTGCTTTTTATTCTTTGTCTCTGATCTTGGAGACATGCATTTCTCTGCTGATTTGTCTCTTCTTCTCTCTTGCTCCTGTGCCTGTTTTTATCATTCTGGAGACGTGCATTTCTAAGCTCCTTTGTCTCTTCCTCTCTCCTCCTTCTATGTCAGTTGTCATTTTGGAGACGTGCATGCATCTCCTCCTCTGTCTGTTTCTCTCCTTATCTTTTTTGTCCTGACTCTTCGATCCTGGAGTCGTGCAGCCCTGGCCTCATCCGATTTTTGTCCTCTCCCTCTCCTTGCCGCCTCCCAACGACGTTTGGCATCATCTCTTGACCAGAATGTCCCACTTCTCTTTCGTGCAGCATAATTAGGCTGACCATATATTTTTTACCCTAATGCTGGATAGAAGATACAAAACAGTAACACCAAAGCATCCAGGATGCTGATTATCCTTGGTGATGTGGTTCGCACTCTCCTAAATGGACGTGATATAGTCACCGCTGTCCTCTGGCTACAGCAAAGGGTTTGATGGGTGTCTTGAAGTATGTCATTCCAATAAGATTTAATTATCTTTTACTGATGGGTGGCAGTTAGATCTTTCCCAGTCCTGCACATGCTGATGGTGATTAGCAGAATGTGACCGCTTGAAATAGAGCTGCCCTGCCCTTTTGCTCCACTTGGTGTTGCTGCTATGAGCATTGTGAGTTGCCTCTGAGGTTGGCCTTGCGCATGCGTTGTGTCACGTCGCGGTTTCCAAGATGCCTGACATCTGCTCTCTGGTGAAAGCGGGGCTGTTGATTTTGGCAAGTGAGCAATTTTATATGAATATATAACCCTGAACTTTGCCTGCATCCTATAAGCGCATTTTTGGTCGATTTAGCCAAACATAGTGCCGTTGTAATGCACCGTTTGCACTAATTGGAGGTCACAAACAGAGCATGAGAGTTTTAGTAGTATATAGATATCTACAACTGACTGATCACACTAATTCTAGATATAATAATTTTTATGCAGGGGTTCCCTGAGACCTGAAAATTATTTCAAGGGCTCCCCCAGGGCAAAAAGTTTGAGAAAGGCTGGTCTAGGGTATTATCATTTTGTAAAACAATTTTTACTAACTGTAAAAACACAAAATGCTGGCAGAACTCAGCAGGCCAGACAGCATCTATGGGAGGAGGTAGTGACGACGTTTTGGCCCGAAACGTCGTCACTATCTCCTCCCATAGATGCTGTCTGGCCTGCTGAGTTCTGCCAGCATTTTGAGTTTTTATTTATTTCCAGCATCTGCAGATTCACTCGTGCGCCTTTGAATTTACTAACTGTACTCTGTACCAATTGCCCAAAACCTTAAATAATTTCCCTTGATTTCTTTCTTTTTCAATCTTTTTATTAAGTTTCATATATATATATATATATATATATATATATATAAAAAACATAACATAATAATGAATAGGTTATGAATACAATAGACTTGAAATTACATTGGTAATAAGATAATAATATCCTATTAAAACATCAACAGAAACAAGTACATTAATCAATCAAGTCTGTATAACTATATATGAAAAAAAAACAAAAATAATCGTCAAAAAAGAAAAAAAAATTGAAAATAAGTAAAAGAAAATATATATTGATAAAAGAACACTAAACTAAACTAACATGGGCAATAGTAACAGTTTATAAGTATGTGATAGTGTCAAAAAAACTCCGGAACTCCATACCTGAACAAGAATAAGCAGAAAGAAGGTCTGGAAAAGGTCAGATTAATTCATATGAAAATGCCGAATAAACGGTCCCCAAGTTTCTTCAAATTTGACTGATGAGTCAAAAATAGTGCTTCTGATTTTTTCCAAACTTAGATATGAAATAGTTTGAGAAAGCCACTGAGACGTGGTAGGAGGATTTACTTCTTTCCAGTTTTGTAATATAGACCTTCTGGCCATTAATGTTACAAAAGCAATCATTCGTCTGATTGAAGGGGAAAACTGAATACCATCCTCATTTGGTATACCAAAAATTGCAGTAATAAAGTGAGGTTGTAAATCGATATTCCAAATTGAAGAAATGGTAAAAAATATGTCCTTCCAATAGTTATGTAAAGTGGGACATGACCAAAACATGTGGGTCAATGAAGCCACTTCTAGATGACACCTGTCACATTGAGGGTTAATATAAGAGTAAAATCGAGCAAGCTTATCTTTAGACATATAAGCTCTATGTACAATTTTAAATTGTATTAAAGCATGTTTAGCACATATAGAAGAGGAATTAACCATTTGTAAAATTTTTTCCCATTTATCTGTTGAAATATTATTTCGAAGTTCTTTTTCCCATTCTTGTTTAATTCTATCTGATATTTCTGGTTGTATCTTCATAATCATATTATAAATAAAAGCTACTAATCCCTTCTGACAAGGGTTTAAGGTAAAAATCAAATCTGAGAAATCCAGTGAAGTTGAATTGGGAAAAGATGGTAGAACTTTATGTAAGAATTTTCTGATTTGTAGATATCTGAAAAAATTAGATTTAGGTAATTTAAACTTGTTGGAAAGTTGGTCAAAGGACATCAAAGTATCTTCAAAAAAAAATCATGAAAACATTTTATACCTTTCCTTTTCCATATGCTAAAAGCTTGATCTGTCCAGGAAGGTTTGAAAAAAAAATTAAGTAAGATAGGGCTATCAAGAACAAAGTTTTTCAGAGTAAAAAACTTACGAAATTGAAACCAAATTCGTAATCTATGTTTGATAACAGGATTAGATATCTGTTTATTAAATTTAACTAAATCAGCAGGAAGAAAAGAACCAAGAACAGAGAATAAAGAATATCCCTTTACCTCGTTACATTCCAAATTTACCCACTGCGGGCACAGTGGTGAATCCAAATCTAATTTCCAATACATTAAGTTACGAATATTATTTGCTCAATAATAAAATCTAAAGTTAGGTAAAGCTAGACCACCATCTTTTTTAGATTTTTGTAATTGCTATTTACTTAACCTGGGGTTTTTATTTTGCCACACAAATGAGGAAATTTTTGAATCAATGTTATCGAAAAAAGATTTAGGAATAAAAATTGGTAAGGCTTGAAATAAGTATAAAAATTTTGGTAAAATCATCATTTTAATAGCATTAATCCGACCAATTAATGATAAGAATAAGGGAGAACATCTTGTAGTAAGTTGTTGAATTTGATGAAGCATAGGTAAAAAATTCAGTCTAAATAAATCTTTATATTTCTTGGTAATTTTTATACCTAAATAGGTAAAGTTATCAGCAACAACTTTAAATGGTATCCTGTCATTCAATAAAGTTTGTGTGTTTAAAGGAAATAATTCACTCTTATCCAAGTTTAGTTTATAACCAGAAAAGCTACCAAATTGAGCCAACAAGGATAAAATAGCGGGAATAGACCTGTCAGGATCAGAAATATATAACAGCAAGTCATCAGCATAAAGTGATAATTTGTATAACTTCTCATTACGGGTAATACCAAAAATATTAGGAGATTCACGAATAGCAATGGCTAAAGGTTCTAATGCGATATTAAATAATAAAGGACTTAAGGGACAGCCTTGTCTCGTACCACGAGATAGTTGAAAAAAAGAGGATCTATAGTTATTTGTAAGAACAGAAGCAACAGGTTTATAATATATTAATTTAATCCATGATATGAAGTTGGGACTAAAATTAAAATTTCTCAATGTATTAAATAAGTATGTCCATTCAACTCTATCAAAAGCTTTTTCAGCATCTAATGAGATAACACATTCTGAGATTGTGGGTGATGAAGTATAAATTATATTAATCAATTTTCTAACATTAAAAAAGGAATACCGATTCCTAATGAAACCAGTTTGATCTTCTGAAATAATCTGTGATAGTACCTTTTCTAATCTAATGGCTAAAATTTTTGTAAGAATCTTAGAATCTACATTTAATAATGATGTAGGGTGATAAGATGCACATAAAGTAGGATCTTTATCTTTTTTAAGAATTAGAGAGATAGTAGCTTCATAAAAAGATTGAGGTAATCTCTTCTTAGCAAACGCATCATTAAAAATTTCACATAACCAAGGGGAAAGCAAAGAAGAAAAAGTTTTAAAAAATTCTACAGTATAACCATCAGGACCAGGAGCTTTTCCTGAATTCATTGATGAGATAGCCTCTCCTATTTCGGGCATAGAGATAGGAGCATCTAACAAGCTATGATCTTCATCTATCAGTTTAGGAATATTCAAATTGTTAAAAAAAATTATCCATCATGGACAGGTCACCATCAAATTCTGATTGATATAAAGATTTATAAAAATCTTGAAAAGTATTATTGATTTCTTTATGATCAGTAGTTAAATTACCGTCTTGTTTACGAATTTTAATAATTTGTCGCTTAGTTGAAATAGCTTTTAATTGATTAGCTAACAGTTTACCAGTTCGATCACTGTGAATATAGAATTGAGCCCTGGTCCTAATTAATTGATTTTCAATTGAAGAAGATAATAGTAAATTATGTTCCATTTGAAGCTCAACTCTCTTCTTATAAAGTTCTTTGGTAGGAGTCATGGAATAAATCTTATCAATTTCCTTAATTTTATCCACTAATAAAGCAATATCTAAATATCTTTGTTTTCTTTTACCAACGGAATATGAGATAATTTGTCCATGGATAAAAGCCTTAAAAGAATCCCAAAGTATTCCTCTGTCGATTTCTTCGGTATAGTTTGTTGAGAAAAACAAGTCAATTTGCTGTTTTATGTAGGTGATAAATTCTGGGTCTTGAAGCAAAGTAGCATTAAGTCTCCAAGATCTAATATTATTGGAAAAGTCCGAAATCTTAATAGATAACTTCAAAGGTGCATGATCCGAAATAGTAATAGAATCATATTTACAATCAATAACATCCATTAATAACCGATGATCAATAAGAAAATAGTCAATTCTAGAATAGCTATGATATACATGTGAAAAAAATGAAAATTCTTTATCTTTAGGGTTCAAAAACCGCCATATTTCTGTGATTCCCGAATCAACCATAAAAGAATTAATAAGTAAGGCTGATCTATTCGGAAGAGTACGGATAGGTTTAGATCTATCCATCGAAGGATTCAAACAACAATTAAAATCTCCACCCATTATCAACATATATTCATTTAGATTAGGAAGGGAAGTTTAAAAAATTCAGGGCAGTCAAAGTTTGGAGCATAAATATTAACTAGAACCACTTTTCGATTAAAAAGTGAACCAGTTATCAACAAAAATCTGCCCTGTGGATCAGAAATAATTTCATGATGTGTGAACGAAATTGAGGGGTCTATAAAATAGACACACCCCTAATTTTGGCGGTACAATTCGAATGAAATTGTTGACCCTTCCAGAACCTAAAAAAACGCTGATTATCCTCCCTCCTAATATGGGTCTCCTGTGCAAAAATAATATTAGCATTCAATCTATGGAATACTTTAAGTATTTTTTTACGTTTAATCGGATGATTTAAACCATTAGTATTCCAAGAAATAAAGTTAATAGATTTATCCATCATGCTAATATTTGTTGTGTATATCATAAAAGGTTACAAAGACACATAACCCATAATTCAGGAAGAAGGAAAATTGATTCAGGAGCAACCGAAGAACATGACACCTCAACAATATTAATAATTTAAAGTCGGCCCATAGACTAAAAGCAAAAATATAAAAATCAAAAGCGTGAAAAAAGATTCCTACCCCCTCCCCCCACCCTTTGAAAGAAAGCCAAGCGGCAGGCACATAATCTAATACTAACATTACCCCCATTTCAAGATGGCAGCTCCATAAAAAGATTTTTAAAAAAACTATGTAACACCCAGATTTAAATATAGGTTGCAAAAAAAAAGTATATATCAGTCAGAATGAAAAAACTAATATAATAAAACAAACAATCATTAATAAAAAAAGTATAAACATTAAAATTTAAAAGTGTAATATACCTTTAAAAAAAATTCCATATTCAAATACAAGAAAGATGACGTTTCATAAGCAAAGGCTTATGGGAAGAAGAAACGACATTTTGAAAAGCCGTATTACAAAATACAAATGTAAGTTCAGCAACCTATTAAAAGAAATTTAATAAAAAAAAGTTATCAAAATAGGATTAAAAAAGGGATTTAATAGACATTACAATATATATAAAAAAAAGACCAAAAAATCCAAAACATTCGTCCCATTTCTAAGTACAGGCAAACAAATAAATGCTTACAGAAAACAGAATCTTACGGGAAAAAGAAACGACATCTTGAAAAAAAAAGTAAATCATTATTACAAAATATAAACGTATATATCCGAAACAGAAAAAAGAATAAAAAAAGGATATTATAAAAATTAAAAAGAGCATCTATAAACAATGATGATAGTAAAAAAAACAGACCCGTAGATCAGGATAATAAGTTATAACCCAGCTTCATAGGTTAAAACTTAAAATGAAATGGCATCCTCTCTCCGAAAAATCTTCAACGTAACACATAGTTTAACTTGCACTAGAAGATCGATATTCTTCAACAAATTTCTTCGCTTCTTCCGGAGTGTTAAAAAATTGCTGACTGTTGTCGTTCAGCGTAATTCTAAGCTTCGCTGGATACATTAAAGCTTGTTTAAGTCCAGTCGAGTGAATCTCTGCCATCACTGGTTTAAAAGCAATTCTCGCTCTCATTACTTCGAACGAATAATCCTCAACAATTCGAAATGTGTTTTTGTTGTGAGAAATCATACCTTTTTTACGAGCTAATCGAATTAAAAGCTCTTTCTCACGAGGATAATGAAGGCGAACAATCACCGTTCGTGGTTTAACACTCGTAGCCGAAAACCTCGCAACTCTGTGAGCGCGGTCGATAACAGGTTTAGTTTGCAAACCTTCACCACCGAAAATTTCCCACAGTAATTTAGAGAAAAATTCAGTTAAATCACCGGACTCAACTTTTTCGGGAAACCCGATGATTCGCAAATTCTGTCTGCGAGATCAGTTTTCGAGATCAGTAATTTTAAACTTATACTGATCTACTGTTTTAACAGTCGATTGTATCTTCTTGTCCAACGCTTCAATTGTACGTACTTTTTCACAAATTAATTTTTCAAGAGTCGTAAACTTATCTTCATGCCGCTGAATATCCGATGCCTGCGATTGAAGCTTATTATCAAGCGATCTAACAACTCCTTCAAGTTCAGACATTTTCATGGTAAGCTTGTTTTCCAAACTTGTTGCTTTACTTTCCAGCTTGCTTTCCAAACTTGCAAGTTTAGCATCCAGAAGATTAGAAATTGCGTCGATAGATAAAGGCTCTTTAGACGATTTCTTGCTTGTAGCCATTTTAAGTTCGACAGAATTAGATCAAATATAGTTTTAGGAAAAAAAAAGTTAATCGAAAGTATCAACTCATATGATTAAATTCGAAAAGATTTGATTAAAGGGTGATTATAGTTGAAAAAATGAAGAGCGCCTAAAAGGCAGATGTTTACGTCGCCATCTTGAAACTCCACCCCATTTCCTTTGATTTCTTGGACAGCTTAATAATGGGAACAGATTTTCTTTGTTTATCTGATACAAACCTGACATAATCTTGAAAACATCAGATCTTCTTTCAATCTGTATTATGGGAGCCAATTCTGATTTTTCTAACCTAGACTTCTGTGTTAAAGAATGTTGTAACCATAACTGAACATCGTTTAATGACTAACCAGATCTTTGTAGAAGTTTAGTAGATACTCCCTACTCGTATCCTCTATTTATGGAATTTATGATCCTTTATGGTTCTTCATTGTGTCTTGCCAGCTTGAAAGATACTTTCACGTGAACACACCTCCTCAACTACCCACCACGACCTCCAAATACCCCATAACTTCAGATGCCTGTTTCAACACACACGTTAAAACTGTGCCATGAAGTTTATTTTGCTGCTCTCTATCCCTTCTGCCATGCTTTATCTGCTACTTATCTGCTTATTCTGTTAGCCAATCTTTTCCAGCCGATGTGTAATATTCCTACTGTTTGCCACAGATGCATGTTTCGCATTATTAACTTTTGAAATTTTACTCCTGTATTTTCATGTCCAAATAGTTTATAATTACATATTGAAACAAAAAAAAAACCATGGTCCTAGAACTGACTAATTTTATATTCAATATAAGATAGTTTTTCTATTCCATTTTGTTAGTCAACCTTGAGAGTTCCTTTGCATTATGATTTCTAAATATCCATTAAGACATTTACTTCATTCTTTCTAATCTGCTGTTAAATGCAAAAAATAAGTTAGTCAAACATGATTCACTTTGTACAAATCTGTGTTTGCATCTCTTACTTAGTGAAACCTCTACGTGCCCATTATTGTTTCTAAAACCTTAGACTCCATTGACGTTAAGCAACTGTCTACAATTAATGTCCTTAAACTATTCCTTCAACAAGACATCACATTTGTCATTTTTCAAATCTCTAGCACCTCTCCCAGATCTAGAACGGGCTGGAACATAATGGCAATCCTTCCTGCTATCTCCTCACCCACTTCTCTTGCAATGTGAAATAGAAATAAACTGGACCAGGCACATATCCACTCTAAATGATGCCAGCCTTTTCATCATTTTAAAAATTATCCATTACTTTTGCTGTTCGCACTTCTATGGATATTTGGCAGCATCCTCTCCCTTGCTAAACACTGATACAAAGTACTTTAAATATTCTATTGCTTTCAATCACATATTACTTGCCCTCTTTTGATTGTTCCTACTTTCTACAAATCAAAGGCAGACAACTGCATGGGCCCCAACTTTGCTTGCCTTTTCTCTTTTTGTTGGTTACATGGAACAGTCCCTAGTCGAAACCTACTCTTGCAAACCTTCTTGTTCCACTGTATCAACAGCCATATCCATGCAGCTTCCTGCACTCACATGAAACTCAACTTCCACTCTGCCTACAAATTTTCTTGGACCATTTCTGACAGTCTTCTTCCTTTTCTGGATCTCTTTCACCATCTCAGGTGACAAACTAACTACTAATGTCTACTGCAAACACACTGGTTCCCACAGCTATCTTGACTAAATCTCCAACCATTACTCCTGTTAGGAAACATCCCTTTCTCTCAGTTTCTCCTTTTCCACTGTATCTGTCCTCAAGATGAGACCTTCTACTCTCAAAATTCCTACCACGAGAAACATGTCTTCCCTTCCCACAGTTGCAGCCCTTGTATGCCTTTCTTCCATTTTCCACACATTCTCCTGACCTTCACCTTTCACACTACCAGCATATCATCTGTTACCAACTCTACCACCTTCAGTGGGGTCTTACCGTCAACCATGTCTATTCTCACCCTCCCCTGCTTTTCTTGTTTCTATAGGGACCACCATCTCCCTGGCTCCCTAATCCATTCATCCTTTCCTACCAAACCCTTCCTGCCCCTGTCATTTGCCCTTGCAACTTTATTTGTTCTTACTCCTCCTCCCATACAGCACCCAGGGACCTAAACAACCATTCCAGGTCAGGCAAAGATTCATGTGCAGCTGCTCCAACCTTGTCTACTGCATCTGGTGCTTGCAATGTTGTCTTCCCTACATCACTGAGATCAAGCAAAGTCTAAGTGTATTTTGCACAATACATGCTTTGTCCACAACAAAACCACCCAAACTTCTTGTTTTGTGCCATATTTCAACTCTTATTTCCCATTCCCATGACAATCTGTCTTCTGCCTTCTCCACTGTCATGGTAAGGCCAAATGGAAGAATAAGATCTAATATCCTGCATAAGTAGCCTACAACCTAATGGCATGAATATTGAGTTTTCTAATTTCAGTTACCTGCAATCCAGTTTTGCCCAATCCCATCAATACAGCTGGGTTCTTTCTCTCTTCGTTCATCTTTTCCATCTCTTCTCCCTTTCAGGACCCAGACTCCCCAACTAGTTCCATCAGATTATCTTTTACACTATTATCCACCTGGATTTCTCCTTTGCTTTACCTTTCTGATCCTCTCCCCTTGGTCAAACTGGTTCCATTTGTCCATCATCCGTCACGTACCTGGTCCCATCTATTACCCAACACCCTATCTGGTCAGTACATCCCACCCGTCTCAGCACATTCTACCCTGCCTGTTATTCACTTTCTTCAGCCACTGTAGATCCCAACAAGGCCCAGCTCCAACCTTTCCATATAACCATATAACAATTACAGCACGGAAACAGGCCATCTCAGCCCTTCCAGTCCGTGTCGAACACTTACTCGCACCTAGTCCCACTGGCCCACACTCAGCCCATAACTCTCCATTCCTTTCCTGTCCATATACCTATCCAATTTTACTTTTAATGACAATACCAAACCTGCCTCTACCACTTCTACTGGAAACTCGTTCCAAACAGCTACCACTCTCTGGGTAAAGAAATTACCCCATTTGTTACCCTTAAACTTTTGCCCCCTAACTCTCAATTCATGTCCTCTTGTTTGAATTTCTCCTACTCTCAATGGAAAAAGCCTATCCACGTCAACTCTATCTATCCCCCTCATAATTTTAAATACCTCTATCAAGTCCCCCCTCAACCTTCTATGCTCCAAAGAATAAAGAACTAACTGTTCAACCTTTCCCTATAACTTGGGTGCTGAAACCCAGGTAACATTCTAATAAATCTTCTCTGTACTCTCTCTATTTTGTTGACATCTTCCCTATAATTCGGTGACCAGAACTGTACACAATTCTTCCCTATATTTTTATATAATTTCCTGTAAATTGTCCCAATCCACTTCCTTCTAAATTATTAATGTCTCTCAGCAACCTTAGACAATCCTCGACACTATCCACAACACTACCATCCTTTGTGTCATCTGCAAACTCACCCTTCTATCCCCCACATTCAGGTCGTTAATAAAAATCACAAAAAGTAGAGGTCCCTGAACTGATCCTTGTGGGACACCACTAGTCACAACTCTCCAATCCGAATGTACTCTCTCCACCATGACCCTCTGCTTTATGCAGGCAAGCCAATACTGAATCCACCTGGCCTAACTTCCCTAGATCCCATGCCTTCTGACTTTCTGGATAAGCCTACCATGTGGTACCTTGACAAATGCCTTACTAAAATCCATGTAGATCACATCCACTGCACTACCCTCATCTATATGCCTAGTCACTTCAAAGAACTCTATCAGGCTTCTTAGACACGATCTGCCCTTCACAAAGCCATGCTGACAGTCCCTGATCAGACCATGGTTCTCTAAATGCCCATAGATTCTATCTCTAAGAATCTTTTTCAACAGCTTTCCCACCACAGACGTAAGGCTCACGTAAGGTCTATAGTTACCCGGACTATCCCTACTACCTTTTTTGTACAAGGGGACAACAGTCGCCTCCTTCCAATCCTCCAGTACCATTCCCCTGGAGAACAAGGACATAAAGATCCTAGCGAGAGGCTCAGCAATCTCTTCCCTCGCCTTGTGGAGCAGCCTGGGGAATATTCCATCAGGCCCCGGGAACTTATCTGTCCTAATGTATTTTAGCAAATCCAACACCTCTTCTCCCTTAATATCAACATGCTCCAGAACATCAACCTCGCTCATATTGTCCTCACCACCATCAAGTTCCCTCTCATTGGTGAATACCGAAGAGAAGTATTCATTGGGGACCTCGCTCACTTCCACAGCAACCAGGCACATCTTCCCACCCTTATCTCTAATCAGTCCTATCTTCATTCCTGTCAACCTTTTGTTCTTCACATAATTGAAGAATGCCTTGGGGTTTTCCTTTACCGTACTCGCCAAGACTTTCTCATGTCCCCTTCTTGCTCTCCTCAGCCCCTTCTTAAGCTCCTTTCTTGCTACTCTATATTCCTCAATAGACTCATCTGATTTTTGCTTCCTAAACCTTACGTATGCTGTCTTCTTCCATCTGATGAGATTCTCCACCTCACTTGTCACCTATGGTTCCATCACCCTAGCATTCTTTATCTTCCTCACCGGGCCAAATTTACCCCTAACATCCTGCAAGAGATCCCTAAACATCAACAACATGTCCATAGTACATTTCCCTGCAAAAACATCATCCGCAAGTTATAGCCTCATAGCCTCATAATTTGCCCTTCCCCAATTAAAAATTTTCCTATCCTCTCTGATTCCATCCTTTTCCATGATAATGTTAAAGGCCAGGGAGCAGTGGTCACTGTCCCCCAGATGCTCACCCACTGAGAGATCTGTGACCTGACCTGGTTTGTTACCTCATACTAGATCTAGTATGGCATTTCCCCTAATCAGCCTGTCAACATACTGTGACAGGAATCCATCCTGGATGCACTCTGCCCTGTCTAAACCATTGGAACTAATCAGGTCCAAATCAATATTAGGGAAGTTAAAGTCACCCATGATAACAACCCTGTTATTTTTACACCTTTCAAAATCTGCCTCCCAATCTGCTCCTCGGTATCTCTGCTGCTACTAGGGGGCCAATAGAATACTCCCAATAGAGTAACTGCTCCTTTTCTGTTCCTGACTTCTAGCCATACTGACTCAAAAGAGGATCCTGCTACATTACCCACCCTTTCTGTAGCCGTAATAGTAACCCTGACCAGTAATGCCACCCCTCCTCCCCCTTCTCTAACCCTTCTAAAGCACTGAAATCCAGGAATATTGAGAATCCATTCCTGCCCTGATGCCGGCCAAGTAAGTCTCTGTAACAGCCACTACATCATAACTGACCACTCTCATCTTCAAGAGGACCAATTTTATCCCTTACTATCCTTTTGCTCTTAATATACCTGTGTGTAGGCCTCCATTAGTCTCACCTTGGAAAGTTTCTAGGGCAAGGTTTTATTTTTATGGAGGACCAGCAGTTGCCAAAGCTGCAAGTCTCCCCTCTCCATACCACCAATGTTGTCCAAGGGCATTAGGACCCATACAGCTTGGCATCGGTGTCGTCTCAGAGCAATGTGTGGTTAAGTACCTTGCTCAAGGACACACCCGTAAGGCTTGAACTAGCGACCTTCAAATAATTAGATGAACGCCTTGACCACTTGCCACATGCCAACACAATATACCTGTAGAAGCTCTTTGGATTATCCTTCACCTTGACTGCAAAAGCTACCTCATGTCTTCTTTTAGCCCTCCTGGTTTCGTTCTTAAGTATTTTTTGCACTTTTTATACTCAAGTACCTGATTTGCTCCCTGTTTCCTATACATGTCATATATCTCTCTCTTCTTCTTTATCAGAGTTCCAATATCCCTAGAGAACCAAGGTTCCTTATTCTTATTCACTTTGCCTTTAATCCTGACAGGAACATACAAACTCTGCACTCTCAAAATTTCTCCTTTGAAGTCCTCCCAGTTAACAACGACATCCTTGCCAGAGAAGAACCTTTCCCAATCCACGCTTTTTAGATCCTTTCTCATTTCTTCAAATTTGGCTTTTTTCCAGTTTAGAACCTCAACCTGAGAACCAGATCTATCTTTATCCATGATCAAGTTGAAATTAATGGTGTTATGATCACTGGAACCAAAGTGTTCCCCTACACACACTTCTATCACCTGTCCTAACTCATATCCTAATAGAAGATCTAATACCGCATCCTCTGTAGTCGGTACCTCTAGATTTAGAAAACTTTCTTGAACACATTTTACAAACTCTATCCCGTCTAGATCTTTAACAGTATGGGAGTCCCAATCAATATGTGGCAAATTAAAATCCTCTACTATTACAACTTTATGTTTCCTGGAGTTGTCTGCTGTCTCTCTGCAGATTTGCTCCTCCAATTCTTGCTGACTGTTGGGTGGTCTATAATACAACCCCATTAATGTGGTCATACCTTTCCTGTTTCTGAGCTCCACCCATATGGCCTCGGTAGATAAACCCTCTAATCTGTCCTGCCTGAGCACTGCTGTAACATTTTCCCTGACTGGCAATGCCACCCCCCCCCCCACCCTTCATCCCTCTGCCTTTATCATGTCTGAAACATCGGAACCCTGGAACATTAAGCTGCCAGTCCTGCCCCTCCTGTAGCCAAGTTTCACTAATGGCTACAATGTCATAATTCCACGTGTCAATCCACGCCCTCAGCTCATCAGCCTTCCCCACAATACTCCTCACATTGAAATAGACACACCTCAGAAGAGTATTAACACCACACACAACCTTTCTATTTGTGAATACGAACATAACGCTGGAAGAACTCAGCAGGTCAGGCAGCATCCTTGAGAAAAGAGTAGCCAATGTTTAGGGCCGAGACCCTTCATCAGGAATGGGGGGGGGGGGGTGGAAGAGAGGACCAAAGCCCAGTAATAGAGATAGGGGAGGGGGTAAGGCCTAGAGGCGCCAGGTGGAAAACCAATCAGAGCAAAGATAAACGGGGGAGGGGTTAAGCATGAAAGAACTGTAGAGATAAAGAAGCAGAAAGTTGAAAGGGGAGAGAGGCAGAGAGGGACCTGGGATAGGGGAAGGGGGAGGAGGAGGGAATTACCGGAAATTGGAGAATTCAATGTTCATACCACCAGGCTGGAGGCTACCCAGACGGTAGATGAGGTGTTGCTGCTTCAACCTGAGTTTGACCTCATCATGGCAGTAGAGGAGGTCATGTATGGACATATCCAAATGGGAATGAGAGGGAGAGTTGAAGTGTGTGGCAACCGGGAGGTCCTCAACGTAGGTGCTCAACAAAGCGGTCCCCCAATCTGCGTCGGGTCTTGCCGACATAGAAGAGGTCACACCGGGAGCACCGGATGCAATAGACGACTCCAGCAGACTCACAGGTGAAGTGTTGTCTCACCTGGAAGGACTGTCTGGGGCCCGGAATGGTGGTAATGGAGGTGTGGGGACAGGTTTGCGCTTTCAGGGATAAGTGCCAGGTGGGAGTTCTATGGGGAGGGACGTGTGGACCAGGTAGTCGCTGAGGGAACGATCCCTGTGAAAAGCTGAGAAGGGCAGGGAGGGAAGCATGTGCTCAGTGGTGGGGTCCTGTTGAAGGTGGCAGAAGTTGCGGAGGATAATATGTTGGATCGGGAGGCTGGTGGGGTGGTAGGTGAGGACAAGGGGAACCCCGTCCCTCTTGTGGTGACGGGAGGATGGGTTAACGGCTGAAGTGCGGGAAGTGGAGGAGATGCAGGTGAGGGCATCTTTTATGATGCCAGAAGGGAAACCACAAGGGAAACCATCTCTGCCGCCTTCTATTTCTGACTCTGCACGAAATTTTAACATTATTGATTTTCACCCCTGCTCCACTATCTACTCTGGCACTCTGGTTCCCATCCCCCTGCTAATCTAGTTTTTAACCCCCCCCCCCCCCCCCCATAGCACTAACAAACCTCCCTGCAAGGATATTGGTCCCTCTGTAGTTCAGGTGTAACCCGGCTCTTGTACAGGTTCCACCTGCCCCAGAAGAGATCCCAATGACCCTGAAAACCCTGCCCCGTACACCAGTTCCTCAGCCATGTGTTCATCCTCCAGAGTATCCTATTCTTACCCTCACTGGCATGTGGCATAGGTAGCAATCCTGAGATTGAGGTCAATCCCTTGAGGTCCTGCTTTTTAACTTCCTACCAAGCTCTCTATACTCACTCTTCAAGGCCTCCTCTTCAGCCAACTTTGTGCAAACTGGCTGAAGTGGTTGCCTCCGGAACAAAGACTAGGATCCAAGGCATATCCAGCTGACATAAAGTGTGTAAAGAAAACGCAAGTTCATTCTTAATTTGTACTTCAACTCTTCAGGCAGTCTTTCTGATCTCAACTGTATAATTTAAAATCTGTTTCTTGATTTTCAGTTGCAAAAAAACATAGGGCTTCAATTAAAACTTCAAAAATATTTGCTGTCGCAAAGTTACCAAGTTATTGTTAATCCCAACTACCATGATGTACCATGAGGAACAACAAAACAAAAATCACTAAATCAAGTTTAAGATGTATGCACTTTTTTAATAACTTTATTTTCAAAAGAAGTCTTAGGTGTAGATTCTAAAAACACTGAAAAACAATTTAAAATGTCTAGGAACTCCCCATCTTAGATTTCTTTTTAAAATGATTAAATTACTCTTGCCCATTCTAATTTTAAAATTGATCTAGGAGTTGAAATTTCTGTTAGCTCTTTTAAAAAAAACTATTAATGAGAAAAATACTGAAAATCTGAAAAGAAAACTGAAGGTGCCAGAAAAACCCACCACATTAAATTCAAGGTGCTTAATTTTTTTTGTCTAGTATTGAGAAAGAAGTACCAATCTAACAAAGGCATCCCTAAGTTTCTAAACATCTCCTTTTGTATTTGAAAGCTACAAATTTTGTGAAACTAATTAAGATTACTGAGAAGGTTGATTTTTTAAATACAAATCTCCTTCATCAAGTTTTTTAATCTCTCCCCTCCCCGAATAAAATTTGCAAAAATGTCACTATGGAACAAATTAGAACAAAATTCACATTTATCTCCATCAACTTGCATACATACTATTTCCATGACTAAATTATCCAAAGTATTTTAAGCAAAACTATGAATTTCCTCATAGTAGAACAGTAAGCAGGAACAGCCTCGAACAGTGACTGTTGCTCAGATGTTTCTTCCAAATAAATACTTCACAAAATTTGTAAACATATATAATACTTGACAGTACATGACATAACAATCTATTTGATAACACTTAAGCACAATACTCATTCCCCCAACCCACCCAATACATTCCATGGCCTTTCACTATATAGCCTTTGTTTTGGCTGCACAAAACATCAGTACATCTTTCAGCATTAAATCCTGAACCTTAAAATGTGCCACTCTGCAAAGTTTGATCATGGACTGCTTCTTGCACTGGAAGACCACTGAACCTTAGGCAGATTAAACTATGTCGATCTCTGAGGTGATAATCTTCCAGCTACAGTTAACATTTATTTTTGTGCACATTCAAGAACAGCCGGTCTGGCACAAAGTTCTGTGTTGCTCAGAATGAACCTCTACGAGGTCCACTGCATTCCTTTCCAAAACTTCTTGGCAAACAGACACAAGACAGATGGGCAAGGGTGCTTTTATAGGACCATAGACAAATTGGCAGCTGCTCATTTATATCCATCCATTTGGTTAAACTATCCTGCAGCATATTTTGCTCTATTTTACCCAAAGACCTAGGATGCCTCTGAACACAACTCAATAGAAACAAGAAATTGTTAATACAACTATAAATCAAGAGAACAGCAGGCTATTAATGGCCTCTTACAAAGATTCCCAAAAGCATGGAGCATTTAAAAAGGAAAATGCATATAGACAGATTTACACTACCTCACAGCCATTTATTCCTCATATGCCTGTTATTGAAACATAACTAGTCAAAGCAAATCACATGAAAATAATTGTTTAATCATACCATAAATATTACAGGCTATGCATGTTTTTATTTAAATAGTTATTGATGACAAGCCTACTTATTTATCAGGATGTTTCCTTAGTGAAATTGATTAGCTGCAAGAAATCTATATGAAGGTGGTACAATTCAACTGTATTGGGAATTAATTGGTTTTGAACTACGTAATGATCTATGAAGCACTCTTGAGCAGTTTTCACTTCATAAGTATGTCCAGAGTTATTCTGCTGAATTATTTAAAAATAAGGCATCTTTGTTGGTATAATCCTAAAATGAAGAACCTCTACTATCTTTTCCTGGCTATAACAAGTTTATTAAAAGCTATATAAACCAGGTCAATGATGGTAACTGTGCTATGATCAGTGCTGATCTATGCATGACATTAATTAGCTGTACTCTTCCATAACCTGTGATGAAGACAGTTTTACTGATGTAGACGTCTGTTGTTTATGTCATAAGTTATCTGATTATTAAGTTTGCAGACAAGATAAAAATTGTGGATAGTGAGGTAGGCTGTCAAATGATGCAGGAGGTAGTAGATCAGTTGGAAATTTGGGCAGAGAAATGGCAGATTGAGTTTAATCCAGAAAGGTGTGAGGTGTTGTATATTGGATAATCAGAAGAAAGAGCAAAGTATACATTAAACAGTAGGACACTCAGAAGCATTGATGCACACAGGCATCTTGGTTCAAGTCCATCCCTGACTAGAGTACAGCATGCTTGCTTTCATAAGGTAGGTACATTCAGGACAGAAGTTGAGAATTCAGGTGTATTGGTTAGGCCACATATTTGCAGTTCAATTGCCAGATTACAGAAAAGATGTGGAGGTTTTGGGTAAGGTACAAAAGAGGTTCACCAGGACATAGCCTGGACTGGAGAGTATTAGTTATGAGGAGAAGCTTTACAATCTTAGATTATTCTGTTGGAGGTCAGAGGCAGAGTGAGTTGATAGAAGTGCACAAAATCATGAGAGAAATAGAAAGGGTAAATAGAGTACATCTCCATGCAAAGTAGAAATGTCAAATACTACAAATATTACAGAGCAAAGCTTTAAGATTAGAGGAGGAAAATTTATGAAGATTTGTTTTTGTTTTTTTAAAAGCACAGTGTGCGGCAGGTGCCTGAAACACACTGCCAAGAAAGAGAGATGGTATAGAAGGTTGGAGAAAGTGCTTACAACAGTTACATTTATGAGGCATTGAGACAGACACAAGAACAGACAGGGAACAGAAGGATGCAGATCATACATGGGCAAATGGGATTCATTTCAGAATCAGGTATATTATTACCAGCATGTATCATGAAATTTGTTAATTTAACAGCAGTAGTACAGTGCAATACATGAAAAGATAGAAGAAAAAAAAGTGTCACTATATGTAAAATAGATTAAAAGTGCAAAACAGAAATAGTACAAGAAAAGTGAGGTAGTATTCATCGGTTCTAATGTCCATTTAGGAATTGAATGGCAGAGGGGATGAGTTGTTCCTGAATTACTAAATGTGTGCCTTCAGGCTTCTCAATGGCATCATGGTTTGCCGAAGCGTTGGTTTCTCTCCAGCACTGTTCTATGTCCTATTTTCTAGTGGGTGAGTGGTGATAATATCAACCCATGTTATTTGATGTGTAAAAAAAAAACAGGAGAAACTCAGTGGAATGTGCAGCATCTGTGCAGGGAAATGGACAGCAGCTGTTTCGGGTCAAGACCCCTTATCTGGACCTGAAACATCAACCGTCCCTTTCTTGCTGCTGCTGTCAAGCAGGAGGTACAGAAGTCTGAAGTTCCACACCAGCTGCTTCAGGAACAGCAATATTAGTACAACCATCTGAACTTGCCTGCACAACCCTATCACAGCAATGGAACCATGTCATGCACTAAATATGGACTTATCTTTGATGATCTTATTTCCCACTGCACTAAGATCTTGCTTTTGCCAGTTTTCCCCACTGCATGGCCAGTTTTCCCCACTGCATGATACAATTTCATGTATAAAATATGTATACTTTATATTGTGTTTTGGTACCTTCATGCCTGTGATGCTGCAGCCAAGTATTTTTTTTAAAAGTACTGTATATCGCCATACTTGTGAACATGACAATAAACTTGACTTTAACTCCATTTGATCTGATGCTGTACATTATGTCCATTATGCCTTATTTGAAGAATAACTTAGAGAAATAATACATTGACATTGAATTTCTAACCAAGTTATTCTCCATTGAGATTACTGCAGGTGAATGGCATTTGGGCAAATTGCAAGTCAACCATAAGCACAACCAATAGTTTTATAAAGCACAAGGTCATTTCTTTTGAAGATGGTGCCTCAATGTTCTTTTTGCTAGATTCTTTCATTCAGCAGTTTGGGTGTTTTATTAAGACAAGCAAACCTTGATGAACAACATTTTATTACTAAAAATAGGACAAATCTAGTTGAATACTGAAATTGCTGTAAATGGCAGCACAGCAAGAAACTATTTGAGAAATTTAACTGGATACATTTTATAGCTTTGAAATATTTGGGGGATA